>NC_138076.1:96496147-96826147 GCF_964212035.1 Myotis nattereri | reverse complement strand
AAAGGGAACCCTAGTACACTGCTGGTGGGAATGCACATTGGTGCAGCCACTAACTAAGGAAAATAGAATGGAGTTTCCCCAAAATATTAAAAATGGAACTAACATTTGACCCAGTGACCTCACTTCTAGAATGTATCCTAAGAAACATGAAACACCAATCAGACAGAAATAATATATGCACCCCTAGGTTCATAATATTGTTATTTACAATAGCGAAGTTTTGGGAACAGCCCAAGTGCCCATCAGTAGGTGAGTGGATAAAAAAAGCTGTGGTACATTTACACCCTGGAATGCTATGCAGTTGTAAAAAAGAAGGATCTCGCTGAAACCGGTTTGGCTCAGTGGATAGAGCATCGGCCTGTGGACTGAAGGGTCCCAGGTTCGATTCCAGTCAAGGGCATGTACCTGGGTTGCGGGCATATCCACAGTGGGAGATGTGCAGGAGGCAGCTGATCGATGTTTCTCTCTCATCGATGTTTCTGACTCTCTATCTCTCTCCCTTCCTCTCTGTAAAAAATCAATAAAATACATATAAAAAAAAAGAAGGATCTCTTACCTTTTGAGACATCAGGGAGGGAGATGCAGACTATTAGGCTAAGTAAAATAAGCCAGTCAGAAAAAGACAAATATCACATGATCTCACTTATTTTTGGAATCTAATGAACAAAATAAATTGACCAACAAAGTAAATCCAATGACATGGAGACATGGAAGAGACTGACATATCTCAGAGGAATTGCAGTGGGGGGCTGGACTGGATGAGCTAAACCAAAGAACTTATATGCATACTAAAGGCCTGGTGCATGAAATTCATGCACTGGCGTGGGACCCTCATCCCCACCTGAGCCCTCTCACAGTCCAGGACCCCCTAAGAGGATGTCTGCCTGCTGGCTTAGGCCCAATCCTCTAGCAGTCCAGGGTTCTCGCAGTCTGGGACCACTTGCTCCTTACCGCCCACCTGCAGCAGATGCAGGAGAGGCTCCCGCCACTGCCACTGTGCTTGCCAGCTGCGCTCGCTGCTCCTTAGCACTTCCATGGAGGTGGGAGAGGCTCCCATCACTGCCACTGAGCTTGCCAGCCATGAGCCCGGCTTCTGGCTGAGTGGCACTCCTCCTGTGGGAGCACACTGGCCACCAGGGGGCAGCTCCTGCATTGAGCATCTGCCCCCTGGTGGTGAGTGCATATCATAGTGACTGGTTGTTCCACCAGTCATTCTGCCATTCAGTCGATTTGCATATTAGGGTTTTATTATATAGGACTAGAGGCCCAGTGCATGCATTTGTGCACCAGTGGGGTCCCTCAGCTTGGCCTGCACCCTCTCGCAATCCAGGACCCCTAGATGGATGTTGGACTGCCAGTTTTGGCCCAATCCCGGTAGGCCTGTGGGGATAGGGCTGAAACCGGCAGTCCAACATTCCCTGAGGGATATAATAGTGCCTGAAGCAGCAGGTGGCCAGGGAGGAGCCCAAGCCAGAGCTAGACACCGCTTCCGCTCATCCTGGTCCTGCTGTGCCTGCCACTGCCACTTCCACTGCTTGGTAGCACTACTGTGGAGCCAGGAGAGGCTTGCACCACCACAGCTGCACTCCTCAGCTGTTGAGTCCAGCTTCTGGCTGAGCGGTGCTCCCACTGTGAAAACACACTGACCACCAGGTGGGCAGCTCCTGCATTAAGCGTCTGCCCCGGTGATCAGTGTGCATAATGGCGACTGGTCGACTGGTCGTTCAGTCGTTTTGTCGTTAGGTCACTTAGGCTTTTATATAGAGATATGCATAGACCATGGACAAGACAATAGTATGGTGAAGGCCTAGTGTGGGATAGAGGCTTGGTGGAGGGAGAAGGGCGGGGGGGAGATTGGGGACATCTGTAATACTGTAAACAATAAGGAAATATATATATTTCCTCTGAAAAGAATATATTTTAGCTGATACTTGAAATATGAGAAAGAACCAGGCATATGAAGAGCTGAAACTGTAAGGGGAAAAAGTTCCGAAAAATGGGAATGGCAGAATAAATTTGGTTCCTCTAAAACCAGAAAGAAGTCTGGAGCTAGGTGGCCAGGGAAGAGGGGTATAAAATGAGATCCAAGGGGAAAGCAAGAGCCAGGTTGCTCAGATTCTTTAGGCCATGGGAAAGAGTTTGGATTTTATCCTAAGTGTAGTGGAAAGCCACCGAGTAATCAGAAAGCCATCAGAGGATGGGGTGATACAATCAGATTTCCGTTTTTTAAATATTAGCTTCTATGGGAAGAATTTATCCTCAGAGCATTGAAACCTGTTAAAAGTCTTTGGTTGTGCTTGCTTTGATATTGTTCCACTAAAATTGGAATAATACAGAGTTTAGGTGGCCCCTGTGTAGCAATGATACTCAAATTCTTGAATCATTTTGTGCTTTTTAAAGAAAAGTACAAATGGGGAGGAAACAGATCCAGGAAATACCCAAAAGCAAGTCACCAAAGTTTTTAAAACTACACAAAATAACAAATGGGAACTCTTTGAGTTAGAAAATTTTCTTGAAAATTTTTTGAGATTTCTTGAAATCTCATTCTAAGATTTCAATAAAACTAATTTCACATAAAGAAAAATCTCAAGGTCAAATCATGTACAGATTTATCATAAGGATAAAAGAGAATAAGGAGCAAAATAATATCCCTGCAGACAATTAAAACACAATAGAAAGATAGGCCCACAAAGCAGTTCAAAACTAACTTACTATTTCAATATGATAGGAGACATTAAGAAAGGTATATAAAACATAAAAGAAAACATAAATCACAATTAGAAAAACTCAGAAATGCGGTAGCAGCCAAAACCGGTTTGGCTCAGTGGATAGAGCATCGGCCTGCGGACTGAAAGGTCCTAGGTTCGATTCCGGTCAAGGGCATGTACCTGGGTTGCTGGCACATCCCCAGTGGGAGATGTGCAGGAGGCGGCTGATCGATGTTTCTCTCTCATCGATGTTTCTAACTCTCTATCTCTCTCCCTTCCTCTCTGTAAAAAATCAATAAAATATATTAAAAAAAAAGATAAAAAAAAAAAAAAAGAAATGCGGTAGCAGAGAAAAATCAGTTTTAAAAATTATTTCAGAATTTAAGATTAAACTGGAAAAAGACACAAGAATGAATAAACATAAGAAGCAATGCCTTAAGAAATACAAAAGATTAAGAAAGGAACATTGAAAAAATGTAAAAAATGAATAAAAAAAGAATCTGATAGAAAGTAACAAATATTAAAGACTGAAAATGCAGATAATCACTCAGACATGAAAAAGAATTAAATCTTACCATTGAGACAACATGGATGGATGTAGAGGCTATTATAAGTGAAATAAGTCAGACAGAGAAAGACAAATACCATATGATTTTACTTATATGTGGATCTAAAAGAACAAAATAAATGAACAAGCAAAACAGAAACAGACTCATAGATACAGAAAACAAATTTATAGATGCCAGATGGGAGGGGGGTTGAGAGGGAGGGTTGAAAAAGATGAAGAGATTAAGAAGTACAAATTAACAGTTATAAAGATAGTCACAAAGATGTAAAGTACAGCTTAGGAAATACTGTCATACTGTAATAACTATGTATTGTAATAACTATGTATAACTAGACTTATCAGGGTGATCACTTTGTAAGTTATATAAATCTCTAATCAGTACATGGTACACCTGAGACTAATGTAATGTATGTAATGTTTTAATTGAAAAATTAAACATAAATTGAAAAAAAGTAAAATGCAGATAATATGAGTCCCTGAAGAAGAAAACTAAAACAAGAGAACAGAATGAATACTAAAAACTGTAATTCAGGAAAACATGTATGAAATTAAAAAAGAAAAATTGAAGCCACATATTTAAAGCACATTTTGTACATGAGAATATCAACCTTAGAATGACCAAGAGATCATCTAGTAAAATGACTGAGGGAAAGGAGGAGACAGAGCAGTAGGAAAGGAGGAATGTTTGGCTTCTAGAAAAAAAGAACACATAACTCAAAAGGAAAGAAAGTTAGATTATCATCAAAATTTTAAAAAGAACATTTATGCCAAAAGTAAACGCTGCCGGCGGGGTGGGCGCGCCCAGCCTGAGGCTGCAAGTTCACTGCTGCGGGAGGAGTGTGGTGGGGCCGGAACCTGGGTCTCCTCATGGTCTTTGCTCAGAGCAGTTACCACCTCAGGCCAAGGTGAGCAGCTGTTCAGAGTAACTGGGAGGACCAGTGTCCTGGGCAGCCGAGCAGCCTTCCCTACAAAGAAGAGGAGATAACTGTCATCACCACTGTCAGCCTCTCCCCAGCCAGAACCTGAGGAGCCCCGGGTCACCTTCCACCGGGAGCCTCTCCAGCCTCCTTCTCCCAGCCTCCCAGATATTCCCCCAAAGCCTCTTCATCGGTTCCCAGAGTGCAATGACCCTGACTATGATGAGACCCCAGAGGAGGGCCAGGAGTCCAAGAAGGAGGAGCCTTCAGTAAGCTAAGTCCCATGTGCCGTGCATGTGGCCAGTCTGCTGAGAGAGGGGGAGGAACTGTCAGATGACCAAGGGGATGAAGAAGAGGATGACCAGGCCTACCACGGCATCCCCAATGGTGGATGGCACACCAACCACCTGAGCTCATCCTTGCCCAGCAGCCTCCTGATCCCCCAGCTCCCACCCCATCCCATGGATCGACTGCCCGGGGTCCCCACCCCCATCGCACAGGTCATCAAGTCTGGCTGGTTGGACAAGAACCCATCGCAAGGATCTTATATATATCAGAGGCGATGGGTGACACTGGATGTGGAGTACCTGCGATACTTTGATAGTAACAAGGACTCCTACTCTAAGCGTTTTATCTCTGGCCTGCATCTCCCGTGTGGCTGCCATTGGGGACCAGAAGTTTGAAGCGATCATGAGCAATCAGATCTTTGCCTTCCGGGCAGAGAGTGATGTGGAGCAGAAGGAGTGGATGAAGGCCCTGCAGCATGCCCGGGCCAGCTATCTAGTGCTTCTCTGTTGGGTGTTCAAGGCTCAGAGCTGCCTGACTTTTGCTGGCAGCCTGGAGCTGCATGGCATCAAGAATAAACTGTATGTGGCTGTAGCTGGGGACAAAGTGCAGCTTTACAAGAATCTGGAGGAGTACCACCTGAGCATCGACATCACTTTCATAGACATGAGCGAGGGCAATGTGAAGGAAGTGGGCCGGCGTAGCTTCAATCTCACTACCCTGTACCGCATCTTCAGCTTCTCAGCCGAAACAGAACTAGAGAAGGAACAGTGGCTGGAGGCCATGCAGGGAGCCATTGCCGAAACCCTGTCTACCTCAGAGGTGGCTGATCACATCTGGGCCGTGGCCCCCAACAGATGCGGGGCTGCCCAGCATGACTGGGCTTCCATCAACCTCTGTGTCGTCATCTGCAAGCGCTGTGTGGGGAAGCGCCATGGCATGGGTGCTGGCGTCTCCAAGGTGCAGAGCCTGAAGATGGACAGAAAGGTGTGGACAGAAACACTCATCGAGCTCTCTTAGAGCTGGTCAGTGGCGCCGGGAACTGCTTCTGGGGAGCCAGCATGCCTCCTAGTGAGGCCCTGCAGCACCACAGCAGCCACAGTGCCCTGCGGAGTCACCTGGAGCCAAATACCTCGAGGGCAAGTACCGCCATTACCATCCTCTCTTTGGCAACCAGGAGGAGCTGGACAAGGTCCTGTGTGCCGCAGTCACTACCACAGACCTGGCCGAGACCCAGGCACTCCTGGGATGTGGAGCTGGGGTCAATTGCTTCTCAGGGAGCCCAGAGGCTCCCACATCCGTGGCTCTTGCAGAGCAGGCGGGGCAGACACTGCAAATGGAATTCCTTCAGAACAACCGGACCACAGAGGTACCTCGGCTGGATTCGATGAAGCCCCTGGAAAAGTACTACTCAGTTGTCCTGCCAACTGTGAGCCACAGTGACTTCCTCTACAAGACCACTTCCACTGCCAAGCTGCTGCAGGAGCGCTGTGCCCAGGAAGAATTCAGCCGATGCTGGTACGTCCTTAGTGACAGGGTCTTGAGCTACTATGAGAATGAGAGGGCAGTGACCCCCAATGGGGAGATTTGGGCCAGCAAGATTGTGTACCTGGCAGTGTCCCCTCCTGACACCCATGGCTTTCAGCACACCTTTGAGGTATACACGGAGGGAGAGCGACTATATCTGTTTAAACTAGAGAGTGTGGACCTGGCTCGTGAGTGGGTCAAGTGCATTGCTAAGGCGTTCGTGCCTCCCCTGGCTGAGGATCTGCTGGCCTGGGATTTTGAATGGCTTGGGCGCCTACCCTACAAAGCTGGCCTGAGCCTACAGCAGGCCCAGGAGGGCTGGTTCTCTCTCACGGGCTCTGAGCTCCATGCCATCTACCCAGAGGGGCCTTACAAGGAGCCATTGCAACTGCGGAAACTGCAGGAGCTTTCTGTCCAAGGGGACAGCGAGAACCAGGTGTTGGTGCTGGTGGAGAGAAGGACACTGTATATCCAGGGAGAACAGCGACTGGACTTTGCAGGCTGGCTGGGGTCCATCCAGAAAGCAGCAGCCAGCTTGGTGGATACACTGTCAGAGCAGCAGCTGGGAGACTCGGACATCCCAGTGATAGTGTACCACTGCGTGGACTACATCACGCAGTGTGGCCTGACCTCCGAGGGAATCTCCCGCAAGAGTGGACAGACTTCGAAGACACAGCAGCTGCTGGAGAGCCTGCGGTAGGATGCTCGCTCTGTGCACCTCAAGGAGGGCGAGCAACATGTGGACAATGTCTCCTCTGCGCTCAAACGCTTCCTGCGAGACCTGCCTGATGGGCTCTTCACTGGAGCCCAGCGCCTATTCCGGCTGGAGGCTTCAGAGATTGAGGATGAGGAGGAGAAGGTCTCCAGGTACCGAGGGCTCCTGGTGCGTCTGCCACCAGTCAACCAGGCCACAGTGAAGGCCCTTATCAGCCACCTGTACTGTGACCAGTGCTTCTCTGACATGAACCAGATGAACACACACAACCTGGCTATTGTGTTTGGGCTCACGCTCTTCCAGACAGATGGGCAGGACTACAAGGCTGGCCATGTGGTGGAAGACCTCATCAACCACTATGTGGTGGTATTTAGTGTGGACGAGGAGGAGCTGAGGAAACAGCGGGAAGAGTCACTGCCATTGCAAAGATGCATGTGGCTGATACTGCCAGTGGGACACAGAAGGCAGAGGCTGAGCAGCATATCAAGATCCCAGCATCCAAGGGGGAGACAAGATGGCGGTGGAATAGGCAGATGTGTCCCAAGGCTTGTCCTGGAGCAAATAGAATGAGCAGCTGAAACAAATAACATCCACCCCGAATTGGCGAAGAAGACTCAGCTGGTGAGACAGTTTGCAGCCAGGAAGGGCAGAGTTTCCCTGGAAAGTCCAGGGCATTGCAACCACGTGAGCAGCAGACATGTGAGCAGCCCACTCCTGTCCGAGGAGCATCAGCCCCGCGAGCAGCCCGCCCCAAGCATAAGAGCAGCAGCCTCACGTGGCCTGCCCCTGTCCAAGGAGCAGCAGCTGTGTGAGCAGCCTGCCCCCATCTGATGAGCAGCAGTTCTGCGAGCAACCCATCCCCACTCAAGGAGCAGCAGGAGCCCACCCCGGTCTGAGGAGCAGCAGCCCTGCGCAGCCCGCACCGGTCCGAGGAGCAGAGCCACACACAGCCTGCACCTGTCCAATGAGCAGCAGTCGGGTGAGTGGCCCGTCTGAAGAGAAGCAGCCACGCGTGCAGCTCACTCTTGTCCAAAAAGCAGCAGCCGCACAAGCAGCCCATCTTCCATCCTAAGAGCAGCAGCCACATGAGCAGCCTACACTTCTCCGAGGAGCAGCAGCCTTGCAATCAACCTGCCCCTGTCCAAGGAGCAGTAGCCTCACAAGTAACTCGCCCCACCAGAGGAACAACAGCAGCATGCAGCCAGCCTCCATCCAAGGAACAGCAGTTTCGTGATCAGCACACCCTCTGTCTGAGGAACAGCAGCTGTGTGAGATGCCTCCCCCGACCAGCCAGAGGAGCCACCACGGCTGCGAACAGACCCACCAGAGGAGCTGCTGCCAACTGAGGAGCAGCTGATACCAAAACCACCCAAGGAGCAACTGCAGCCTGAGGAGGCACTGCCACCCAAGGGAGCAGCCCCTGAAAGACTCAACATATAGATCTGTCGGTGAGATCAAACATGGGTAAAGATACAAATTATGAATAACAAATATGCATCTATCAACAAGTGAATCTAAGAATCAAGTGAATAAATAATCTGGTGATTATAATAGAATCAGGGACATAGAAAGGGAATGGACTGACTACTTTTTGGGGGGAAAGGGGTGTGGGAGATGCGGGAAGAGACTGGACAAAAATCGTGCACCTATGGATGAGGACAGTGGGTGGGGAGTGAGGGCGGAGGGTGGGGCGGGAACTGGGAGGAAGGGAGTTATGGGGGGGAAAAAGAGGAACAAATGTAATAATCTGAACAATAAAGATTTAATTAAAAAAATAAAAAGCTCCTGCACAGCAAAATAAACCATCAACAAAACTACAAGAAAGACCACTGCATGGGAGAACATATTTTGCAATGTTATCACCAATAAGGGTTTAATCTCCAACATTTATAGGGAACTCATACAATTTAACAAAAGGAAGATAAACTACCCAAACAAAAAATGGGCAAAGGAGAAACTAAGATGGCGGCATAGGTAAACACTGGGAAATTTCTGCCTCCCACAACAACTTCAAAAATACAACGAAAAGACAAAACAGACATCATCCAGAACTACAGGAAGGCTGGCTGAGTGTAAATTCTACAACTAGAAGGAAAGAGAAAAGCACACTGAGACTCAGAGGAGCTGCAGAAGTAAAGTGCAAAGGTACGGAGGCTCAAGCGCGCGCGTGGAAAGGGGCTAGTACCTGAGGCTGTTTTTTGAATCAGGAGGGAGTCATAAGCTCCCAACTGCTCTGAACTCTGGGTCTGGGAAGTCTCTGGGGACCCAGGACTCATACGGGGAGAAACTGGACTGTCTGGCAGCGGGCAGAACTCGGAACTTGAGGGCGGCTTTCCCTCAGAGGTGCTTGCAGCAATTATCGGGACACTGAGATGCACAACCCCTTAGGGCAGGGCTGAGGACCAGCCATAGCTGCTTGCTCCGCCCTTTGATTCCCTGAGACCCCGCCCCACCCAGGCTTCCCCAGAGGCTTTTGCATATGAACGCCCTGGCCCTTTGCAATCTGAAAATTACCTAACAAATTGCAGCTGGGCCAGACAGATCCAGAACTTCCAAGAGAAGGCCCAAGGCCCCACAGCAGCTTGCATTGCTTCACAGCTGGGCCTCATCAGGGCACCTCCAAACTCCAAAAAAGGAAGGGGAATCTGCAGTTCTCTTCGTAGCTCCTGCTGGGTAACCTCAGGAAGAGACTAAATTAGCACCTCCTTAGAGATCCAAGTGCCAGTGTACTCAGTGGTCAGAGGGGGACCATCCAGATTACAACTCCTCAGATCCATAAGGGACACATTCAGGGCGCAGACTCAGTGAGCACCAAAGCCCCACTGAAGCAAGTCTTGCCCCAGAAGGGTGTCTTCAGCACAGAAGTTCTCCCACTGCAGACACAGCTGATTCTCACTGCCAATTGGCCTGGAGGTCAATTCCTCCCAGTGATCCTACAACAATCAAGGCTTAACTACAACAAGACTGTGCACAAAGCCCACAAGGGTGTGCACCAAGAGTGTCCACCTCAGGTAACTGGGGAGGCTGAGCCACTGGGCCCTACAGGACACCTAGCACACAAAACCACTCTACCAACACAGGGAAGCATAAAAAATGCGGAGACAAAGAAACAGGTCACAAATGACAGAAATGGAGGAAATCAAACGACTGGATATAGAGTTCAAGGCCATGTTTATAAGGCTTTTCAAGAATTTTATGGAAACCGCCGATAAATTTAGTGAGGCCCTGGAGGATATGAAAAAAGACCAACTAGAAATTAAGCATACACTGACTGAAATAAAGAATAATATACAGACACCCAACAGCAGACCAGAGGAGCGCAAGAATCAAGTCAAAGATTTGAAATACGAAGAAACAAAAAATACCCAACCAAAAAAGAAAAAAGATTCCAAAAATATGAAGATAGTGTAAGGAGCCTCTGGGACAACTTCAAGCGTACCAACATCAGAATTATAGGGGTACCAGAAGAAGAGGGCAAGATATTGAAAATTTATTTGAAGAAATAATGACAGAAAACTTCCCCTACCTGGTGAAAGAAATAGACTTCCAAGTCCAGGAAGCACAGAGAACCCCAAACAAAAGGAACCCAAAGAGGACCACACCAAGACACATCATAATTAAAATGCCAAGAGCAAAAGACAAAGAGAGAATCTTAAAAGCAGCAAGAGAAAGACAGTCAGTTACCTACAAGGGAGTATCCATACGACTGTCAGCTGATTTCTCAACAGAAACCATGCAGGCCAGAAGAGAGTGGCAATGCCAAGAACCTACAACCAAGATTACTTTATCCAGCAAACCTATCATTCAGAAAAGAAGGTCAGATAAAGAGCTTCACAGATAAGAAAAAGCTAAAGGAGTTCATCACCACCAAACCAGCATTATATGAAATGCTGAAAGGTATTCTTTAAGAAGAGGAAGAAGAAAAAGGAACTCTTACCATTTGCCACAGCATGGATGGAACTGGAGAGCAGATAAATACCACATGATCTCACTCATTTGGGGAATATAATGAACAACATGAACTGATGAACAAGGACTGATCCAGAGACAGAGAGGCATTGATTGGATTGTCGGGCCTTGGAGGGAAGGTAGGGGAGGGTGGGGGTACAAGGGAAAGATCAACCAAAGGACTTATATGCAAGCATATAGGCCTAACCAATGGACATGGACAACAGGGGGAGAGGGGGGTGAGAGCATGAGTGGGGGGGGATAGGGGGCAACGTGGGGATAAGGACACATATGTAATATCTTAATCAATAAAAAATATATTTAAAAAAATGGGCAAAGGACCTATCTAGACACTTTTCAAATGAGGACATTCAGAAAGCCAAGAGACATGTAAACATGCTCAAAGTCACTAATCATCCGAGAGATGCAAATCAAAACAACAATGAGGTACCACCTCACACCTGTCAGAATGGCTATCATCAACAAATCAAACGACAAGTGCTGGAGAGGATGCGGAGAAAAAGAAACACTCGTGCCCTGCTAGTGGGAATGCAGACTGGTGCAGCCACTATGGAAGACAGTATGGAGTTTCCTCAAAAAGTTAAAAATGGAACTCCCATTTGACCCTGTGATCCCACTTCTAGGAATATATCCCAAGAAACCAGAAACACCAATCAGAAAGGATATATGCACCCCTATGTTCATAGCAGCACAATTTACCATAGCGAAGATCTGGAAACAGCCTAAGTGCCCATCAGTAGATGAATGGATTAGAAAATTGTGGTACATCTACACAGTGGAATACTACGCTGCTGTAAAAAAGAAGGAATTCTTACCATTTGCAACAGCATGGATGGACCTGGAGAGCATTACGCTAAGTGAAATAAGCCAGTCAGTGAAAGAAAAATACCACGTGATCTCACTCATTTATGGATAATTAAGACGATTATAAACTGATGAACAAAAATAGATACAGAGGCAGAGCAACATGGAACAGACTGTCAAACTACAGTGGGAAGGCCGAGGAGGGTTGGGGGCGGGGGGGGGAGGGTGGTAAGAGATCAACAGAAGGACTTGTATGCATGCATATAAGCATAACCAATGGACACAAGACACTGGGGAGGAGGGGCGGTAGGGGAAGCCAGGGAAAGGTCAAAAGGAGAGAAAAAAAAAGGAGACATATGTAATACTCATTGTAATACTTTAAGCAATAAAACAAAATTTTTTTAAAAAAAATAAAAGATCCCAGCATCCATGACAGCTGAGGAGCTGACCCTGGAGATCCTGGATTGCAGAAATGTGAGCATCAAGTAGAAGGACTATTGGACCTGCTTTGAGGTCAATTAGAGGAAGGAGACAGAGCTCCCCCTGCACTTTTCAGAGAAGGTGCTGCCCATCCTGCATGGGCTGGGCATAGACAGCTACCTGGTGGTGAAGAAGTACCAGTCCATGGAGGCCATGCTGCTGTACCTGGCCAGCCATGTGGGTGAAACCAAGCATGGCATGATGAAGTTCCGTGAGGACCGCAGCCTCCTGGACTTGGGCCTGGGCCTGCCCTCAGGTGGATTCCAGGATCGCTACTTCAGCCTCAACAGCAGCTGCCTGCGGCTCCACAGGAGATATGGAGCCAGAGGCCGTGGAGCGGGGCCTCTGAAACCAGTCACAGACCTGAGAAGGAGTGGCCCGTGAAGAGCCTCAAAGTCTATTTGGGAGTGAAGAAGAAACTCCAGCCACCCATCTGCTGGGGCTTCACTATGGTGCACAAGACAGAGAAACACGAGAAGCAGCAGTGGTACCTCTGCTGTGAGACACAGATGGAGCTCCCAGAGTGGTTCGCCACCTTTCTGTTTGCACAGCATGAGGCCCTCAGAGCCCTCATGCATGCCCCGGGTGGTCCCCGAGGTCCGGATGGGCAGCGTATCGCTGATTCCCCTGCGTGGCAATGAGAATGAAATGCTCCGGAGTGTGGCTGCCTTTGCTGCGGACCCCCTTTCTCTCCTGAGAAACATGTGAGTGCAGGAGCCAGTCCCTGGCTCTGGGATTCTTGCTGCCTGGAAGCCTTCCTGTTCAGACACCCTCATGCCCTGTGTGCCTGCCATGAGCCAGCAGAGAGCGCATGAGGAAGCTGCACCCCCACATTCCACATCCAGACTGCAGCATGGGGATCCCTGGCTGGGGTGGGGCAGCAGGGCCTATCTGAGGAGGAACACAGCATCTGCTCTGTCCAGGTGCTCAGCCCTCCTGGCCTGGTCTGCTCTCCCCCAGGGTCACCCACCCTGAGTTTGAGAGGTTGGAGAGATGGGCATCAATCAGGAGCTCTGGAGGGACACCATCCTTCCAGAGGCTCGAGGCTCTGGGGCCCCCCCTGGAAGGGAACCTGCCTCCTTGCACAAACAACAGAAAGCTGACACTAGAGGAACACTCATCTGGGGGAGGCCGGGGGAGCTCTTGAGTAAGTTTCTATAGGGCCATCCCCTGCCAGCCTAGTCACCCCCAACTGCCCTTCCCTGCTGGCCCAGTCACCTCTAACTGCCCTCCCTTGCCAGCCTGGTCGCCCCTAACTGCTCTCCTCTGTTGGCCTGGATCTTCCCTCTGACTTGCTGCCAGTGAGCTTCAACCCCAATGTCATCGTGCCTGCTGTCCAATGGTTGGGGACTCCTTAGCCCATAGGCTGGGTCTGCCTTGAGTTACACCTTGGTTGACCCTGTTCTGAGCTGTACTTCTTTCCCCCACAGACCTGGTCCTGCAGGTGTCAGCTGCAGGCTCCTCTGAATTTTGCCTCACTGTGCAATCTGGGATGGTGTCTATGGCAGGGACCCAAGCTGCTGTTTTACTGTTTGAATGTCTTTGTGTTTATTGTAGCTGATTTCTAGTATCATGCCATTGTAATCTGAGAAGATGCTTGATATTATTCCAATCTTCTTGAACTTATACTTAGTTTTTGTCATAACATGTGGTTTATCATCATGACCTATGTGCACTTGAGAAGAATGTATATTCTTCAGCTTTGTGTTGAAATGTTCTATAAATATCAATTAAATACATCTGATCTAGTGTGTCATTTAGGGTCAATGGTTCCTTGTTGAGTTTTTGTCTGTCCAATCTATCCAGTGAAGTTAGTGGGGTGTTGAAATCCCCTGATAAGACTATATTTCTGTCAATTTATCCCTTAAAAAAACTCCAAGAGTTTTTCTTTATATATTTATGTACTCCTATATAGGATGCATATATGTTTTCCAGTGTTTTATCCTCTAGTATCAATCTGTTAGGTATTATGTAATGACCTTCTATGTCTCTTGTTATGGCCTTTATTTTTAAGTCTGTTTTGTCAGATATAAGTATTGCTACCCCTGCTTTTTCATTTCCATTTGCATGGAACATTTTTTTCTCCATCCCTTTACTTTTATCCTGTATGAGTCTTTTGTTCTGAAGTGGGTCTCTTATAGACAGCATATTGGTCATGTTTTCTTATCCAGTTAGCTACCCTCTGTCTTTTGATTGGAGCACTAAATCTATATACACTTAAGGTTATTATTGATAGGAATTAATTGCCATTTTTATTCTTTATGCCTATGTTACTCTCTCTCCTTATTATCATAGCAGTCCCTTTAACATTTCTTGAATCACTGGTTTGGTTGTAGTAAACTCCATTAGCCTTATTTTGACTGGTAAGCTCTTATTTCACCATCTATTTTGAATGATAGCCTTGCTAGATAGAATAATCTTGGTTTCAGATCCTTGATTTCCATTACCATGAATACTTCATGCCATTCCCTTCTAGCCAGTAGAGTTTTTGTTGAGAAATCAGCTGACAGGCTTATGGGACCTCCTTTGCAGGTAACAAATTGCTTTCTCTTGCTGCCTTTAAGGTTTTTTCATTGTGTTTAATTTTTGACATTTTAATTATGATGTGTCTGGGCATGGACCTTTTTGGGTTCTTCTTCACTGGGACTCTCTGTGCTTCCTGAACTTGTGTCACTTTTTCCTTCACCATGTTAGGGAAATTTTCTGCCATTATTCCTTCAAACAGTTTCTCAATCCCTTGTTCACTTTCTTCTCCTTCTGGTATTCCTATGATGCAGATATTGTTATATTTCATGTTGCCTTTTAGCTCCCATAAACTTTCTTCCTGTTTTTTAAATTGTTTTCTCCTTTTGCTCTCTGATTGATTGATATTTTTCTACCCTGTGTCTTAATTTGAAGTTCCAGTCTTTGGCTTCCTCTAATCTGCTATTTATTTCTTCTAGTGTATTCTTTATTTCTTCTATGTCATTCTTCATTTCTGACTGGTTGTTTTTCATAATTCCTATATCTTTTTTCATGCTGTTGAGCATCCTTATAATCATTACTCTAAACTCTGTATCTGGTAAATTGCTTATACCCATTTCATTCAGCTCTTGCTCTGGAGAATTATCTTGTTCTTTCATTTGGGGTTTGTTTCTTTGTTTCCCATTTTGGATGCTTGTTTGGGTGTGTTTCTATGTATTAAGTAGATCTGCTATGACCCTCAGTCTTGGTAAGGTGGCCTTACATAGTAGATCACTTATGGGACCAGTGTTTCAGTATCCCTGATCACCAAACCTGGGTGCTCTAATAATGTCCCTGTTGCACATTATGTAGGCCCTCCTATTATAATTGAGTCTTGATTGCTATTGGATTATTCGTGCATGGGCTCAACCCTCAGCCTGGGTTCAGCCCCCAACACAGTCTGCAGGCAACATTCTGTGCAGTTGCTTATCACAGGAAGTGGAATTCTCCTCTGGAGTGTTTGGAGCCTGCCAATATCTACCTGTGGATATACTGCTTATGAAGCTTATTGGATCCTTCTCTGGTGTTGTCTGAAGCTGGCCACTGGGATTTATTGGTTTTGGACCTCTTCAGAGGGTCTCTGGTGTGAGCCAATTTCAGATGCTGTTTGTGACTGGCCATGACTACCCTGTTTGAATCTATCAGCAATTCACAGCTTGTGCCTCCCTCTGCTGTGGCTGGATGCATATGGAAAGGACCAAGTTGCACACCAAAGTCTGCTTTTTTTCTAGACCCAGGTCCAGTAGCAGGTCAGGCAAAGACTCAAAGTGCTCAGAGATTTGCCTCTGCCTGTAGGCTAATTGCTAGTCTCAGTCACTTAATGAGCCTCAGGCTGTGGAATTCAGCAGTGGGTAAACTCCACAGGGTGGGGCCTTCCAATGGGTGGAGCAATTGCTTCTCCCCCCCTCCCCCACCCACCAAATGCTAAATCTGCCTGGATGGCAAAGGTCTGCCTGAGAAAATTTTCTGTGCAATATGGCATAAGGACTCAGCACAGTGATCCAAGTTGCTGTCCATTCAAGCTCTCTCCCCAGAGCCACCAACCTCAGATTCTCCTCACACAGCTCTAGTACACTCTGTCCTTCCTTTGCCAGAGTGCAAGGTAAATGGCTGCACATGAAATTTTGCATCTTGGCCCTTTAAGAGGATGCCTACCTTCCCAGCCATCTCTCCCTGGCAGGCAGAAACCCTGCTGCTTTTCACAGCCAAATATTATGTGGGCACCTTTCTCAGTTCTGGTGCTCTGCTCTAGGTAGCCTTGCTTGAAGTTTTTACCTCAAACTTCTCAGGGTGAATCCCTTACAGCTGAGATAGCCATCCAGAACTTCAGCTGCTGCCTATGGGAGCCCAGCCAGCCCTCTCACACCTCCTACCAGTTTCAATGTGGTCTGCTCTTTATATCCTTTGTTAATAAGGGTTCTCTTCATCTAGTCTTCAGTTGGTTCTTCAGGAGGATTTTTCTATATTTTAGTTGTAATTCCAATTTGGTCCTGAGAGAATGTCAGTGTAGCTTCCACTTAATCTGCAGCCATCTTGGAATCAATTTTTTAAAAAAATTTAAACAAACAAATTGATATAGCCTGTCTACCTCTGGAGGGAATTACCACTTACAGCCATGTCCTTTTCTTACCAGGATATAATTGAACGTTACCTATGCCAAAAATGCCATTTAATTGGATGTGATTAACCCTCTATGAAAGAACAAAGACTACATTTTACATGTGGGAATTACATCAACAAAGACTTCCTAAGAAAACCCATCTGCTCTATGACTTATGACATTTCAATCTCACAGATAGTAAAGAATTTTATTTCCTGGCAGGCCAGGAATATTAACAAATATGGAAATCTTATATTAATACTAATAACAATGATAAAATTCCTCTCACTTATAAGAGTAATTTGTACAAAACCTTCGGACAGAAGTTAATTCTAAAGCTTTAATATCATGTGGCTCTAGTTTTGTTACATATAAAAATAAGGTATTTATATATTATTTAACACCTCTTGTTATGCCTATATAAATAAACTGGTCAATAAAATAAAGTACAATTAAATAAAAATCATGATAGTTTCATTTCTCTTACCAAGTAATTAGTGAAGACATGAACATTGATACAAATCTGGCAGGTTTGGGGGCTGGGGACATGGCAGTATGGAATGGATATCTTTGCTAACAAAAAGAGACATGAAAAAAATCCCCTTCTGCTGATATTATCACAGCTAGGTGTGATGACTGGAACTGCTGCAGCCATTCTGCAACCATGAGAATGAGCCAGGATGCCGGGCAGTATGAATCTCAGTCCTTACTTTACCCTCACTTGGGTTCTTGATCCAGACTTCTTTTTATATGTGATGCATTTTCTTCTTTTGTTTAAGTGAATTGAATTGAGGATTTTCTTTTTCTTGCAGCCCAAGCTAGACTAACTTTTAAAGATCCCAATGAACCTTCCCATTAACATCAAGATTCTGGTGCTCATAGTAATTAAATCAGGATAAACAATGTAAAGTATCCTGGACAGTATATTTGCTCTTAGAGATTTTACAATGGGAGATATGTACAGAAATAGAAGGAAAGAATGTTTCAGGGCACATATCTGGCATTAAATAGTGGGGGCCAAAAGTAACTTGTGCTAGGGTGAGGGACTGCGGCATGGAAGGGTTACAGAATGTTACAGAATATGCTAAGGGGAGGAAATGGGACATGAGAAATTGAATGTGCTGGGAGGGGGGACTGACGTATGGAGGATTGTGTCAGGGTTAGGAACCATAGAGAAAAATAGCTAGATTGTCTTAGAAAAACAATGTGTTATGATATGCTCCAGCCAGGTGTGACTCTGTGTACCCCCCCCCCCTTTGTGCTTATGAACTTTCTGTGAACTTCTAAGGAACAGCTAATGGAATGCTTTGTATTTTTTTTCTAACACTGTTTTGCTATAAAGGATCATACTGCACCCTTGATCTCTGCCACATGCTCCGAATCTCCCAGAGGGGGAGATAGGTGCTGTGGTCAGCTGGCCAGCTTAATAAAGGCTCTTAAATTTAAATTCTAAGTCGGTGGTCTATCTCGTTGAGCCAACCCATAACAAACTGACTGGATTCTGATTGAAAAGATCCCAATGTCCCCAAGGAACAGAATAAGGGTGAGGTAAATTAACAAATGATCCCAAAGATTGTGGTTAAAGAAACACTTCTAATGAGAAATGTCATTATAAAAAGAAGAATCTTCAGAAACATGTACCAAAACCATTAGTGGCATGAACCTGCACCTCTGTAAGCCAGCACAGCATGGTAAGGTCCAAAGTCTGAGGTTCTTGCATTGTATGAAAGCAGTTGCCCTCTTCATGAGTGTAGTTGGGTACCCAATGGCAAGAATGTGAGTTCTAGAGGTGTGCAGCAATGCTTAAAGACACCCACACATATCCTCTGCATCCACTGAGTTGAAGGGCAGTGAGTGAGGCAGAGGGACAAGAGTGGGTATTGCACCCACTGCCAGGCCAGGGCTTCTAGTCTCAACACACAATTGGTCTTGTTTTATATGATGTGGTCATTTCATGTGCCATCAGGATCCCTAGCAATTCTGTATTGGTAAATGATGAATCCTTTCCTGCTTTTGTTTCAGATAAATAATGCTTCCTACTGGAAAGGTACATTAAAGATGATTCATCTAGGCCTGGCTGGGTGGCTCAGTTGGTTGGAACATTGTCCTGTACACCAAAAAGGTTGTGGGTTCCATCTCCAGTCAGGTTGGGTACGGGAGGCAGCCGATACCAATATTTCTCTCTCTCTTTCTCCCTTTCTCTATCTAAAATCAATAAAAACATATCCTCAGGTGAGGATTAAAAATAATAATAAGGGAAGAGATGTCTCTCTACTCCCTTAAAAAAAAAGAAAAGAAAAGATGATCCGTCTAATCACCCATTTCACACACAGGGAAACTTAAGGCTCAAAAGGTTCTTGTGACTTTTTCAGGATCTCCAGGCAGCACTATTACCTAGATCTGTTTACTCACCCAAAGTATACTCTTCTTCTCAGCAAACATAATGTTACTTATTCTGCCAACAATTTACCTTGTCAATATTATTTTGAATTTAAATTTTATATTCCAAGATGCTAACAACTCTACTTCCATCCCTCTGGAAGCTGACCTGGTTTCCAGATTTTGTGTGTTTGTTTTGGTTTAGTGGTAGAGCAAAGACTAAAAAAAACCTGACAAATAAACACAGCCACTAAACGTAACAAAAGATATTACTACAATGAAATGTGTATTTTCTTTGCTATCCTCTTATAATGCCAAGGTCTTCGAAACAGATTTTAGGTTGAAGAAGTTTTAATGCCAGAAATAGTCATAGCAATAATTCTTAATAACATCAGAGTTGTTCTTACCACACAAGCATTATTTATGATCAGAGCATTAATTCTCTAGATCCATAGAGATTAGACAGCAATCAATATTTATTTAATATTGATGCAAAACTGATCATATTCTGATAAGTAGCCCAACAGCTCATGTAATTAATAAAGCTTACTTTCTGTAAAAATCTAAGGATATCTACAGACTTTCTTCCAGTGGTAAAAAAAAAAACAAAAAACAAACAAAAAAAAACAACAAAAAATCTGACCTTAAAAATGCAAGCTTTTAAAAAAAAAAAAAATGCAAGCTTTATAAACCCAGCTATAGTTGTTTGAAGAGCAAGACTGCTGTTTCAGTGTTTCACTATATTGACCTGGCAATCTCATTTCAAGTTGATCCAAAAAAATAACTGAAAAGTTATGTTGCCTGTTGGGGACAGTAGTGAATCCTTATATTACAGGACAATGCAACTGTAACAATCTCTAAGAAACAAAGGTTTATTTCGATAGAGACATGCTGAATACAAAGGGCTGAAATAAATGAGTCATTGTTAACATAAAATAATAGAACATTTTAATAAAAATTAATATTTTTTCTTGAACATTAACTTATCAGACACTGAATAACTGCACAAATTAATAAGTGTAATGCAAATAAACCTATTTTTCTTATTCTCCGAAAGCAAAATATTTCCTGTTGTGCACAACAAACAAGTCAGTCCAAGACGAATGACGTGGCAATCGGCTGCTAAAATATTCTCTGCTAGTATTAGTAGAGAGAAATGGTGCATCTGTCTGCACGTAAGGCACGTAAGGGAAATGAATGCAACACAATTATAGTAATCAGTTATTGGAGAAAGTTGTAGTTCATTATTGATAATCCTATCTAATAAAAGAGTATTATGCAAATTGATCATCATTCCAACAAACAAGATGGCCTCCCCCATGTGGACACAAGATGGCCAGCAGGGGAGGGCAGTTGGGGGGAACCAGGCCAGCAGGGGAGGGAAGTTAGGGGCAATCGGGCCAGCCGGGGAGGGCAGTTAGGGGTGGCCATGCTGGCAAGGGAGGTAAGTTAGGGGTGACTGGGCCAGCAGGGGAGGGCAGTTGGGGCCAACCAGGCCTGCAGGGGAGAATAGTTAGGGGCAACCAGACTAGAAAGGGAGGGCAGTTAGGGGCAACCAGGCCAGCAGGGGAAGGCAGTACATGATTTGACTCATGTACATAAAACCAGTGGGGAATGAAGTATCCATCTTATATAAAAACTGCTGTTTGAAATTTTAACCCTAATAGTATGGCTTCTGTCTTAAATAATACGGAAAATAAGACTACTCCCATTCCAGAGACGCCATAAATTATGTCCCAGACAGAGTTGTCAGTGCTGACACCAGGCCAGGTTTTGAGATATGGTCTCATGGCCCCATCCCGTCATGCTGTGCTCTCTGTTCCTAGAACACATATATAGGAAGGTAGTCACTGTACTGATGCTGTACTGTGTCGGGAACAAATTGTGTACACAAGGCTTTGTAACTAACCTTGTCGTTGTTGCAAATAAAAACGCTGTAACTCCTGTAGTCAGCACTGCAGTTCAGCCCTTGCTTCGGCAGGGTGCTGTAATTGTAGTCGCTGGCCAGCTTAATAAAGGCTCCTAAATTTTGATCTGAGTCCCTGACAGCCGTCTCCGCGAGTCACCCCATAACAATAATCAATTCTCAAAACTCTTACCCATTCACAGTAAAGCCATGCTTGTTTGGATGGTCTTTCATTTTGTCTTCTACTGGTTATGGCTCCATATCCTTGGGCTCTAAACAGCTCTGCCACTTATTCATAGATCTCTAAACATCAATTCAAGGAAGCTCCAGATTTTAAATAACCCTTCTGCCAAGAAAAGAAACTTCTTCAAATGCAAACCATTACATTTTAAATTAATTGCTCTCTGCATTTGAATGCTCAAGCATTAGAGTTTTTTTGTTTTTGCAGCAGAAGAACTCTATACTGGAGTTAGGGAAAGGGGGGAGGGGAAACATAACATTACAGGCAAAGAGGGATTAATTATTTCTGTTGTGCTTGTCTTTTGGATTATATTACTATGATTGCAAGAACTATTTCTCCTTCATAAGACCTGCATATCTATAAGTCAACTGTTAGTAACATGTGGAGTGAACTGAGGATAATAGTGAAATGCAAAAAAGAAAGCCACAGGGAAGAAGGCTAACACTGGCATGGGATAGGAGCCAGGGATCCATGGTCAGAAAGGTCAACATTTCTAAAGGCTACAGAGGAGCTCATGGGAAAAAAATGGAATTAGAGATTAGGGGTCATGCAAGGAAGGAGCAATCAGAAACTTAGAGGTAAGCATAGTGTTTCTAAATCAGTAATTGTGATAGATTGAATTTTCCGGTGAGACACTGTTGCAGAATTTACCAGGCAACTGGAAAACACACAACAGGTACTCAGAAGATTCAGGAAAACCCTTTATTTGCAGATGTACGAGTACACTGACTCAGGGGAGTCAGCTTTCCAAAGCCTGAGTGATGAATATGGAGCAAGCTTTCCTTTTATCGCCTTAGTTTCTTTGTTTCCTAACTTCCGGGCTTTTGTGGTGAGCTTTCACAGCCCTACCTAAGTCAATTAGAATGGGTAAGTAAGATTACATCTAAAGGCTTGGTCTGGGTGGTGCCAGTGACCTCCCTCTGGCTAAGCTATTAAGTTCTTGGTTTATGGCCCTTGTAAACTGGAAGTATTTAGGAAAACAGATTATTGCCTAAGAAAGGGACAGTGACTTAATTATAGTCTAACAAGAATGTGGGTCAGAATACAGGTTATTGGCAGATTCAGATTGCTACAACCACCTTCCCCAATTGTCTTATATTACCCTTCATTCCTCCCTCTTGATCCTAAAGCTGATTTTCAACCTTGGGGATTCAATAGAAGACTCAAAGCTAGGAAGTAGGGTGTTCAGCAGCTTGAGTCTTTTTCATCTTCATCACTCAAGGGATTGTGGTGGCAGTCCAGAGATCTGGTCTAGAGTAACATCTGTGGCTTCAGGGCTTACTGATTCTATCTCAAAAACCTGTTGGCTTTCATAGAGGAAGGGAGAGGGAGTCTACACAGGTTTCTTCATTTCTGGCTTCAGAGTGGTTGCAGTGGTGAGAAGCATGTCTCAGAGTCCCATCTATTTCTCCTCCGGTTGGCCCATCATCCTTGCTCTGCTCATGTCTGTCTTAACTGCCTAACACATCCCCTCAAAGACCTTGGCTCTTAATTCTTTCAGGGAGAGTGGGCATCAGTGGGCTCCTCTAACTATTTCAATGCTGAGGAGGGGTGAAGTTTTCTTTCAGAGCCAAGAGATCCTTGCTATCTGTCAGAGGGACAATGAGACCTGGACACGGAAGGAGGTGGGCTTGTGACCTGGCGGAGACAAACTGTATTATAAAAATTAGTATTATTGAGAAGAGAAACCAAGATGGCGGCATAGGTAAACACCGGAAATTGCTGCCTCCCACAACAAATTCAAAAATACAACTAAAAGACGGAACAGACATCATCCAGAACCACAGGAAGGCTGGCTGAGTTGAAATTCTACAACTAGAAGGAAAGAGAAAAGCATTCCGAGACTCAGAGGAGGTGCGGTGCAGAAGTAAAATACAAAGGTGTGGAGGTGCATGTGGAGAGGGCTGGTGGCTGAGGACACGGTTGTCTTTTTCAATTGGGAGGGAGTCTCAAGCTCTGAGCTCCAGTTCCGGGTGAGTCTCTGGGAACCCAGACTCATACAGGAGAAATGGGACTGTCTGGCATCGGTTGGAACTCAAGGGCAACTTTCTCTCGGATGTGCTCGAAGCGATTGCCGGGGCCTCTGAGGGCAGGACTGAGAGCAGCCATAATTGTTTGCTCCACCCTGTTGATCCCCTGGGACCCTGCCCCGCCCAAGCCTTGCACTGAGGGTTTTGCATATGAAAGGCCCGGCCCTTTGTAATCTGAAAATTACTTAACAAACTGCAGCTGGCCCAAGGCCCCAGGGCAACTTGCATTGCTTCACAGCTGGCTTCTGCTGAGTAGCCTCAGACAGAGGCTAGATTAGCAACTCCTTAGAGATCCAGGAGCCAGTTCTCCCACTGCAGAAACAGCTGATTCTCACAGCCAATTGGCCTGGAGGTCAATCCCTCCCAGTGTTACCTACAACAATCAAGGCTTAACTACAAAAAGACTGAGCACAGAGCCCACAAGGGGGTGCACCAAGAGTGTCTACCTCAGGTAATTGGGGAGGCTGAGCCACTGGGCCCTATACGACACTTAGCACAGAAAGCCACTCTATAAACACAGAGAAGCATAAAAATGCCAAGACAAAGAAACAGGACACAAATGACAGAAATGGAGGAAAGAAAACTACTGGATATAGAGTTCAAAACAACACTTTTAAGGTTTTTCAAGAATCTTCTAGAAACCGCCGATAAACATAATGAGACCCTCAAGAAATCTAGTGAGATCCTCGATGTTGTGATAAAGGACAAACTAGAAATCAAGCATACACTTGCTGAAATAAAGAATATTATACAGACTCCGAACAGCAGACCAGAGGATAGCAAGAACCAAGTCAAAGATTTGAAATACGAAGAAGCAAAAAACACCCAACCAGAAAAGCAAAATGAAAAAAGAATCCAAAAATACAAAGATAGTATAAGGAGCCTCTGGGACAACTTCAAGCGTACCAACATCCGAATTATACGGGTGCCAGAAGAAGAGAAAGAGCAAGATATTGAAAACCTATTTGAAGAAATAATAACAGAAAACTTCCCCTACCTGGTGAAAGAAATAGACTTACAAGTCCAGGAAGTGCAGAGAACCCCTAACAAAAGGAATACAAAGAGGACCACACCAAGACACATCATAATTAAAATGCCAAGAGCAAAAGACAAAGAGAGAATCTTAAAAGCAGCAAGAGACAGTCAATTACCTACAAGGGCATACGCATACGACTGTCAGCTGATTTCTCAACAGAAACCTTGCAGGCCATAAGGGAGTGGCAAGAAATATTCAAAGTGATGAATGCCAAGAACCTACAACCAAGATTACTTTATCCAGCAAAGCTATCATTCAGAATTGAAGGCCAGATAAAGAGCTTCACAGATAAGGAAAAGCTAAAGGAGTTCATCACCACCAAACCAGTATTATATGAAATGCTGAAAGGTATCCTTTAAGAAGAGGAAGAAGAAGAAAAATGTAAAGATATAAACTATGAACAACAAATACACATCCATCAACAAGCGAATCTAAAAATCAACTGAATAAATAATCTGATGAACAGAATAAACTGGTGATTATAATAGAATCAGGAGCATTGAAAGGGAGTGGACTGACTATTCTTGGGGGGGAAAGGGCTATGGGGGATGTGGGAAGAGACCGGACAAAAATCGTGCACCTATGAAGGAGGACAGTGGGGGGCGGTGAGGGTGGAGGGTGGGAGGGGAACCAGGTTGAGGGGAGCTATGGGGGGGGGGAGAAAAGAGGAACAACTGTAATAATCTGAACAATAAAGATTTAATTTAAAAAAATAAAAAAATTAAATTTCGTATTATTGAGCAATTAGAACAGCAAGAGTTACAACATATGGTCTGGTGTAGGGAAAAAAAACCATTTAAGTTCTAATAATTTCCTATTGAAATTATTGGCCAATCAGTGAGATATGCAAATTAACTGCCAGCCAAGATGGCGGCCGGCAGCCAGGCAGCTTGAAACTAACAGGCTTGCTTGCTTCAGGGACGGAGGACTCCAACGTTCCCCGCCAGCATTGCCGGCCTCTGAGCTTGCAGTTTAAGAAACATTGTAACAAATATAGAAGCTAAACAAAACCCCAGAAACCTGCTTTCAGCGAGCCCGGGAACTCAGAGCTGGAGTTATACATTGTTTCGATTATAGAACCCAAACAAACCAGATACCTTCTTTCAGCAGCAGAGGCCTCAGAGCTGGAGCCAGAGCTAAAACTGGCCCCAAATAAAGAAAGAAAAAGAAAAAAAGGAGCAGTTGGGAGCTTCAGTCACCTGCCAGTCTGAAAACAGCCCTCAGCCCCTCACCCAGACTGGCCAGGCACCCCAGTGGGGACCCCCACCCTGAAGGGTGTGTGACCAGCTAGCTGCACACAACCATCATCACCTCACCCAGGCTGGCCAGGCACCCCAGTGGGGACCCCCACCCTGATCCAAGACACCCTTCAGGGCAAACCAGCCAGACCCACCCATGCACCAGGCCTCTATCCTATATAGTAAAAGGGTAATATGCCTCCCAGCACCAGGATCAGCGGAGCCACGAGGCCTCCAGGCAAGGGGATCAGTGTGACAGGGGGCAGCGCCCAAACCCCCTGATTGCCCTGCAGCTTTGTGTGTGACAGGGGGCAGGGCAACAACCTCCCTATCCGCCCTGCTCTGTTCGTGACAGGGGAAGGCGCTCCAACCCCCTGATCAGCCCTGCTCTGTGCCTGATAAGGGGGAGCTCCCCAACCCCCTGATTGTCCTGCGACTCTGTGTGTGACAGGGTGCGGCACCCCAACTCCCCCGCCCCCCACGTGCCCTGCTCTGTATGTCGGGGTAGAGCCATAACCTCCCCATGGGTCCTGCCCTGAGTGTGAGAGTGGTGGCGCCCAACCACATGATCGGCCCTGCTCTGTGGGTGATAGAGGGCAGCCCCCCAACCCCCCCCCCCATGGGCCCTGCTCTGTGTGTGAAGGTGTAGAGCCATAACCTCCCCATTGGTGTTGCCCTGAGTGTGACAGTGGTGGCGCCCCAACCCCCTGATTGGCCCTGCTCTGTGGGTGATAGAGGGCAGCGCCCCAACCCCCTGATCCGCCCTGCCCTGAGTGTGACAGGGGGCGGTGCCCCAACTCCCCTATCGACCGTACTCTGTGAGTGACAGGGGGGAGCTTCTCAACCCCCTGATTGGCCCTGCTCTGTGCATGACGGGGGGAGCTCCCCAACACCCTGATTGACCCTGCTCTGTGCATGTGACAGGGTACGGAGCCCCAAACCCCCTGATGGTCCGTGCTCTGTGCGTGACAGAGGGTGGCGCCGCAACCTCCCCATCGACCCTGCCTTGAGGGTGACAGGGGGCGGTGCCCCAACCCCCCAATCGGCCCTACCCTGAGCGTGACTGAGGGTGGCATCACAACCTCCCAATCTGCCCTGCTCTGTGCATGACAGGGGAAGGCACCCCAACTCCCCAATCGGCCCTGCTCTGAGCCCGACCAGGGGCTGCACCTAGGGATTGGGCCTGCCCTCTGCCACCCGGGAGCAGGCCTAAGCCAACAGGTCGTTATCTCCCAAAGGGTCCCAGACTGGGAGAGGGCACAGGCCAGGCTGAGGGACCCCCCCATCCCCCCGAGTACACAAATTTTTGTGCACCGGGCCTCTAGTCCTATATAATAAAAGTGTAGTATGCATATTGTCCCCTCAAAAGGAGTTCTTCCCAGAGTTCGACCAGGGGGCAGGTCGGCTGGGGGAAGGGAGGGAGGCCCTGGCCAGTGGTGGCAGGTGGCTGGGGAAAGGGAGGGAGCTCCTGGCCAGCAGTGGCGGCAGGCAGCTGGGGGAAGGGAGAAAGGCCCCGGCTGGCAGCTGGCAGCTGCTAGGGATCCTACCAGTGCCCACATTTCATGCACTGGGCCTCTAGTAACCAATAACCATTAGTTATAACTGTATTTGACAAAGGTTTCTATGTACCATCAGTATAAACTTTTCCTTCATGAGAGAGAAAACAAACATTTGAGGCACTTCAGAGCCTATTGGGATGATCTAAGCCAATTCTAGATCAAGTGAAAGTTTCTTAAAATTCAAACCCTTGAAGGACTGGACTGTCAAACTTGATTTTACCAAAAGATTATATATCAAAGTGTATTAGACACAAACATAGGCTAGCAAACTTCAGTTCCCATGATTAAAAGGTGGTCTTTTTTAAAAATACCTGATTAATAAAACATAATCATTTTACTAGAAAAGAACTAACCAGAATAAGGCTTATTTTCTAACTTCATTTGACCTTGGGTGTGGACAGCAAATGACACTAATTGCATTTCTGCTATCAGTCTCCCTGAGTACATTGACATAAGTTATTTACCCTCTGTTTAGGGAGGCAAAATGCAAACTATTTACTCTTAAGTGTCCTTGGTTTAGGGAAGATAGGATTTTCTAGGTAGCTGTAAACTGGTTGGCATCTGGATTTTCTAGATGGTTGCAAACTGCTGATTTACTATCTCAGTTTCCCTGTTCTGCTTGTCCTGGCTTACTGGCCTGTGTCATTTAATCAATTTCCTTTTAACATTTCTTTCTACAAACTTTCTATAACTTTTACAGACATTCTTACAACTTTCAGAACATTCTTACAACTTTTAGAAATAACCAGCTTTATGAAAGGGCGAGGACTACGCCCTCCACCTTGCCCAAGGGTAAGGGCTACGCCCTCCACCTTGCCCCAGGGTAAGGGCTATGCCCTCCATCTTAACTTGGCCATGTGCTCAGCAAGCTTCTTCCTGGAAGATAGTCAAGGGAAGTGCACGCCATCACTATGACCACATCCTGTGTAATGAGACACCGACTCGCGCCTGGCCAATCGGCAGGGCCCACAGTCCTTTCTCCTCCCCTTACCCCAAACCCCTGTAAAACCTCTCTCCACACAGAGTTTTCTCTCTCTTGGCCACTGGAGCTTACCGTTGCATCGGTGAGTGTGGCAGGGGAGCCAAACCTAGGTTTGAAATGAATGACTCTTTGCTTTTGCATCGGACTCACTGGCTCCCTGTGGGTTCTTGGGAATCATGAAATCTGGGCACAACATTTGGGGGCTCATCCGGGATTCCCAAGACCATCGAGGGACCCCGATCTGAAGAGTCTGACTGACCACGGTATGTGTGTGTCGTTGTATGTTCTGTTCAGTGTGAGCTCGTTTCTGGAATCTGTAATTGCCTGAGGGGTCTAGGCGGACGTGCCATGAACGACCACAGGCAGGGGAGAGTTGGAAGACGTTCCGCTCCCCAGGAGGGATGGATATGCCCCTCACCCCAGGAGGGATGGATATGCCCCTCACCCCAGGAGGGATGGATATGCCCCTCGCGGATTTGAGACGAGGCAGTTCGCTTCTGCCGGTTTGGCGTAAGGCCAGCGTCTAGTTGCTTCCATGGAGTTGGAAGCCTGTATTTTCGGGCCCTGTTTAGTGTTCTGTGTTTGTACTGGACGGATGTTATGGGATGGACTCAGACTGCTCCTTTGGGTATTGTAATTGATCATTTCAAGGAGATTGGGGGAGGCTTTAGAGCTCCCTCAGGAGTTGGGAAGTTGTTAGGAATTGAATGGATTGGATTGTTTAAACTCTGAATGAATGTCTGGTGAAAGTGTGCGAGTGTGGAGGGAGGGGGATTGCCCTCCCCCTTCCTTTGTGTGGTGGTCGGGCGGTCACCTGAGTGAGGGTTTGTGGAAACAGGTCACCCCCTCCCCAAGTAAATGCATCTGGGATTTCTGTGCACGTGTTAGGAGAAAAACTGGCTTAAAACTAATGCGCGCACCGTCCGTTTTCGGATAGGGTTTTGGGCTAGCATATTTAATTTGCTACCTAAGATTTTAAAAAGTTCTGCAATATAATGTTGGCCATCTATCTTTTAGGGGTTTTGGTTTGCTCTTCCCTTGTTTATTGTGAGAATGAGGAAATCATCTTTTCTGTCAGAGAACAGTTTAGACCGCCACAATGTTGAGCTGCCTGACTTGGCAGCCGCCATGTTGGCCGCATGGCATGCCGTGCCCCTGGGGGCCGCCATCTTGGAACAGCAGGCCTCTCCCTCTGACTTAGTCAATCACAAAAGGAATGTCTGCTCACTGAGGCAGGATGGGATTTCAGGGGTGGAGTTTTAAGGCGGAGTTTTACTAAGGAAATGCAGATGGGGCAGAAAGTGTGCCTGCCTCCCAGATTTATTTAATACTAAATTAGCAATCACGGTCTTAATATAATTTTAGTGGTATGATAGACCAATGTTTTGAGCAGTTGGCTTTATAAGGGCCAACAATAGAGCTTGTATTTCTTAAAGGGCTTGTAGATAGAGAATTGAAAAGCTTTTACAAATTCATAAATGCATCCAGGATTTCTGTGCACATGTAAAGGAAAAGGCCAGTTTAAAAACGAGTGCGCATAGTTTTGAGCTGAACTTGACCTTTTGCTGTGTACAGAATAAAAACCCGAGACTGTTTTGGCCTTGATAGTTATGGGTTTGCTTCTTGAATTCCCCAGCAGGAAAATTGTGACCATTTTGAAATTTAGCAGCTATGCCAGGATAGCAGTAACCCAATTTCTAAAGTAAAGTACAATTATTTCAGGTAGAAACTGTGGTTTAAAAGTTCTAGCTACCTGGAAAGCATGGCCTTGGTATGATGGGAGGAAAAAGAAATGTTAAATGGATGGTAGACCAGTGAGCTGGGACTGGTCACTGATGGTGAATTGTGAAAAGGGCTGGACGTGGCCTAACTTCTCCTTCCTTGGTACCCCTGAAACATCTGAGGGTACTTCTGGCCTTGGTTTTCCAATGTGTTAAATCTGTTGATTTTGTTGTTTCGCCGAAATCCTCTTGAAGGACATTGAATGGTTCTTTCCTTCCTCTTTAACTTTTGGGGGATTGTGTGAATGGATTACTGATGTAGATTATCAAGAATCTCTAAGGGACTTGTCCTGTATCTGGAGGAATAGCTTCTAGATGGTATTCACCGTCTCTGGGACTTCCGGAGGGAAGTTAAAACTCGGACTGGCTAAGGGTTCGAATCTGGCCTATCTTTTAAAAAGGTAGAAAAGAAGCATTCCTAGGCAGTTTTCTACTGCCTCTGTTCAGGGACTTGTTCTGTATCTCGACACAACTGAAACTGATTTGTTGGTATTTTGTGGTATAAATGTGTCATGCACCTCGAAGTTCTTAATGGGGAATGTATCTAGTTATCGTGTCTATTTAGTCTTGATTTCCTTGTTCAATATGAGTACCGTTTCTATCTGGATGAGACATAGGTCAAGAATCCTGTCCTGGGATGTGGGAAAGGGAGGCCCCCACATCTGTTCCTGTCAGGCCCCCATCAGGGGACTTGGGCGGTGTTCCTGTTATCTGCTCAAGATCCCAAGACTGTAAAGGCACTTGTTCACTGAAAGGGTGTAAGTGTAAATATTTATTTGATGTTTGTATGTCTACTTGGGTATAATTATTTGTTCATGTAAGTGTGGAAGTCTATGGGGAAAAAAAGGCACACGCTTGCCCCAAGAGCGTTTGCTCTCTGTCAGAGGTGGAATCGGCCCGCCTAACTAGTAAACACCTCTGTCTGTTTGTTTGCTGGGAACTTTGATTTGCTATGTGATATTCGGTGCTGGGTTGGGATTTTGGAATTCTGGGGTAGATTTAAAAAGTATTTGTGGCTTTTCTAGTCTGATTGGGACATTTAAGGGTGGGGCTCACAGTTCCTCAGGGCAGAGATTTCATGAGCCCTTCCCCCTGCCTGTGCTGAATTAAATAATACAGGCCAGTGTCATTTGGCTTGCTGGTTAAAGGAAGACAATGGGCCTTAGAATCTGTAAAGGTGAGTGGGAATGAAGCTGGTCAAATGTACTGAAAGGGTTTGGTACCTGTTGCTGCTGTAACTGATAAACAGGGTTACCTAGAAGCCATCAGGACTTTGAAGTTCTCCAAGAGAGGAGGAATCTGACTCGGAGACTGGCCAGGACTGGGTGGCTTTTCTTTAACAATCTCTTTCCTTGAGAGGGCTCCAGAGGGTGCACGAGGAAATTTGGCTGCGCCATCTATGAGACCAGCCCAACCCCAACTCCTCATCAGCACAGACCAGGAGATTGGGTCTACGTCAGAAGGCACTGCCGGGAGACCCTAGGGCCACGCTGGAAGGGTCCCTACATTGTGGTGCTGATGACCCCCACCGCTCTCAAGGTAGATGGCATCACGACCTGGGTCCATCCGGAGAGACTTCACCAAATGGAGCATCGATCGAGATCAATGCAACCCGCTCAAGGTCAAGCTATGGCGAGCTCGACCTGCCTGATGCCGGTAACATGACTTGGGATCACTCCTGTCACCAGGAGCCCCCACAATACTGTGTAATAATGCCTGCATCTTCATGGACATGGCTCCAAAGAGACAAGGACAATTTATAGGATCACATGTTTAGTAGCAGAAGATTTGGCTGCCTGAAGCGGCCATGATGCCAATATTATGTTTCATTGTATTGATATGTTATATTAACCTTTGATTCTTTTGCAGGTTTGAATGTATGTTGGTTATCCTGAAAGGGAACTGTGTGGGGTGACCCCCAAAAGTAAAGGGTGCCTAGCTGCCAAGAGGGCAGGTGCCCAGCTGGGCAGGGAAGGGTGCCCATCAGGTTTTGGTCTCTGTTGAGAGACAGCTAACAGTTGGCAGCCTGTAATACTGTTTTGCAGGCCTGAGTCACCATGCCCATGTCGGGTAGTAAAGCTGGAAAAAGCCTGTTTAGAATAGAAGGTCTGAGGCATGGTTATGCGTAGAAAGAAGGTTTTATGCCAACAGTTACTGTTTTGTTTTAAATCCATGAAAAGGAATTAGCAAGGAAAGTCAGAAAATCTTAGAGTAGATCAGTATGTTTTTCTCCTTATGTAATTCCTCCGAAATCTGGCAATGCTAAATAAGTACGTTTCTTTGCATAGATCCAGTAAGACTGATTCCTAATAGTGGTTTTATTAACGGAAAACTTTGACTGGAGTATCACGTTTTAAAGAGCCTTGTCTGAACTCTAAAGACTTGAAGCCACTAAGAATGCCACGAAGAAAGCCTGGTATCCTGCTTGGGAGCCCTAAAGATGGCTGGCGCTGGAGCATCAGGCCCATGCCCTACCATCACTGGCGGTTGGTAAGAGTAGAAGGGGAGCAGTAAAGATGCCTCTGCATCCCTGCGGAACCCCCACACACTCTGGGCCGCAACGAGTAGGAGGGCTACTGAGATGGGCCTTAAAGCCTGGAGCGTGGGCTCAGGTGGAGTTGCTACAGGTGAGGGATTCACCTAACTCAGCAGATACTGCAGTCAGGCCTGATGGCAGCTGGATGGCTTGGCTTCCTGGCCCTACGGGGCACATTAAGGTTCAACCATAAAATTCCAGCAAAGGTAGTCAGTTACCATTCTTGTTGTGTTTATGCAAACATCAGGAATCTTGATTTGGCTTTTTGATAGCCATGGAGGAATTTTAAGAAGAAAAATCCTGTTTCAATAGAAGTTGTTCTTTCCCTTCCACCAGGCCATTTGTTAAGCTTATAGGGATAGTTCAGTTGATAGTTCTGTGTGCCCAGTATGGGCCTCTAGCAATGGTGGAATAGAAATGCAGTCCGTCTCATTATTGAGCCGGAAGTTCCAAGACAAGGGGGGAATGAAAGGGCGAGGACTACGCCCTCCACCTTGCCCCAGGGTAAGGGCTATGCCCTCCATCTTAACTTGGCCATGTGCTCAGCAAGCTTCTTCCCGGAAGATAGTCAAGAGAAGTGCATGCCATCACTATGACCACATCCTGTGTAATGAGACACCGACTCGCGCCTGGCCAATCGGCAGGGCCCACAGTCCTTTCTCCTCCCCTTACCCCAAACCCCTATAAAACCTCTCTCCACACAGAGTTTTCTCTCTCTTGGCCACTGGAGCTTACCGTTGCATCGGTGAGTGTGGCAGGGGAGCCAAACCTAGGTATGAAATGAATGACTCTTTGTTTTTGCATCGGACTCGCTGGCTCCCTGTGGGTTCTTGGGAATCATGAAATCTGGGCACAACACTTTAGAAACCACCTTCTTTCTCCTTCAAAATGCATTTCCATGCCTCATGCTTACTCTATTGCACTAAGACCATACTTTCTTTCCAATTAGTTAGAATTCTTAACCTTGATTTTTGGGTGACATGTAAGTAATTAGCATTCCTCAGATTAGCAATACATTCATATTTTAAGAGAGATTTCAAATAAAATACAAGACTTATTCATTAACAGGTTCAACTTCATCCTCTAGATTCTCCAGAGGAGGCAAACTCAGATTAATTAATGTTTCAGTATCCTGTTATTTCAAAATATTTAGATGTTTATCATTTAACCAGCAATGCTCTAAAACCGTTACATTATCAAAGACTTTGGAAATTTATGTATAGGTCTAGGAAGTTGGAGAAAAGGGTGGGGGAAGAGGGGAGCAGGCTCCACACCCTGTTCCCAGACCTCTAGCTGCTTGGACTCAAAACTGCCACACTTTTCTTAGAGATAACATGTTAAGGTTTGAGCGATAATGCTGTGGCTTCTGTTTCTGGCCCTCTGGGCCAGCCCTTCCCTGGGCCACTTGTTCTACAGTTGTGAACATTATGTTGGCTTTCTGTTTCTGCCTTTTTTTATCTTTATGTACATAGACCTTCTGAGCCTTTTTTTTTTTTTAACAGCTCTTCTGCACTTCTATCCTTCCAGTTCTCTAACTTTGCTGTTTTCTTGAGATGTCAGGCCAACTATTGGTGACAAATTGTAATTTTTACTATTTCTTGGCCCAACAGGTCCTCTAGGTCTGGCCCAGAGTACTTTCTCATTTGAGGTTTTAGCCTTGGTAAAATTTGGAAGGCCCTTCTTCTTTGCCTTGCTGAATATTGAAGGCTTTATTTAGGTCCTGAGACCAGGGAACTGCTTCCCTAATCCCTTTAATTATTAGGTCCATGAGAGACCTCTCATGTGTCCCTTATGGGCCTTATTGTTAAGGTCCCACTGGGGCTCACGGGTTTGGAAATTTTACATCTGCCTGAAAGCACATCAGGGCCAGCCAGGTGCTCGCTTTCCCAGACAGCCATAGCTAACCTTCAAATCATTCCCCCTTCTTTTACTGAGAATAGTATTCCTAAAATAGACATTAACTTGGGCCTATGTATACACTTGTAGGTCCTAAAATGGGTCTGGTCAGTTAAGCCACATGGGTCTTCCAGCAGAGGTTTTAACTTGTTTTTTACTGCTCTAACTCCTTTCACAACCTAGAAAATCTGATTTCTGGGGGTTCAGAGGCCTCAGGGCCAGTTGGATGAGGGGGAGGCTGGGATTATAAATCGTCATCTTGGCTATTCCCTCAGATTGTCCCCTGGTCACATAGGGAGGGGAAGGAAGGGATCTCATTTCTCTGTCTACCCTTGCTCTCTTTTTGGCATCTCTACTTTTTCAGGGAGAAGGACAACGGGCCCCTTCCTCCAACAGAGAGCATAGTCAATCTCTTCTTGAGTGACTGGACTTTTATTATTAACACTAGAGGCCCGGTGCACAAAAATTTGTGCACTCGGGGGGGAGGGGGAGGTCCCTCAGCCTGGCCTATGCCCTCTCCCAGTCTGGGACCCCTCAGGAGATAACGACCTGATGGCTTAGGCCTGCTCCCGGGTGGCAGAGGGCAGGCCCAATCCCTAGGTGCAGCCCCTGGTCGGGCTCAGAGCAGGGCCGATTGGGGAGTTGGGGTGCCTTCCCCTGTCATGCACAGAGCAGGGCAGATTGGGAGGTTGTGATGCCACCGTCAGTCACACTCAGCATAGGGCTGATTGGGGGGTTGGGGCATCGCCCCCTGTCACACTCAAGGCAGGGTCAATGGGGAGGTTGCTGCGCCACCCCCTGTCACGCACAGAGCAGGGTCAATCAGGGTGTTGGAGAGCTCCCCCCTGTCACACACAGAGCAGGGCGGATCAGGGGGTTGGGGCGCCACCCTCTATCACCCACAGAGCAGGGCTGATCAGGGAATTGGGGCGCCGCCACTCTCACACTCAGGGCAAGGCCGATGGGGAGGTTATAGCTCTACCCCGTCACACGCAGAGCAGGGCAGATTAGGGGGTTGGGGCGCCGCACCCTGTCACACAGAGCTGCAGGGCGATCAGGGGGGTGGGGAGCTCCCCCCTATCAGGCACAGAGCAGGGCTGATCAGGGGGTTGGAGCGCCTTCCCCTGTCACGAACAGAGCAGGGTGGATAGGGAAGTTGTGGCCCCGCCCCCTGTCACACACAGAGCCACAGGGCAATCAGGGCGTTTGGGCACTGCCCCCTGTCACACTGATCCCGGTGCCAGGAGGCCTCGCGGCTCCGCTGATCCTGGTGCTGGGAGGCATATTACCCTTTTACTATATAGGATAGAGGCCTGGTGCATGGGTGGGTCTGCTGGTTTGCCCTGAAGGGTGTCTTGGATCAGGGTGGGGGTCCCCACTGGGGTGCCTGGCCAGCCTGGGTGAGGGGATGACGGCTGTTTGCAGCTGGTCACACACCCTTCAGGGTGGGGGTCCCCACTGGGGTGCCTGGCCAGTCTGGGTGAGGGGCTGAGGGCTGTTTTCAGACTGGCAGGTGACTGAAGCTCCCAACTGCTCCTTTTTTTCTTTTTTTTTTAATTCTGGGCCAGCTTTAGCTCTGACTCCAGCTGTGAGGCCTCTGCTGCTGAAAGCAGGTATCTGGTTTGTTTGGGTTCTATATTCGAAACACTGTATCAACTCCAGCTCTGAGATCCCGGCTTGCTGAAAGCAGGTTTCTGGGGTTTTGTTTAGCTTCTATATTTGTAACTATGTTTCAAACTGCAAGCTCAGAGGCCGGCAAGGCAGGCGGGGAACGTTGGTTTCCTCCGTCACTGAAGCAAGCAAGCCTCATGTTAGTTTCAAGCTGCCTGGCTGCCGGCCGCCATCTTGGCTGGCAGTTAATTTGCATATCGCCCTGATTAGCCAATGGGAAGGGTAGTGGATGTACGCTAATTACCATGTTTCTCTTTTATTACATAGGATATTTATAATTATTTCTGAAAAGCTTTATCAAAAATCCTTCATTTTAGTTACATCTATTTATTATATCTTAACAAATTTTTAAAGCAAATTATTACATAAGTCATTGTCTTGACCAATTTTGTAATAGGGATAACTCAATGTGAAAGTACCATTTTATTTTATTTTCCTTTATAAAAACAGGAGTTCCCCTGCTTCACAGCTAGAGGGTACTTCTATAGATCTGTTCCTCCCTGTGTTATGGGGAAAAACAGAACATTGGGGATCAGTTATAGCTATGGGAAATATTAATTATTCTGTTAACCATGATTGCCCTTTCTGTTCAAGGAAAGGACATGCTAAGCAGACTGGGAGTCATATGCCCTGGGATCTGGGAGTCACCCTTGGAATGTGGTCCATCCTCATTCAAGAACTTCCCATTATCATAGAAGAATTAACTTTGTTGCCCAACCCAGCCCGTATAGCGTACTTCCCCATATTCATAAACCAGGGAAGAGCAAACTAAAGTCCCTAAAAGATAGAAAGCCAAAATTACATGATAGACAGACAGAAATCTCACTAGCTAAGAGTCCCTGGTGGCCAACATTCTGAGAGGAAGAGCAGGAAGGGTCCCCAAGATAAAAAATTTCTTGGCAGCTGCTGGGGCTTTCTTGCAGTCTCTGTCACATGTTCAGCCTCACCACACATAACTGGGTTTCCCCAAAGTGGGACTTGCCCCATATTGAAACAAATTAAACAAACAAAAAAGAGACACAAAATATTAACAAACACTCTTATACAGGCATGCACAGCACACTAAAAGCTTACACCACAGAGAAATGTCTTCTGTCCCTGGTTTGGGAACGGCACCTCCCCAGAATCTCAGCATTCTCCACAATGTACTATTTTGGGAGAATGTATTTCCCAAGCCTGGAATTTCTGTTTCCTATCCTCAGCCATAGCTGGGGGCCCCTAGTTTTGTGGAGAGGCATCTGCATTGCAGGCAGTGGTCCAGGCCCTTCTTAAAATTCTTTAGCATAAATTCTAAGACAGTGGGTTTAGAGGAACTACTTCCCATGTTTGCAGTTAAACTGTGTAATACCTCCCAGTTAACAGAGACACAGCACAACCACAAGTTAACTTTCGCTTCACGCAGACTCTCACACTCACATTCACACACCAGTCAGTCCGAGTTTTGACTTCCACCCATGGAAAGTCCCTGAATTGAGGCAAATATTTTGCCTAGGCAATGATCAGCTGCCTCTCCTGCCCCTAAAGGCAGGACTGAACTCAAACTGGGTCCCCGGGGAAACTTACTGATCAGATGTCTGGCTCCAGAAATGGTTTTCCTATCTTCCTTGGAGTCCACTGGAGCCCGGGGAGAGGGGGGTGGCCCGATCCATCTGAGCCCAGCGAAGACCAGGACTCAGTCAACTGCTGGTGGCTCCTTTCCCTTCATCATGGGGGCTTGGTCGAGCAGGCCCACCCAACTGCTCTCACACAGTGGTGCCTCAAAGGGGCAACTCGGCTGTGTGTTCCTGGTTAGGGAACCAAATTATGTTGCAGAATTTACCAGGCAACTGGAAAACACACAACAGGTACTCAGAAGATTCAGGAAAAAACCTTTATTTGTAGATGTACTAGTATAGTGACTCAGGGGAGTCAGTTTTCCAAAGCCTGAGTGATGAATATGGAGCAAGCTTTCCTTTTATCACCTTAGTTTCTTTGTTTCCTAACTTCCGGGCTTTTGTGGTGAGCTTTCACAGCCCTACCTAAGTCAATTAGAATGGGGAAGTAAGATCACATCTAAAGGCCTGGCTTGTGTGGTGCCAGTGACCTCCCTTTGGCTAAGCTATTAAGTTCTTGGTTTATGGCCCTTGTAAACTGGAAGTATTTAGGAAAACAGATTATTGCCTAAGGAAGGGGCAGTGGCTTACGTAATTCTAGGCTAAGAAGAATGTGGGTCAGAATACTGGTTATTGGCTCCGATTCAGATGGCTAGCCCTCCCTCCCCATTGTCTGATATTCCCCTTCACCACAACAATCTATACCCCTTTCCCCATAATTGTCTTATAGTGCCATTGACATGTCTCCATTGAGGGGTGGGGGCCATGTTCTTGACAATGACAATCAAGTGTGAATGTAGAATAAAAATATTTTCGGGCATAGTACTCACAGTTTACTTCCCATAATCTTTTCTTAAGAATTTACTTAAATATCAGTTCCAGCAAAATAAGGACATAATCAAAAGGAAGACATGAGATCTAGGGAACAGATTCTATCCAAGAAAAGGAAAGTCATGGAATGAGAACTGCATAGAAAGACAGAAAGCTCAAAGAGAGAGCTTCAGGGAAAGCACAGGGATATGCATAGGGTGGGATTCATAGACATTCTAAGAGAAGAGTTTGGGATGTTTTATTGCAGGCCTTTCCATAATATTTAATATTTTTCAACCATGTATATGTATTACCTTATACAAATTATCTTAATATAAAGTATTGGTTTATGATTAATGTTATTGGTGATAATCATTAATATTATTATTCATTATTTACCATTATTAATGGTCCAGATGCAGGCACTGAGTCAACTGAGAAAGAGTTTCCGTTTGGGTGCCATGCTAATGGTATTTGCTATACAGGTGAAGGTTAGATGAACTACCAGGGGTGGGCAAACTTTTTGACTTGAGGGCCACAATGGGTTCTTAAACTGGACCGGAGGGCTGGAACAAAAGCATGGATGGAGTGTTTGTGTGAACTAATATAAATTCAAAGTAAACATCATTACATAAAAGGGTACGATCTTTTTTTAGTTTTATTCATTTCAAACGGGCCGCATCCGGCCTGCGGGCTGTAGTTTGCCCATGGCTGAACTAGACTGACAATGCAATGATCTAAATTGGCTGTTAACATAGAAATAACCATATCAAACAAAAGACATATTTTAAAATGAAAATTAAATCTATATTTTAAGCTTTAATTAGTACATATATTGATGTGATCATAATAAAGAAAATATTTAAGATCTGGTTATGGTACAAAAAGCTTTGAATCAATAGGCCTCCTGGGTTCTAATCCAAGCTCTATCAACTCACTGTGTAACCTTGAAATCTGCATAACTTCTTTGTTCTTTAGTTCCAACATTTATAAAATTAGAATTCTTTTATTCATACTACTTGGGGCCCAGTGCATGGAATTTGTGTGGGGGGGTGGGGGTGGGATGGGAATTCCCTCAGCCCAGCCAGCACCCTCTCCAATCAGGGACCCCTTGGGGGATGTCTGACTGCTGGTTTAGACATTTAAACCGGAGGTCAGACACTCCTCTCGCAATCTGGACCGCTGGCTCCTAACCACTCACCTGCCTGCCTGCCTGATCGCCCTTAACTGCCTCTGCATGACTGCCTGATCGCCCCTAACCCCTCTGCCTGCCTGATCACCCCTAACCTCTCTGCCTGCCTGCCTGATCACCCCTAACTGCCTCTGCCTACCTGCCTGATCACCCCTAACTGCCTCTGCCTGCCTGCCTGATCACCCCTAACTGCCCTCCCCTGCCAGCCTGATCTTGCCCCCAACTGCCCTCCCCTTAAGGCCTGATCTCCCCCTAAACTGCCCTCCCTTGCTGGCCTGATCTCACCCCCCAACTGCCTCAGCCCCCACCCACCACCATGGCTTTGTCCGGAAGGAAGTTGGACATCCGGAAGATGGCCAGATGACCCAGTTTAATTAGCATATTACCCTTTTATTAGTATAGATAGATTATATAGGATAGGATTACTTAAATAAGGGGGAAAGCCTTTTTCAGCAGGAAAAGATGCTCTTGGCAGACAAAAATACATAATCCCTATATCTGGACTGATAGCCAGCCATATACACTACACTGCCAAACGGGTCATTAAAAAATTGAACTGCTTTCTTACACCTTACACCAAACAGCTATTGCCCTTAAAACCCCTCCTCAGCCCCCACCTTAGGTTCTGACTTCGCAGTTCACCCAGATTACATTCTGATTGGTTGGTTTCTATGCCAGTTACTGTCAAAAGCTCCACCTCCTAGGCAGCCATTGGCTCCTCGCACTTCACCCAGATTTGGTTCTAATTGGCCGGTTTCTATGCTATTCAGCATCTCCAGGCCTATCTCTGGGCCTGATCAGAGAGGCGGGCTGATCAGCAGCCCCCGTGGAGGCCCGGAGAGAGAGAGAGGCAACAGCTGATCAACAGCTGCCATGGAGACTGCGGATCAGACCCTGCCCCTCTCTTCGGGCCTCTCTCTGGGCCTGATCTGCATCCCCTCTGCAGTCAGTGCTGGGTCATCACAGCAACCCAGCACTGACTGCATGACTGACTTCCAGTTGGTTGAGCTTGCGGTTGTTATGAACTTTGGGTTTTTATATATTAGGATATGTATATATCAACTGCCTGCCAGCAGACACAGTTCTACCTTCAGGATGCAATAGAGAGCCAATCTCACTAAGCCACATTCCAATGGGGAGAGACAGACAATAAACAGAATATAAGAGTATATTATATAGTATACCAGAAGGTGATGAGTGCTATTGAGGAAAAATAGAGCATAAAAGGATACTAATAAGTGCTGGGATGAGGGATGCAATTTTATATAAGGAAGTTCGGGAGGGCCTCCTGGAGTTAGAAACATTTGAACAGAGTTAAAGGAAATGAGGACAAGACATGTCAATGTCTGGAAGAAGAATATTCCAAGCAAAGGGAATGCTATGTATAAATACCATGATGTGGTAACTTGCCTGGCATGTTTGGAGGCTAGCAAGGAAGCCCCTGGGTTGAAGCAGAGTAAGAACAAGGGAGATGAATTCAGAGATGTACTGGGAGCCAGATTATAGGGCCTCATCCATAGGATTGGCCATTGTAAGGACTTTGGCTTTCACTCCAGTAATGAGTCACTAGGGAATTTTAAGCAGAAGAAAGATGCGATTTTGCTTGCACTAAAAAAAAGATGACTTTGGCTCCTGTGTGGAAAGTGAGCTCTAAGATACAAGAAGCAGAGAGAACAGGTAAGAAGCTGCAGCCATAAACCAGGAGCTATGAGTCAAATTGTCCCCCACTCCAAATTCATATGTTGAAGTCCTAACCCCCAGTACCTCAGAATGAGATTTTGAGATATGGTTCTTACAGCAGTAATTAAGTTAAGGTGAGGTCATCAAGGTGGGCCCTAAACCAATATAACTGGTGTCTTAATAAAAAAGGGAAATTTGGACAGAGAGATACACAATGAGTGAAGATGATGTGAAGAGACACAGGGAGAAGATGGCTATCTGCAAGCCAAGGAGAGAGGACTGGAAGGGTCTCTCCCTCACAGTCCTCAGGAGGGACCCATCCTGCCAATACCTTGATTTTGAACTTACAGCTTCCAGAATTGTGAGATGATAAATTTTTGTTTACACCAAACTGCATGTGGCACTTAGTTACAGCAGCTCTAGCAAACTAATAAAAGTGAGTTTGGCCACAGAAGTAGCAGTGGAAGTGGTTAGATTATGAATATATTTAAGTCAACAGGATTTCCTGAGAGATTAGTAGGAGTGCAAAAGGGAAATCGAATAATCAAAATTGACTTTGGGTTTGGACCTGTTGGGGGAAAGCCTCAAAGGTCTAAATTCAGGATCAATTCTAAAGAACTGACATGTAGCCTTATTCAAATTCATAATAGGAGAAACTTACATACAGGGGCAAAGCAGCTACTCCCAGTTTTGGCCAGCCAGGAAGAACCCATACCCTCCCAGGACAGGGCCTTTTTTTATAGGGCGTTAATAGTAAAACCATATGGTGGGTGCCACATAGACCACCAGAAAGAACAGTGCATTCATAAGTTAACAGTGTGATAACATCAGGCAGTTATCACACTCTACACCAGGGGTCCTCAAACTACGGCCCGCGGGCCACATGCAAATACAAATATTGTATTTGTTCCCATTTTGTTTTTTTACTTCAAAAAAAGATATGTGCAGTGTGCATAGGAATTTGTTCATAGTTTTTTTTTTTAAACTATAGTCTGGCCCTCCAACGGCCTGAGGGACAGTGAACTGGCCCCCTGTTTAAAAAGTTTGAGGACCCCTGCCTATACATTCATTAACCTCCTTCCAGGAGCATGGCATTTATCTCTGGGCAGCATTCTGGTTTTCTGGGTAGTCAGCCAAGCCTGAGACCACAGAGTGTTAAACAGTCACAGAGAATTAAACAGAGTCCAGCATTTCCCAGACACTTTTACTGCTGGAGCCACATTGCATCTCTGAGTGAGTTCCCTTACAGGGCCTGAATAACTAAAATGATGAATTTGCCACAAACTGAGATAAGGAAGGCTGGGGCAACAGCAGGTTTAAAGGTGGATGTGAGTGGGAAGACCAGGAATTGGGTTTTAGACATGTAATTAGAGATCTAATTAGGGATGACTAAGACACAATTACTGTGAAAATCAAGTGAATGCAGTATATATTTATTGTATGTTTACTGTGTGCAAAGTACTGAGGCATTTAAGTAGTAGATATCTTAAAATTTTAAAAATATCTCTTTTATAGAAGCTTACACTACAAATTATATGAATACCAGATAAGATGTTCAATCAATGTCAAAAAGTTTAAAATATCAAGTGCTGAAGAAGTGGTACAGGTTGTGCATAGCTTTCTATAATGTCATTAGAATTTATTTCCGGGATTGTTAATTTCCTGTGTAGATAATTTCATAGTTGTAGCTTGCAAGATGATAATGACAAGTAATTACAGTTAATACTCTGAAGTATTCAGTTGGATTCATATGCTCTAGTGTATCTGGTTTTAGTCAGTCTTACTGCTATCTATCCAATCTAATAAAAGAGAAACATGGTAATTAGCGTACGACCGCTACCCTTCCCATTGGCTAATCAGGGCAATATGCAAATTAACTGCCAGCCAAGATGGCGGCTGGCAGCCAGGCAGCTGGAAGCTAACATGAGGCTTGCTTGCTTCAGTGACAAAGGAAACCAACATTCCCCGCCTGCCGCTGCCGGCCTCGGAGCTTGCAGTTTGAAACACTGCAACAAATATAGAAGCTAAACAAAACCACAGAAACCTGCTTTCAGCTAGCTGGGGTCTCAGAGCTGGAGTTGATACAGTGTCTCAATTATAGAACCCAAACAAACCAGATACCTGCTTTCAGCAGCAGAGGCCTCAGAGCTGGAGCCAGAGCTAAAGCTGGCCCAGAATAAAAAAAAGAAAAAAGAAAAAAAGGAGCAGTTGGGAGCTTCAGTCACCCGCCAGCCTGAAAACAGCCATCATCCTCTCATCCAGGCTGGCCAGGCACCCCAGTGGGGACTCCCACCCTGATCCAGGACACCCTTCAGGGCAAACCAGCCGGCCCCCACCCGTGCACCAGGCCTCTATCCTATATAGTAAAAGGGTAATATGCCTCCCAGCACTGGGATCAGCGGAGCCACGAGGCCTCCTGGCACTGGCATCAGCATGACAGGGGGCAGCGCCCAAACCCCCTGATTACCCTGCAGCTCTGTGTGTGACAGGGGGTGGGGCCACAACCTCCCTATCCGCCCTGCTCTGTTCGTGACAGGGGAAGGCGCCCCAACCCCCTGATCAGCCCTGCTCTGTGCCTGATAGGGGGGAGCTCCCCAACCCCCTGATTGCCCTGCGGCTCTGTGTGTGACAGGGTGCGGCGCCCCAACCCCCTGATCGGCCCTGCTCTGTGCGTGACAGGGGGTGGCGCTGCAACCTCCCCATCGACCCTGCCTTGAGTGTGACAGGGGGCGGTGCCCCAACCCCCCAATCAGCCCTGCTCTGAGCCTGACCAGGGGCTGCACCTAGGGATTGGGCTTGCCCTCTGCCACCCGGGAGCAGGCCTAAGCCAGCAGGGCATTATCTCCCGAGGGGTCCCAGACTGCGAGAGGGCACAGGCCGGGCTGAGGGACCCCCCCGCCCCAAGTGCACAAATTTTTGTGCACTGGGCCTCTAGTATATATATAAAAGCCTAAGCAACTGTTACAACAGCAAGACTGGTCAACCGATTGCTATGACACACACTGGCCACCAGGAGGCAGATGTTCAATGCAGGAGCTGCCCCCTGGTGGTCAGTGAAACTCCATAGCCAACCTCCCACTGTCCCTACCCGTGGCTGGCCAGCCCTGATCGGGACTGGGCAAGACAGCCCCAATCACCGGCCAGGCTGAGGGACCCCCCACCTGTGCACAGATTTGTGCACTGGGCCTCTAGTAAAGATATGTGTTTCATGGGCTCAAGAGTCAGGAAGATCTACATTTAAGTTCTGGCTTTGAAACTAGCTGTTTGAACATGGCAAGTTACTCTGAGTCTTGCTGATTCCTCATGTGTAAAAAAGGGATAATAGTACCTCATCGAATTGTGAGGAATTAACTTAGGTGACACATACTGTGTGCTCACTCTAGTGGTCAGCTCCCAGTAAGTATTCAATAAAGCTATTATTGTTTTCTGATGGTGCTAAGAAATTTAGGTTGAGGTGAGCTATCACTGTGGGGTTAGAAAAGATCCAATGGGACTGGTAACCCTAGGCTGGAACTTAAAACAGGAGGGAGATGTACATAGACAGCTTAGACCAATGCTTCTCAAGTGTTCATGTGGATTTCCAGTTACCCAGATCTTATTCAATGTAGACTGAGTTAGGAGTTCTGGAGCAGGGCTGAATGTCTGCATTTTTCACAAGCACCTGGGGGATGGTCATGCTACATGAGGCCACACTTTAGATAGAAAGGCAAGTAGAATGATGTGAACTAGGCATGAGTGTCTGAGCAGTGTGTTAGGTGAGAGGTATTCATCAGTTTGGTTGGAATGAAGTTAACATTGGAAAAATAGTGGGGAAAATTTGGAAAGGAAGGATGAGGCCATATTGTGGCAGTCTATGAAGGGCTCATTCACACAGTAACATGGTGAAGATAGAACTCTCAGATACTGTTATTTAGCTGCACAACACAGCAGGAGTCAAAGATGAGGAGACCCATGGAAGATTGCTCTAGTTAGGGTCCTTTCATCTGGGAGGAATTGAAATCTCTTCAAACCAGTTTCAGTCATAGGAAATGGAGAGAGGCTTATTGTAAGGCCATGTTGCTTAAAAAGTTCAGGAACTGATTCAGTTCCTGGAACTAGCCTCTCTTATCTGAGTCTCTAAGGGCTTCACTTCCTCATGCACATGGCCCAAAGTAGCCCATGGATTTTGTGTTTACCATCCATGACTAACTGGAAACTATTGTGTCTTTTAATTCAAAATCCTAGAGGAAAATTCAAGCAGGCTTGGCTCCCGTGAGACATTACACAGTGCCTAGGTCACTGGTGAGTAGGCTATCCCTTCCCAGTCAGAGACAGAGGGAGGATGAAATCATGAGACTCAGGGGCTGTAGGCAGGACCCCAAAATATGTATGTCTAATGGAGAAAAAAATGTTCAAATTTAACTTATCCTTTAAAAAAAAGCGGGGGGCCTTCTCTTTCCTTCTCATCCAAACTTCTCCAGAATCAAACCCAGGACCCTTCAGTCTGCAGGCCGACACTCTATCCACTGAGTCAAGCTGGCTAGGGTGAAAGTGCCACATCTTGATTTCTTGCAGCACATTCTGCCAGATGTTTGTCATTGTCCTCTGCCCAATCACTGCAGATTCCTGAGTCTCCAATTCCATGAAGAAGGTAATGTAAGTCTCCTTCCTAGTGTCAGCTTAGGCTCCCCACTTTGGGATTTGGGGGCAGGCTCAGTCCCATAAACGTCATCTATGTATGCAGCACAGTTCATAACTCCTTGGAGAATTCAGAGTCCAACCCCATATTTACAAGAGAATATTGATACTCTTATTGTTTAGCTTTGTTCTTTAGTGATAACAGACATCCCCCAGTTAACGGCAACTCCATCTCTCTAGTGTTTGAGTTAGGTTAATTAACCTAATTAATGGATGTATTTACAATATATCAACAAATTCTGTGGGCTGTACCTTCAATATATATCCACAAACCACTTTTCACTACATCCATTACTATCATTCCAGTCTAACATGGCCATTACAGTCACATAGCATCCAGATTAATGCAATCATCTCCTTAAATAACCTTCCTGCCTCAGGCTGTCCTTATATTAGTGAGGATTCTTTTAAAATGAAAGAGTATGACTCTATTCAAAACCTCAAATGGCCTCCCATCTCACTTAAGAAAAAAAAAAGAAGACATAGTCCTTACAATAGCCTACAAGGCCCCACACCTGTGCTAGTCACTATGTTTCTGACTTCACTTAGTACGCAGTTCTCCTTTCTTTATTCCATTCTAGCCACACTGGCCATCTTAAAAACAATAGTAACAATAGCTAATAGTTTTTGATCATGCAATGTGAAGCAGGTACTTCTTTACATTTATTTAATCCACTGATACCAATACCTTGACAGGATATACAACTTGCTCAAGGTTATACACCTGATAAGCAACAAAACAGGGACAAAATATATACAGGATGGGGCAAAAATCAGTTTACAGTTGTTAGTACATGAAAGTTTATTCTTGTATTATTTATTAACTAGAGGCCGGGTGCATGAAATTCATGCACTCAGGGGGTCTCTCAGCCTGGCCTGAGCCCTCTCCCAGTCTGGGAGCCCGTAGGGGATGTCTGACTGCTGGGGAGTGGGCCTAAGCTGTCAATCAGACATCCTTAGCACTGCCAGTTGTGAGCCCGGCTCAGGGCTACTGGCTGAGCAGCACTCCCCCTGTGGGAGCACACTGACCACCAGGGGGCAGCTCCTGCATTGAGCATCTGCCCCCTGGTGGTCAGTGCATGTCATAGTGACCGGTCATTCTGCCATTCAGTTGATTTGCATATTAGCCTTTTATTATATAAGATGATTGTATCACTGTAACCGGACAACCAAGGGGTCTGGGCTGCCTGTCACTACTTCAGCCAATTAAGCAGAGAAAGGGTTGAATCATATATCAGTGCTTATTCCATCAATGCCGGCATTATTTGCTCTATACCCCACTATAAGCCAGCTGCTTATATTAGGTAGAAGGACAAAGATTACCTGTAGGAATTACAGGTATGGAAAAACAGGCATGGGATAATCATTACAGGTTACAAGTCATATGGGCTGGGGGGGTCAGGGGCTGTCACAGAGGGCGGGTGCCTCTGGGTGCCCCGGGACCAGATTACAGGTAATAGGAGCTGTGAGTTGTATAGAGCAGATGCCTCCAGGACTAGATTGTTTCAGCCAGGAGGTTGTAAATCTTTCCATAATGATAGGCAGTTCTCAGGAGAGGAGAATGGACTGCATTCCAATTTTAGCGCCCATGTCCCAGGATGTACAACTCCCAGCGAGGTGAAAATGTACTTTCTCTAATCAGAACAGAACCAACATGATTAACAGAGCATGATTAATATTTCTTTTTTTTTTAAATATATTTTATTGATTTTCTACAGAGAGGAAGGGAGAGAGATAGAGAGTTAGAAACATCGATGAGAGAGAAACATCGATCAGCTGCCTCCTGCACATCTCCTACTGGGGATGTGCCGCAACCCAGGTACATGCCCTTGACCGGAATCGAACCTGGGACCTTTCAGTCCGCAAGCAGACGCTCTATCCACTGAGCCAAACCGGTTTCGGCATGATTAATATTTCTTATAATTGTAGCTAGTCCCCAAAATTCTATTTTTGCCCTTAACATTATTTTCCAAATGAACTGTAAATCTACTTTTGCTCCATCCTGTATTGACTTTGATAAATGGTATTTTTATTATAGTTATTTTCTAGATATTCATCTATTTTTTTCCCTTGACCTGAGAGTATTAAAAAACACTCCAGGTAAACATTTCTCTGGTTTTCATTTTAAAATGTTTTTATTGATTTCAGAGAGGGAGAGAGAGAGAGAAACATCAATGATGAGATGCCCCCCTACTGGGGATCGAGCCAGCAACCCGGGCATGTGCCCTGACCAGAAATTGAACCATAACCTCCTGGTTCATCATGGGTTGATGCTCAACCACTAAGCTACACCGATTGGGATGGTTTACATTTTTAATTTTAGAATTCTTTGTTGCATGATAGCCAATTTCTGTAAATGACCCCAGATAGCTTATATTCTATTTCAAGGACACAGGTCTGCCTTATTTTGATCCCCCATATACTTTAATCTGTAATTATTTGCAGGCTAGTTTTCATCTCCTCAATCACATTACTTCTTCTTTCCTGAGTTCAAGTTCTCTCTCATTTCTTCATAAGTATGGAAATGTTAGACACCTTCTTTCATGGAATATTCTGTTGACATACTATATTCTTTACCTTTTACTTACTCTGTTCCTTTTAAGCAGGAAGGAATTATGGAGGTAGAAAGGGTACAGATGAGTTGTGATGACTTCAGTTCCTCTGCTAGTTCCTTTCTGCCCATTTCTCACCTTCTATTGATGGTGATTCTATCCAAGCTCTTTATTTACAATATCCAAGACATTGTCAGGGAAATGCTATTGGAAATAGCTGGCCGCTTCAATTTGAGTTTCAGAATCACTCTGTCCAACTGGTGGGGAGGAGGAAGTAAGTTCACACTCAGTTTTTGCATCACTTCCTGCAGAGCAAGAGGCTAGGAGCACTCATCTTAAAGCCTTGTCAGAGTTGCTGGTGACCCACTTCATGTTTCTCTCAGCTGAACTGTCACCAACTGCAAGTGAGTTGTGCAGCTGTTTTCTCTTGGCCATTTCTCACTTCCAGATCAATTTTCTATCTGGAATGTAGAAAATGCAGTGATTCCATGAAATCTCTCATCATTTCCATGTTCCTTGTCATGTGAACTGAGCTCTGCATGGATGTCCAACACTTGTCACGGACCCAGCCAAGCCCCTTGATCATCTGGCCACTCCAACCAGAGGGCCTTCAAGTGGACTTTTCAGTGTGGTGTCACTTCCTTTTAGAAAATTCTTTCCCAATTATTTCTTTCATGATGCTGTTGGAATTTACCTTCACTCCAAAAATATGTGGCAGACATTCTTCAGTTTGTGATATAGACTTATAGCTGTTTCTTTTCTTAACGGAATATGGTTTTCTGCTTATTTCAATCATTTTGTTTTCAATGGTTGCAGTGGTATGGAAAGAAAAAAAGTCTTCTGGTTTTAGAAGGTGGGATAAGTAAGATTCCATAGTCTAGGTATTTAGAAAAGCAATGCTACTTCTACAATGTAATCAAGTTGGGCCATTTAAAAGGATAAGCTAAAGTTTAACAGGTCATAAGGAGAAGGTAAGGCAAGAAGGCATAGATTGGGCTTAGTCTCAGTTTCAGGTTTGGTTAGGATTACAGACAAGGACATAATAAAAGGAATCAAAAAGATAATTAGTGGTGTAGAGACATTAATCCCTTGTGAACAGTTAGTGTGAATGTAAAATGGCACTGCCACTGTGGAAAACAGTATGGAGGTTCCTCAACAATTTTAAAATAGAATTACCACATGATCAAGGAATTCTACTTCTGGATAAATACCCAAAAGAACTAAAAACTAGGTCTGAAGAGGTATTTGCAATACCCATATTCATGGCAACATTATGCATAATAGCTAAAATGTGAGAGCAACCCGTGTCCATTTGACAGAAGAATGGATAAGCAAAATGTGATCTATGCATACAATGGAATATAATGCAATCCTGAAGAAGAAAATTCTGACAGATGCTTCAACATAGATAAATATTGCGGGTATTATGCTGGTAAAATAAGCTAGTCACTAAAAGATAAATACTGAATGATTCCACTTATGTGAGATATTTAGAGTAGACAAATCAAAGAGACAAAGTAGAATGGTGGTTGTTAGAGGCTCGGAAGAGGGGGCATAAGGAGTTTATTTTTTAGTGGGAATAGAGCTTCAGTTTTGTAGAAAGAAGAGTTCTGGAAATGGATGGTAGTGATGGTTTCACATTATGAATGTATTTAATATCACTGAGCTGTACATTTAATAATGTTTAAGATGATAAATTTTATGTTATATGTATTTTACCATAATAAAAATGAAAAAAAGAAAACACAACTTGATCAGTGGGCTAGATGAACTGTAATTTGGGCAATGGCAGAGGTCAGGGATCTTAGAAACCACCCAAGGTGGACATTAGAAGAGCACCTACACTCAGTGTATAAGTTAAATATATTTACAATGTGGCTCTACTGAAGTGTTATGATTCGATTTATAAGTATATATGTAAATTTTCTCAATCAGTGGATACTAAGAGTACAATTTCTGCTGTGCAGAAGTCAGTAAAAAATTTTTTTTTTGCCTTTAGAAAGAGAAAAAGTAACTCTTACATTAACTTACAGCTAATTAAAGAGTGGGTGAAGTAAAGATAGTCAGAGAGGTGGGAAAAAAACCCTATTCTAACGTGTCATCGGGGCAGTCAAAAAGCAAGTGATATGTGGAAGTCATGGAGAAAGATGGAAAAGGACTGGATTTCATCTCTAGTAACCACTAATGATTAATTCCCTAAAATGAGGTGCTCCTAATTGGGCTGGATAGCAGGAGCTCTAAGGAACTGAAGTGACTCCAACTTATAGAGAGAGATAAGCAGTAGTAGCATAATTAAAGATGCTAAAGATAATTAGGTTTGTTTTTTAAAGCAGCTCAGGAAGGCTCAAACATGCTGGATTAAGTACAAAATTATGAAACTTCTGTCCTCCAAACAAAAAGAACAAAAACACACAAATTTATGCACAATTTGGTACCCAAAACACTATGAGTAAGCCTTCTTTTCAGACATGCATTTTCCCTAAAAATCTCTCAAAACAGATCAAGAAACAAAATTACATGTGACATTCTTGGCCCACATTTAATTAAATTAGAAATTAATCACAGAAACATACTAAAATAAACATCCCACCTTCCTGCCTCTATTTAATAAGAATTTTTAAATCCATTGGGAGAAAGAAAATCATTAAGCTTAAAATCAAAAGTAAAATTATGAGCTATTTAGAAATGAGTAATATGGGACACAAAACAACACAAAATCTTTGAAACATAATCAACCATCACTTCGAAGAGAAATATATTAGAAACCAAGAAAGACTAAAAGTACATAAATTAAGTATGAAACCCAAGAGACTAAGAATAAATTAAAACAAAGTTGAAAGAAGGAATGAAGATGACTGTAGAATTACAGAAATAAAAAGGAACAATAAAAAAATGCTCAATCAATAAAACCAAGAGCTGTTTCTTAAAAAATTTCAATGATAGAGGAAAAAGAGGTAACAAAAAAATAGCTGAGTCAAGAAAGAGTAAATATTTAGAGATATTTAGAGATACCACAAAGGAGATTTATAAAATAACATAGCCCATGTAAAACTTTAACCAACAAATTTTAAAATCTGGACATGCTTAATTACCAAAGAAAACGTAAGTTACCAAAGGGAAAACTTGGATTAGTTAACCATAAGAGAAGCTAAAAAGATAATAAAAGCTTCAGCTCCTAAAAATCTTTCACACTCCAAAGGAGTAAGGCTAAAGGAGTAAGAGTAGACTAAGCTAGTATTCCTATCTTTTAGCAACAATTAGAAAAGTAGTTTTAAAGAAAGATATAATTTGCAAGACTGTTATAAAAAACTGTACAACTTTATTGAATATAAAAGATAGACATATTCATGGATGGGAAGATTCAACTTCATAAAGATGATGATTCTGTCTCTCAAAAAACGTTTTAATTTGATGAATTGAAATAAAGACCCTAAAGGCTTTATCCAGAATTTGGCAACTGATTTTAAAATTCATGTGGAGGTGTAAAAAGACAAGTATAGCCTAGACCCGTGGTCAGCAAACTGCGGCTTGCGAGCCACAGGCAGCTCTTTGGCCCCTTGAGTGTGGCTCTTCCACAAAATACCACAAAATACCATGTGCGGGTGCGCACGTACAGTGCGATTGAAACTTTGTGGACCATGCATAGAGGTCAATATTTTGTGGAAGAGCCACACTCAAGGGGCCAAAGAGCCGCATGTGGCTCGCGAGCCGCAGTTTGCCGACCACTGGCCTAGACAATTCTGAAGAGTATGAGTAAATCTATCATAATGAAAATTCATTAGTGGTAGGAGCATATCATAAACTAATGGAACATAAGGAAGCCTAGAAACATGATAAATATTATAAAATATACATAAAATATGTTATTCTTAATGTTTTACATACATGAAGGCACTCAGTCTATGACAGATATGGCATTGAAATCAAAGCAGAAAGAATAAACTATTTAATAAGCAATAGTGCTGAGGTAAATGGCTATACATCTGAAGAAGATAAAATAAGACTCCTAACCAACAGCAATTAACCTAACCATAGTTAATTTCAAAAGGATGTACATCTAAAAATAAAACAAACAAAAGCTTTTATACATTGTTGCTGGGAGTATAATGCAGTACAATTACTTTGGAAGACAATGGGCAAAAATCCGAGGACAAATACCCATGTTCATTAAATTTAACATCTGATAAATCTCAGAGGGAAGGTGAGGGTTGGGTGGAAGGGGGTTAGAGGATGGCTGAGAAGAGATTAACCAAAGAATTTATATGCATACTAGAGGCCTGGTGCATGAAATTCGTGCATGGGATCCCTCAGCCCAGCCTGCACTCTCCAATCCTGGACCCCTCGGGGGATGACTGACTGCCTCTCGCAATCCGGGACTGCTGGCTCCTAACTACTCGCCTGCCTGATCATCCCTAACCCCTCTGCTTGCCTGCCTGACCGTCACTAACTGCTCCCCTACTTGCCTGATTTCCCCTAACCACCTCTGTCTTGCCCTGCACCCGGGACCCAGGATTCACTTCTCCAGCCAGTCGCAGGCACCCGGGCTTCCCTCCCTCTGGCTGGCTGCAGACCGGCTTTGCCCAGGCCAGCTGCAGCCACAGGGGACTGTGGGCAGGTGGCTTTGCCTGGGTCACAGCCGCAGGCACCCAGGACCATGGGGCGTGCGGCTTATCTCCCTCCCGGGCCGCAGGCGCAGATGCAGCTGCTGGCGCCTGGGATCACAGGATGGGCAGCTTGTCCCTCTCCTGGGTTGCAGCCTGGCTGGTCCCTATTCCTCTCTCGCAAGCTCCTTTGTGCCTGGCTGGTCCCCAGTCCTCTCTCCCCAGTGTTGAGTGTCTGAGCCATTACTGTTTGATGGTGTGAGGGTGTGACAACCATTTGCACATTAGCTCTTTATTATATAGGATATGCATAACTCATGGACATGGACGATAGTGTGGTTATGGCCTGGGGGTGGGGTGGGTAGGTGTGTGATGGAGGGGGTCAAATGGGGGGGAATAAGGGGAACATCTGTAATACTTTCAACAATAAAGAGAAATTTTTAAAAATTGACATTTTGGAGAAAACCAAGATGGTGGTATAGGTTAATGCCAGAGTTTGCTGCCTTGAACAACCACTTCAAAAATACAACTAAAAGACGGAACGGACATCACCCAGAACCACAGGAAGGCTGGCTGAGTGGAAGTTATACAACTAGGAGGAAAGAGAATAGCATACCGAGACTCAGAGGAGGCACAGTGCTGAAGTCAAATACTAAGGTGCTGAGGTGCGTGCGGAGCGGGCTGGCGGCTAAGGGCGCGGTTGTCTGTTTCAATTGGGAGGGAGTCTCAGACTCTGAGCTCCAGATCCGGGCGAGTCTCTAGGGACCCAGACTCAAACGGGAGAAGCGGGACTGTCTGGCTTTGGTCGGAACTCGAAGGCAGCTTTCTCTCTGAGGTTTGCAGAGGTTTCTGGGACTCTGAGAGGCAGAGCCTCTGGGAACAGGACTGAGAGCAGCCATAACTGCTCGCTCTGCCCGCCCTGTAGATTCCCTGGGACCCGCCCCGCCCAAGCCCTGCACAGAGGCATTGCCGATAGCCTCAGGCAAAGGCTAGATTAGCACCGTCCTAGAGATCCAGCACAGAAGTTCTCCCACTGCGGACACAGCTGGTTCTTATAGCCAGTTATCCTGGAGGTCAAATCTCTGCCAGTATGACCTACAACAATCAAGGTTTAACTACAACAAGACTGCACACAAAGACCACAAGGGGGTGCACCAAGAAAGCATAAAAAATGCGGAGACAAAGAAACATGACAGAAATGGAGGATATAGAGCTCAAAACCACACTTTTAAGGTCTTTCAATAAGTTTCTAGAAACTGCCGATACACTTAATGAGATCTAAAAGAAATCTAATGAGACCCTCGATGTTGTGATAAAGAACCAACTAGAAATTAAGCATACACTGACTGAAATAAAGAATATTATACAGACTCCCAACAGCAGACCAGAGGAGCGCAAGAATCAAGTCAAAGGTTTGAAATGTGAAGAAGCAAAAAACACCCAACCGGAAAAGCAAAATGAAAAAAGAATCCAAAAATAAGAAGACAGTGTAAGGAGCCTCTGGGACAGCTTCAAGCGTACCAACATCAGAATTATAGGGGTGCCAGAAGAAGAGAGAGAGCAAGATATTGAAAACCTATTCGAAGAAATAATGACAGAAAACTTCCCCTACCTGGTGAAAGAAATAGACTTACAGGTCCAGGAAGTGCAGAGAACCCCTAACAAAAGGAACCCAAAGAGGACCACACCAAGACACATCATAATTAAAATGCCAAGAGCAAAAGACAAAGAGAGAATCTTAAAAGCAGCAAGAGAAGGACAGTCAGTTACCTACAAGGGAATACCCATACGACTGTCAGCTGATTTCTCAACAGAAACTTTGCAGGCCAGAAGGGAGTGGCAAGAAATATTCAAAGTGATGAATACCAAGAACCTACAACCAAGATTACTTTATCCAGCAAAGCTATCATTCAGAACTGAAGGTCAGATAAAGAGCTTCACAGATAAGGAAAAGCTAAAGGGGTTCATCACCCCAAACCAGTATTATATGAAATGCTGAAAGGTATCCTTTAAGAAGAGGAAGAGGAAGAAAAAGGTAAAGATACAAATTATGAACAACAAATATGCATCTATCAACAAGTGAATCTAAGAATCAAGTGAATAAATAATCTGATGTACACAATGAACTGGTGATTATAATAGAATCAGGGACATAGAAAGGGAATGGACTGACTATTCTTGGGGTGGGGAAAGGGGTGTGGGAGATGCGGGAAGAGACTGCACAAAAATCGTGCACCTATGGATGAGGACAGTGGGTGGGGAGTGAGGGCGGAGGGTGGGGCGGGAACTGGGAGGAGGGGAGTTATGGGGGGGGGGGGGAAAGAGGAACAAATGTAATAATCTGAACAATAAAGATTTAATAAAAAAAACTGACATTTCCATTCATAATAAATTGTTTTGAGATAGGAGCGATTTTCACTTTGGCACTGGTTTGTCATTATTAAAGTGCAAACAGTATGATTATCTATCAATAAGAAAAAATGATTAATTCCGGTATATTCAAGCAACAGAATGCTTTATAAAAGCAATCAAGAAGAATTAACTACAGGAATTAATCAAATCTAAGATATCAACTATAAGGTGTACCATTATTTTGTCACTAGAAAAGAAAATGCTGCCAACTTTAAGACATCACTGATTTAAAAAGCATCCCAGCCCAGGCAGTATGGCTCAGTGATTGAATGTCAACCCATGAATCAAGAGGTCCCTGGTTCAATTCCCAGTCAGGGAATATGGGCTCAATCCCCAGTAGGGGGCATGCAGGAGGCAGCCAATTGATGTTCCTTTCTCACGGATGTTTCCCTCTATTCCTCTCCCTCTAAAGATCAATAAAAACATATTTTGAAACAAAGAAGCATTACAATTTCAGACACGTATATTGTGAAAAAATGAATAGATCAACATGTGTCAACAGGACTATATCTCAGATAAAGTATTGAGTAAACTTAGGTTTCAAAATTATAAATACTATGGATTTTTTTTCATAAAATTTAGAAACACAAAATAGTCTTATGTAATTTTTAAAATACACACATGTAAAATGAAGATGAAAACATGCATGGGAATGATACACATTAATATCAGGTATAAAAGGGAGGAAGAACAGAAAGAGGTTATAAGGTTTAGCCACACCTCTTTAACATTGTATTTCTTTTTAAAGACAAAAAATGGGTGCAATTTTTATAGCACATGTACTAAATATGAGCTTATCCACTCCACAAAGGGACATATACAATTTCTATCACTTCACAGTATCTGTGACACAATTATGGAATGTTTATACTTAAAATGCGGTAAAGAAACATTGCTTGCTAAACATTCCCAAGATTTTCCTGCTCACTCACAGGGAGACAACGTGCATGTAGGGATGGGGTGAGCAAGTGAAAACTGAAACCTGCTGGATAATGAGATCATGATGCTCTACAATATTATTTTCTGGATGTGTAAAATATTTTTAATTGAACACTTAAAAAATAATGTTTAATTAGAAACCATATACAATTTAAAATGTGAACTCTGTCAAGATTTCAGGAAGTAAATAACTCTTATAGTAAATAAACTATTTCATAGGAAAATATGAATAGGCTTCCAACTCATTCTAGAAGGTTGGCAAAACCCCTTATACCAATATTAAAATAAGGATAACATAAGAAAAAAATCATAAACCAACTTCACCGCTCAACATGAATATAAGGATATGGAGTAAAATGTTCTCATGCTCAGTCTAGTAGCATGACCAAACTGGGTTAATCCTAACAAAGAAAAGATGATTCTATATATGAAATCTTTAAATATAATTCATTACATTAATACATTACGTTGTTTTAAAACATAAACTGCCATGAAAACATGAAATTCAACACACATGCCCACTTTTATTTTTTAATAACCCTGAGGAACTATAAAATAAACTGTGTTAAGAATAGTATACACTTAAGGGAAAATTAAGTTAGAGCACAATTATACACAAAATACAAAATTAGTCTCCAGATGAATTGATTTAATGTAAAATAAAAAAGTACAAGTATTAGAATAGGACAATACTTTGAAAACTTGTAAGCACAAAACCCAGAAGCCATAATGAAAAATACTGATAGATTTGAGCTCACAAAGAGGAAAAATTTCTTAATATGATAGAAAAAAAACTATTTAAAATTTTAATCTTCACCAGAATTTTAATCCCATTGATTTTCAGAGAGTGGAAAGGAGTGGGGGAAGGATGGAGAGAAGAGAGAAACAGCAATGTGAGAGAGACACATTGATTGGCCTCCTCTGCACATGCCCTGACCTGGGTCAGGGATCAAACCTACAACCTAGGTATGTGCCCTTGATCAGAATGGAACTGGCTACCCTTCAGTGCACAGGCCAATGCCCTAACCACTGAGAAACACCAGCCAGGGCAAAGATACCATTTTTAAAAAATCACTACAAGATATCTTCCACATATTTAACGAGAATAATGTGAGAATACTTGAAGAGCTCAAAAAATGGTAAGTCCACTTTTAGCATATATGCCTGTCCAAAACTGCAGTACCTTTTTATAAGAAATAAAATATACTAGTGTGGCTAAAGTCTATAACCCATCCCTTTGTACCCAGATATAAGCAATAAAAAGATTAACAACTAAAGAGAAAAATGGGCAAAGAATATGAACAAATAATTCATAGACTAGAAACAGCAAATCAAAATGGAAACAGGCAACAATGCTGTTTCATTTGTAATTGAAGAAATGCAAATGAAAACTAAGTAATTTTGTATCCACTGGGTTGATAAAAATAAAAAACAGCATTAATCGGTGGACTTTTTTAGAAAGCAATTTAGCACCCAAGTATAGGATCCTAAGGGGCTTAATGCAGAAGGCTATACAGTACAGTGTTAAAGGAACTCCACAATTCTCTGAATAGGAATCTGTTTCTGACAGGAAATCTGGCACTCCAGCACAAAGACATATACAAGGGATGATCATTTACCGCATTGTTTGTAAAAGTGCAAATGCAAATAACCCAAAAGTCCATCCACAGAACAGTGACTAATCAAATGATGGCATGTCTATAAAATGGGTATTATGCAACTGTTAAAAGAGCAAGATAAACTCATGTGCTGATAGCTCTGTAGGAACATTAAGTAGAGGAAAAACTATGGAAAGGTACAGTATGATCCTTACATAAAAACAAAAAAATTTATAGGGCGTTCCCAAAAAATATATACACACTTTGAATAATTATAAAAGCAGTGTTTATTAATATATATTTTTTTTCAAAATTGAGCTATCAGCTGTTAAAGTGTATATACTTTTTTTTTTGGACACCCTGTATATATAAGTGAGAAAGTGACAGACTAAAATTCTAATCTACTGAACTGAGGAGTTATTTTCATATTTTACTCTGAATGTCTGTGTTGTTTCTATCTCCTCCCTTTTTAATTTATTCTTTAAAAACTGCCATGTTAAAAGTTGTTTCCTTATCTTCATTCTTCTGCAAAAGCTGTTGTCAGTGGCACCCTTAGCTAGCTAGCTTTGGAATTCAAAGACCTACACAATGTTCTGCTAAACTACTTTTGCAAGGATATCTCCTCACAAATATGTTCATAGCAGCACAATTTACCATAGCTAAGATCTGGAAACAGCCCATCAACAGATGAATGGATTAGAAAACTGTGGTACATCTACACAATGGAATACTACGTTGCTTTAAAAAGGAAGGAATTCTTACCATTTGCAACAGCATGGATGGAACTGGAGAGCATTATGCTAAGTGAAATAAGCCAGTCAATGAAAGAAAAATACCACATGATCTCACTTATTTATGGATAATTAAGACCATTATAAACTGATGAACAAAAATAGATACAGAGGCGGAGCAGCATCGAACAGACGGTCAAACTACAGCGGTAAGGCCAGGGAGGTTTTGGGGGGCGGGGTGGTGGTGGTAAGAGATCAACTGAAGGACTTGTATGCATGCATATAAGCATAACCAATGGACACAAGACACTGGGGGGTAGGGGAGGCCAGGGGAAGGTCAAGGGGGAAAAAGAGAGAGACATATGTACCAATTTTGTAATACTTTAAGCAATAACACAAATTAAAAAACAGAAACAGAAACAAAAACAAAAAAACCCCAAAAGGTTCTCCACTTTAGCCAAACTGATATCAGTTACCAAATGAACCTAATCTGGTATGTATCCAACACCCAAACATTCACATACCATCTAAGAAGTGCTAACAGTATTTCCTCCTCTCACAAGTTTTATACATGGTAAGTATAGGCACCCAGGGGCTTAATGCAACTATATAGTGAACCCAGTTAAACTTATTAGCTCAAGAATTTATATTATGTAACATATTTATATGTTCATCCATCACTTTCTAAGACCTCAGTCTAAAACATTTTATATGCTTTCAATAAATAGAAAGCAGTTTTATTTTTATTTATTTATTTTTTCTGTTCATCAGATTATTTATTCACTTGATTCTTAGATTCACTTGTTGATAGATGCATATTTGTTGTTCATAATTTGTATCTTTACCTTTTTCTTCCTCTTCCTCTTCTTAAAGGATACCTTTCAGCATTTCATATAATACTGGTTTGGTGGTGAACTCCTTTAGCTTTTCCTTATCTGTGAAGCTCTTTATCTGACCTTCAGTTCTGAATGATAGCTTTGCTGGATAAAGTAATCTTGGTTGTAGGTTCTTGGCATTCATCACTTTGAATATTTCTTGCCACTCCCTTCTGGCCTGCAAAGTTTCTGTTGAGAAATCAGCTGACAGTCGTATGGGTATTCCCTTGTAGGTAACTGACTGTCCTTCTCTTGCTGCTTTTAAGATTCTCTCTTTGTCTTTTGCTCTTGGCATTTTAATTATGATGTGTCTTGGTGTGGTCCTCTTTGGGTTCCTTTTGTTTGGGGTTCTCTGCGCTTCTTGGACCTGTAAGTCTATTTCTTTCACCAGGTAGGGGAAGTTTTCTGTCATTATTTCTTCGAATAGGTTTTCAATATCTTGCTCTCTCTCTTCTTCTTCTGGCACCCCTATAATTCTGATGTTGGTACGCTTGAAGCTGTCCCAGAGGCTCCTTACACTATCTTCGTAATTTCGGATTCTTTTTTCATTTTGCTTTTCCGGTTGGGTGTTTTTTGCTTCTTCACATTTCAATTCTTTGACTTGATTCTTGCGCTCCTCTGGTCTGATGTTCGGTGTCTGTATAATATTCTTTATTTCAGTCAGTGTATGCTTAATTTCTAGTTGGTTCTTTATCACAACATCGAGCGTCTCATTAGATTTCTTGAGAATCTCACTACATTTATTGGCAGTTTTTAGAAAATTATTGAAAGACCTTAAAAGTGTGGTTTTGAGCTCTATATTTTCCATTTCTGACGTCTGCGTCCTGTATCTTTGTCTCCGCATTTTTTTATGCTTTCTTGGTGCAACCCCTAGTGGTCTTTATGCACAGTCTTGTTGTAGTTAAGCCTAGATTGTTGTAGGTAATACTGGCGGGGATTTGACCTCCAGGCCAACTGGCTATGAGAATCAGCTGTATCTGCAATCAGAAAGCAGTTTTAACTAAGTCATTTGAATTCTAGTCCAAATCAATGATTGGTTCTACTTTGTTACCTTTGGGCAAATCTAAGTTTATTTGTAAAATGTTCATAATATGTGTTTCTCACAATGGGAAATAATGCAGGGAAACAGGTAGCAGACTATCCAAGTGCCTAATATGGTCACCCACTTGAGTAAAAAATCCCAACACAACATCAGAATTGTTATTACTACTTCTTTGAAAGTTATTAATATTTACTCATTCAATGTTGATTTGATGATTAATATTTGAGGTGCATACAGAAAGAGTATGGCTCTGGAATAAAACATTTGATCAAAACCTCAGCTACCATTTTAGCAACGAGGAACCTTGAATAAATAACAATCTCTGGTCTTTGGGCATGCCATCAATTACCACACAGAGCTATAGTACCACGTGAGATATTTGTAAACCAATTATCAGGTTCCTTCATAAGATATGTTATTTATCTACATTTTAATAACATAATTTCGTTTATCAACATTTTTGAGTATTAGTGCTGAGAGCCAGAAATAGACTAGTAAACAAAAATAAATACCTTCTCTGTCTTCATGTAGTTGACCATACTGGAGGCAGTGAGATTGTGCTAAGTGCTAACGGGAGAAGTAAGCTAAGAGGGCACATAATAGTGTGTGTGTGTGTGTGTGTTGGGAGGTGGGGGTGGGGCTGTGGGTGGCAGTGTGTCCCGTTCATGGACAATCAAGAAAGGCATCCTTAGGGAAAATGAGTAGGAAATAACTAGATGTAGCAGAGGAAGAGTGCTCTAGGCATAGCTTATGGAATATGCTTTATCTTACTGGTGTCTATATACCTTTATATGCAAGGTATACCTCTGGCAACTAGGTACAAGGGACTGAAAGAATAGTGTAGCTGGCACAGGTGACAAAGAGACTGGCTAGAAGTGACCAAAGATGCAGTGCTTTGTAGTGCACATTATTCTAAATGCAATGGTAAACTGCTACAGGGTAGTAGGGGTTATACTGTTTTTGTTGCTGCTGCTGCTGGGGATACATGAGATCACTCTTTCCAATTGTGTAGCTTCACTGTGAACATGAATTTGAGGTCAAGCAAGAGTAAATGTCAGCAGACCAGTACAAAGGCAAAGAACTGAGAACTTAAAGGTGATTACACTAGTGAAAAAAAGTAGAAAACTTTCACATCTTCTGTGGTACGTATATACTATGTAATATTAGCCATAAGAAACGATGAAATACTGCCATTTGTGACAACATGGACCTTGAGAATATTATGCTAAGCCAAATAAGTTAGTCAGAAAAAGCTAAGACCCATATACTTTCACTCATATGTGGGATATAAAACTGAAACTCATAGACAAAGAGCAATATCATGGCTATCAGAGGGAAGGTGGTGGGAAGTAGTAAAGGGAGTCAAATATATGGTATGGGCACACAATGCACTATACAGATCATGTATCAGAGAAATGTACACTTGAAACCTGTATGACCTTATTTAACCAATGCCACCCCAATATACTGAATTTAAAAGAAAGTAGAAAAGTTGCAGGAATAATCAGGAGGTAAATTCAATAGGACTTGATATGGGGGTGAGGAATCAGAGCAACTTCTAAATTTCTGATTTGCATTACTAGTTCTATTTTCAGATATATGAACATCAGATTTGGAAAAGTTATACCTTCAATTTTGAATATGTTGAATCCAGTATTTTTAAAAATTAAAAATAAGTGTCAGATATTGCCACTCTTCTACTCAAAACCCTACAATGGATTCCCATCGAACTTTGAGCAAACTCCCAAGAGGCATACAGGTATATTCTGGCTCTTTGTTTTCTTCTTTTTTTCCTACCTCTTTATCCCTTGGTCACTTTTACTGGAAACCTTATCCTTCCTGAAATCCCTGATGTACTCAAAGTTCATTCTTTCTTAAAGACTTTTGTACATGCTCTTCCCTCTGCCAGTGATACTCCCACCTCCCCTCCGCCCCAGGTCTTGATCCTTAAAGTCCATACTTGGATGTTCTCTTTTCAAAGAACCTTCTTTGGCCCTAGTAGGTTTGGCTCAGTGGATAGAGCATTGGCCAGCAGACCGAAGGGTCCCGGGTTTGATTCCGGTCAGGGGCACGTACCTCGGTTGCGGGCTCCTCCCTGATCGCAGTGCGTGCTGGAGGTAGTCAGTCAATGTGTTTCTTTCACACAGTTCTCTTTCCCTCTCTCTAAAAATCAATGAAAAAATATCTTCGGGTGAGGATTAAAAAAAAAAAAAACTACAAAGAACCTTCTTTGGCTATTCTATATAAAATAGCCTTCCCATTGAGAGGCTAGGCTGGAAAGGCTGAATGGAATCTCCTGCAGCCTTGCCATGCTAAAAGTCTGTCTATAACACAAGTCTTACCCTAAAGACTTTTGAAATATGTGGACTAAGTCTAACTAAAACTGAAACTCAAACCTAGTGCCGAAGATTGAAGTGATCAATCTCTATAAGGCCTAACAGAAAAGAAGACAAATCCCCTTCTGGGAAGTGGGGGGGGGGGGGGGGGGGGGGGCGTGCACGCATTACATCAACTTCACATCTTTGGTTCTTTTGTACACACAGTCCTGCATAAAAGAACAAAAATTACAAGGGAGAAATAAGTATGGCTGGACAAATGCGACTGATAATCAAAAAAATAAAAGAATCAGACAACAGGATCAGATCCAGAGATGATTCAGATATTGGCATTACATAATTCAAATCTTTGTCAGCTATGTTATAAAAATAAAAGAATAGGAAGATGGAGATTTCAATAGAGAAAATCTATACAATTAAATATTCTAAAACTAAATTATATAATATTTGAAATTAACTAACTGTATGGGTTAAATGGAAAACTGGACATGGCAGAAGGTAAAATTGGTAAATCTGAAGATGGCTTAATGGAAATATCAAAAATGAAGCACACAGAGGAAAAAGCGTGGAAAGAATGGAGAAAATAAAAAGCATATGGGACACAAAGAGTATAATATATTTACAATGAAGTGTGAAAAAGAGAGAAACAATAATAGAGTAGAAGTCATGTGAAAAGATAATGGACAAGAATTTTTCAAAACTGATACGATACATCAATCACAGATTCAAGAGCTCAGTAAACCCCAAGCAAGATAAAATGTTTAGAACCATAAGTAGGTTCATTATGGTAAAACTACTGAAAACAAAGATAAAGAGGAAATCCTAAAAGTAGCCAGAAAAAAAGACACATTATCTACAAATAGTAAAAAGGTTTTTGACTCACTCTGCAACAGAAAATATGAAATCCAGAAGAATGGAATAACTTTTAAATGCCCAATATATAAAATTACCAATCTAGATTTTTGTAGCCAAAAAAAATACCCTTCAAAAATAAAGGTGTGATTAAGACTTTCAAACAAAATCTGAATAAGTTAACTGCCACCAGACCTGCATTATATGTAATACTAAAAGAAGTTGTTCATGCTGAAGGAAAATTAAGATGGAAGCAAAAAACTATAATTAAACACACACATACACATGCAGAAAGAATACTAATTAAAGAAACAATATCATGGCATTTGTAACCACAAAATATATAAGTATAGCACAAAGAGTAGAAAGGCAGAAAATAGAATTGAACTGTTTTAAAATTCTTGGATTGTTCAGGAGGTAATAAAAGCATTAATAGACTATAATTCAAACATAATCAATCTATAGAGTAATCACTAAAAAGATATAGTCAGGCATAACTAAAAAGCTACCAGAAGAGATAAAATAGTAAGAGGCAATTTACTGAGCCAAAAGAAAGAAAATTTATGAATAAAGAAAAGATTGGAAAAAGAAAATAAATAGAAGATGGTAGGTAGGCTTAAAACTTACAATATCAATAATTACACTAAAAGTAAGTAGTTCAAACAATGTAATTAAAGAAGAAAGATTCTAAAATTGGGTAAAATAACAAGACCAAAGTATAAAATGTGTACACAACACACACTTTAAACGGAACGAACATTTGTTGAAAATGAAAGGACAGAAAAAGTTTTGTCATGCAAACAATAGCTAAAACAAAACTGGTATGGCTATATTATTATCAAAGTTGACATGAAATATTCATACAGATACCGAGTGATATTTTAAAATTATAAAAATGTCACTTTATCAAAAAGGTATCTTAGATTGTATGTACTGAATAATACAGCTTCAGAGTATACAACATAGCTTCTCCAATTTTTACTCTCTACCACTTTTCACAATCTGACATTACAAATGTAAGTAGAGGCCCAATGCACGAAAATTTGTGCAAGAGTAGGCCTCCCCCCCCCCCCCCCCCCCCCCCCGCTGGCACTGGCTTCCCTCCAGCACCCGGGACCCGGCCTGGCTTCCCTCCAGCCCTGGCTTTGTCAGGAAGGACGTCTGGTCTAATTAACATATTACCCTTTTATTATTATAGATTATTGCTTCCTTATTCTCCCACCATCCCTGTAGAGAATATAAGCTTACCAAGGGCAGGGGCTTATTCTGTCTCCATTACTAGCCCAGCACATAGTATGCACTCAATAAATATTGGCTGAATAAATTAATAAAACTGCCCTTAATAATTTTTCTTAGTTCTTACTTTTAAAGTCTATATTATACATTTATTTTCTTCAGTTATGCAATCCTTTCACTTAAACAATATTTAGTAAATCTCTGCCAGCCAAGATATTGCATAAGAAGTTTAAACAAAAAGTTTGAAAAAATGTTAGTGGGAAATATTATTTTCTCTTCATAAAACAAAGGCTCCAAAATTAAAAATCATTAAAATTTGCCTTTCTTCATTAATTAAAAATATTTAAATATATGTAGGTACATAGATTCACATAAATAAAATAATACAATTATATAGTAGCTTTCATGTTTATTCAACTTCACAGAAAATCCAATAATGTGTCTGAAAGTTGGTTATTTATCTAAATACCAATTGTTCATTATGGTGACATAATACTATATGGTAAAGGAGATATCCCTAAGTTAAACAAATTCTTAAATTCCTGACATTTTTCAAGTGGGCAAAAGGAAATCTTAAAAGTCATACTTATAAGTTATAAGGTGATACAGAATGTAATTCAACCTATAATACCTGGAACAAGTTTTCTAGCCACATTTGTAATTTACATATACAGTGGAGATCACTGAAAAAGCTTCTTGTTGCACTGCAGCAAGAAATTTTATTATAATGTAGATTAAATGGATTTGCCACAGAGTAAAGCAAGATAACCTCACTAAAGAATCACAAGATTTTAATAATGGAACTTGTTACAGTGAGTTAAGTATTTTCTCAATTTTTTTACAGTACATATTTCAAAATGAACATTATCACTGAAGAGCTTGCTAACCACTGTTAGTAATTAATTTTTTATATATACTTAATTTAGTTTAGTTATGGTATGTGGCTCTCCAAATGTTAGTACATGAAATGTTAAGTTTAACCATAATAAGATAATCCCTTAAGATGAAGACACAGGACATCAAAATTTTGATAATTATTGCACCTATTTTTCTACTGAAAAATGGAAAATTTACATCATAATTCTCCCAAAAGGGAACATATGTGTAAGAAAATCACAGACTTATTGCCATTAAACAGAATCTACAATGAACATTTTTGTGATCTGATGTACGAATTAATGTACAATGAAATCTGCTTAACTATGATCATGCAAATAAAAATCCTCCACAACCATTTTTGTTGTTGTTGTTTTATAAAATGGTCTTAAAGATATACTTCCATAAACATTCCTGGTGCAATTTAGTCAATGACAAAAATACAAAGCTATCCTTTATTCTTATTTTATAGATTTATAAACATGCCTTCGTACTGCTGAAATAGAAACAGCGTGATGGGAGAACTGAGCTAATGAAATGTTTAAAAACCAATGTATCTTGGTCCAACATTAGCTGCCTTGATATATAGCAGCCTCCCATAATCACTGGTGTCAGTACTGCTGTAAATAAAGAACAGCTAAATATTGAGAGATTAAGACACAAATAAAAACATTTTTTAAAAATAAAAGGCAGTTTCATTAACATGGAGAAATCTCTAAAAAAATAATAATCACATTAATTGTGATATGCATTGGAAAATAGTAAAATGTCATTTTCCAAAATAGTTTCTTTATTATATCCCTTATCTATTATCACCAATCTTGGAAATATATCTTAAACATAATAGTGTGTTACATGAAAATGCTCCATTATTCAATGTGATAAATTTAACAAGTTAGAATATGATTTTCTTTCTGATGTTAACCATGAAAAAAGAAAAGAACAGCACCTGAAATACTAAAATGAATTTGGCTACACATAAAGTAACAACCTATAAGTTTTGGTTCAAAATACAGTTTATAAAACTGTAAAAGTATACTGTCTTATGTAATTTGTTTATATAATTTTGCAGCTTACCATAAAGAAAAGATCATCTCTAAATCCAAATAAATTTCCACTTTTCCCAATCAGGACAAAGTGGAATTTCATTTAAAAAGTTCATAAGACTGTAATACCTACTACAGTAGCTCATGTAGTTTGACATATCACTCCCACTTTGTCCTTCCTCCCAAAACAATGTTTTTGGCTCCAAAATAAAAAACAATAATAAACTCTTGATGAAAACTATGTTATGGGGCAATCTATCATATACTATAACTAAATATGAATTTACAGAAAAGAGCACATTCCATTTTTAGCATTTTTTTCATAAACATGCAACTCACTATAAAATACAAAACTCTTGTTTTCAAGAACAGCCTTATAAAGACACACTGCATCAATAAAACTTTTCTCTTTCTGATTACCTTTACATTGTTATGAAGAACTGAAACTTTTCTAATGTGTATATATCAGATTTTATATTATAGTGTAATAATTTGCATTTTCTGAACATGTTCAAGAGGAAATATCTATACACAATAACATTCTAGACTATTAAAAACTAATTCAAATTACAGAATTTTATTGATACAGTAGAGTATATGAACTGAAAAGGGACGATAAAATGGGATAAAGATTTCAGTACATTATTTTATAACACATTCTTTAAAATTAAAATATTTTAAATCTTTTTTCTTAAAATTTTCATTGCCATAGAAGGCCAGAAAATTCTGGGACCAATACTGAGGTGTAAAATAATCAACTTCAGGAGTATTTCACAATTTGTGTGGTTTCCTCCCATCAGAGGCATCGTTCAGGTGTAATAGCAGATGATTTAGCACCTCTGAAGGTTAAGGGTGCCTAGGGGTAAACACTAGGTAAGATACACACGGGAAAGAGACCATTTAACTCTCCAACCAATAGTGACATCAAGAAAATGACACCATTTGTTGAAAAATAATTTTTTCACAGTAAAACTGCAGAGTATACAAATACAAACACTGACAGATGACTGCTTAAGATCTATCCTAACAAACTCTTTTCAAAGCAATAGATCCAATAAACAGTTGGGTACTGTCAGTTTAAAGCCACAGATAAAAGCTATACAAGCACACTAGAAGTCAGAAACATTAAAAAAAAAAAGGAAAAATATATTTACAAGTTTCTTCTTTAGTTTATTTCTACATAGCCATAGCAAATTACACTTTCACAAGTCAATGTTATCACCATGCGTATGGCTAAAGTGTGACCACAAATATATGAGGTCATCAAAGGGAGGCCCAACTGTCCACTCTTCAGCAGTCCCATTTTGTGTATTAAAGGTTTTATTCAGCCTCAAGCTTGATGAAAAATGATTTTTTAAGTGTTCACATAGAAATTATTACATTTGTTCATCGCCTTTCTCTTTTAGAACTTCTCCGCCGTACCTTAAAAGAAAAATCATCAGATGCTTAATTAAAATGGGGACACATTTATTAGACATAGCAATTATAATAATTTTTTAACCAATTATTATTCTTACTTGGTCCTGATTTTGCTTTTCTCTCCTTGAAACCTTTCTCCTATTTTAACTTGTTGCATCACTTATTTAGACCTATATAATATTTGAATGTTCATAAACAGCTTTTCCCAGAATAGCAAGGAAAAATCATTCCTTTTCTATTTAATAACTTTAAAAACAAATGATCAGAAGTCTATGTAGACAGCAAGTAAAATAATGGCAAATGTCATATTTTAACTTATATTTCTGTGATAAGACAAAATTTGACACTTATGAACTTAGGCTTATAGCTGTCTTTCTGGGAAAATAGTTATTGAGTTTAGATCCTATCAAATACATATAAGTAAGCTAAAATTCAGACACATTCCCATTAATTGGCAATAGGTAATGAAAGCATAAAACTTTAGTTCAAACAAGAGGAATATAAAAAGGACAGTATTTTAATTTAATTAACAGTATAGTTTTTCTTTGATGAAGATATCAGAGACTCTTTCACCTTATTTTTACATCCCCAAAAAACCCGTTAAGAAAGAAGCTCAGCCGAAACCGGTTTGGCTCAGTGGATAGTGCGTCAGCCTGCGGACTGAGAGGTCCCGGGTTCGATTCCGGTCAAGGGCATGTACCTGGGTTGCGGGCACATACCCGGTGGGGGATGTGCAGGAGGCAGCTGATCGATGTTTCTCTCTCATCAATGTTTCTAACTCTCTCTGTCTCTCTCCCTTCCTCTCTGTGAAAAATCAATAAAATATATTAAAAAAAAAAAAAAGAAAGAAAGAAGCTCAGCTAGTTTGAGACCACAATGCAGCATATTTTTCTGTAGTGTTAATCCATTCACATAAATGAATTCTGCCAAAGATTGAAGAGCTAATTATATTTTAAATAGGTCAGAGAAGTGGGGATCAACTCTGGGACTTGATCTCAGTACACTGATTTCTCAAATAAGATGGCTGACTGAGCTAATCCAAAGATTCAGCATTAGTATTACCAAGAGAACAGCTCTTACTTAACTGTTTATATTTCTTCCATAGTAAAATATCTGAAATATGTTAAATGGCAAAACAATTCATTACTTAAAAAAATAAAAAAGTACCTCAGGAAGTTCCACATTCCTATTTTTGTAAAAAAAAAAAAAAAAAAAAAAAGTGTCTATTACCAATGTTATGAATTCCAAAGGCTGATTTTAATAAAAACTATGATTTTATTATGATTGACTAATTTCGAGTTTCTACTTTGAAATTCAAACAAAAAGTAATGAAACATAAATAAGAGTATATTTAACAGATATCAGCATTCTAAAATCAAGGTATAAAAATGCCTTAAGTGTCAGTATCATACTGGTACTTGTTCTTTTCCACATCAGTTTAAACTTGACATTTGCACTTGCACTAGGCTACATTCATTATTCTCACTCAGTTTTAGATTTCCATAAAAGATGTATTCTGCATTATACAAGCTGGTAGAGGACAGAATGCTAAACTAATGAAGAAAAAACTAAGTATTTAGAATTATAAGAAACATCAAATACTAAAAAGATGTGACCAAATATTTACCAACCCTATTTCTATATTCCATACTATTGCGTTAACTTGAAACGCAGGCAGACAGGTACAGTGGAAAACAAAGGCAGGTGGAATATAGGCAGGGGTAGACATGGCAGTTAGAGCCAGCCTAATCACAGAAACCAACAAAGCAGAAATAATAAAATGTTTCTAGACTCAAAGCCAGAGGCATGGGAAAACAAGTGAAGGCTTGCAGCAACAAGGTGTATGAGTGCATAGAAACAGAAAGTTCAGCATAGGAACAGAGAAAGAACACACAGAAATGGAAAGTTCAGGCCCGTTGCTGGGCAAGAACAATTGAGAGAATCAATCAGGTGAAGACACAGGCAGACATGAAGCAGACTTGTAGCAAAAATATGCCCCTGGACTACAAGGCTTTAAGGGGGCAGCCCATTATTAGGGCCCTCCTCCCTGTGAGGGGAGTCTGAATCTGCTTGTAATTTTCCACACTTTTGCTTAAATCTTCTGGTCCACGGAGCTCATTCTTCAGCGTTGCAAGATATGACCCCTGGGAAAACCCTCAGCTCACCTTTCCGGTTATCACTATCACACATGGCATTTTAATAAAAACATACATTTACTGTAGAAACTTCCTCTTCTTCTGTTTCTTCCTGTGGAATATCATCATTGACAGGAGAGCAACCCTGAAACACATCTACTTCTTCACTTGAATCATTTTCTTTAGTGGCTGCTTGTTTGGAGCGTCCTGCACGGCTAGAGTAAAAGACATGTAAAATACAATGAACATGCTAATCTTTAACTAGATTACATCTCAGTAGAGGGAATGCTTTAAATATCTCCTGAATTCTCAGATTTTCATTTTTATCCTTAATAACCTTATAAGAAAATATTTTTTAAAAAATATTTTTACTGATTTTTAGAGAGAAAGGGAGAGGGAGAAACATCGATGTGAAAGGGAAACATTGATCAGGCACCTACTGCACACCTCCTACCAGGGATCGAGCCACAACCTGGATAAGTGCCCTGACCAGGAATCGAACTGGCAACCTTTTGGTGCACTGGACAATGCCCAAACAACTGGTCAGGGTGGAAATATTTTTCTTATACTCTGAACCCTAAAACAGTGTTCAATCTAGAATCTTACATACAAACATCTACCAAGTAACAAAAAATAAGTGTGACTGAGACCAACACCATAAAGGAATTAAAAACATAACTCAGATTCTGCTTTTTTTAAAATCTTTCCCAAATAGTGAAAGGCGTTTATATCTACTGAGCTGCTCAAAGCAGAAAATCCAGAGTCTTCCATAATAGTATACCATTCTTTATCTGGTCCTAAGGATTCAATTTATAAGGAAACCTCAAACCCATTCACTTTACTCCACTTCTAACGCTACTACATATTTCCAAATATTCTCATCTCTTGGTTCTTCTCTTAATGAAGTAATCTTTTTTTTTAAATTTTTTTTGGTGATGTACTAAAATGAGATTTATTCTCTTAACTTTACCTATCCTTGGGTATGATTGGCCAATGGCTATAATTGGATTTCTGCTATCTATCTTCCAGTAGGGTGATTTAAGCTATTTACCCTCTGGTTGGGGAAAAGTATAAACCATTTACTCTTTTTTTTTTTTTAAATATATTTTATTGATTTTTTACAGAGAAGAAGGGAGAGAGATAGAGAGTTAGAAACATCGATGAGAGAGAAACATCGCTCAGCTGCCTCCTGCACATCTCCCACTGGGGATATGCCCGCAACCCAGGTACACGCCCTTGACCGGAATCGAACCTGGGACCTTTCAGTCCGCAGGCCAACGCTCTATCCACTGAGCCAAACCGGTTTCGGCCATTTACTCTTTTTTTGTTGTTAATCCTCACCCAAGGATATTTTTTCCATTGATTTTTAGAGAGTGCAAGGGAATGAGGGAGGGGAGAAAGAAAGAGGGGAGCAAGAGAAACATCAATGTGATTGGCTGCCTCAGGCCGTGCTGGGAATCGAACCTGTAACCCAGGTATGTGCCCTTGACCAAGAATCGAAACTGAGGCTCTTGGGAGCTGTAGTCTAAACTCTAACTTGAACTACACTGGCCAGGGCTAAACCATTTACTCTTAAGTGTCCTTGGTTTAGAGAAGATAGACAGGATATACTAGATGGCTGCAAATTGATGTATAACTATTTTTCTTAGTTTCCCTAGTCCTGGCTTACTAGTCTATCTCAGTAGGAGTCCCTGGATTCCAATACCTAACTCCCCCCCCCCCCCTCCCCGCCGACTAGTATGGAACTTTAACCAATGCCATTCATCGTCTTCACTAGCTGAGTTTAGACAGAGACTCCCCAAAAGCTAGTAGCCCTTGAAAGTCCTAACAAAGGTCAGGGCTGTGCACCACCCAGGTAATCTAGGAACCACTCAGTTAATTTAGGTAATAATAGGTGAAGCATCCCCACCTTAGTTCCCTTAATTCCTTAGATACTTATGTAGATTCTTGTTGATTATTGTTAATCAGATACCCTGCCTACTCCCAGAAACTTATTGATGAGCTAATCAGATACTTAATCTATTCCTGGAATTTGTCCGCTGATCCCTGTGTCATTGAAACCTCCTTACCCTAGGGTTACCCCAAACAAACCTCCTTACCCTAGGGCTACCCCAAACAAACCTCCTCACCCTAGGGCTACCCTAGACCAAATAAAAGGTTGGAACAGCCTGAGCATCAGTGGAAGTCCCTCTCCTTGAGTTGGACTTGCCCGCCTGGTCCTCCAATATTGCAAAATTATCTCGTGTCTCTTTCTCTCATTTGTTGTGCGGCTCCTCTTTCAGATACCGAACCCTACTCCACACAGAACGTGGAGGGAGTCATACTCGACAAACCAACAAAGTAATCTTTTAAAAAAGTAAACACAGCTGATATCACTCCCCAGGATAACTACCTCTTAACATGGTACATAAGGCCTTGCAAACAATTCTTGCCTACCTCTCTCCTTTCGAATCTCCTTCCACTCGCCAATTCCTCACAACTACAACCCAGCCAACTCTTGCCATCTTTCAATTTTGACAATATTTTTCCCGCTTCATAAACTTCAAATACAGTGATCCCGCCACCTAAAATGTTCTTTTCCCTGAACTATAGTCTAATTACTACTATTCTCAAGGAATCAACTTTACACTTTCTCAAGAGAAAATTTTCCTGATTTCCCAGCTCTCCCATTACATTCTTATAGCAGCCTAAGTTTTTCCTGCAGTGCACATATAAAAAATTAGAATTCATATTTACATGTGATTATTTTACAACTACATGCCCATTTACATGGTTAAGTTGCAGGAGGACAAGAATGTGTTTTGTGCTATTATATTGCCTAGCAATTAATATTCTCTAAAACATACAAGGTAATCAAAAATATATAAGATACCACCATTTAATAAAATGTATCCCTATTGAGAAATATTTTTTAAAATTAAGAATATTATGTTACCACTTCTATAAGCAATCCAAAAGATGTATTGTTCAGCCCTGGCTGGGTAGCTCAGTTGGTTAGAGAATCTGCCCAATGCACCAAGGTTGTGGGTTCCATCCCCCGTCAGGGCACATATAAGAATCAACCAATAACTGCATAAGTAAGTGGAACAACAAATCGAAGTTTCTCTCTATCCTTCCTCTCTCTCCCTCTCCCTTTCTCTCTAAAATCAATACATTAAAAACAAAAAACACCAAAAGTTGTATTGTTCAATCCATGCTAAAACCAAGCATTTTAAAATATTTTATTTATTTAAAATTTTCCATTCCAGTTTAACTTCAGTATTATTTTATATTGGTTTCAGGTGTACAGCATAGTGATTAGACAATCCTATGCTTTACAAAATTTCCCCGCTAATACATTATTGACTACATTCCCTATGCTGTATTTTACATCCCTGTGACAATTCTGAAACTACCAATTTGTACTTCTTAATCTCTTCAACCTTTCCACACCTCTCCCTCCCCACCCCCCCAAATCCCTCTCTCCACTGACAACCACTAGTCTGATCTCTGTATCTATGAATGTTTCACTTTCTTTTTTTGTTTGCTCTTTGGTTTCCACATGTAAGTGAAATCATATGGTATTTCTCTGAATTATTTCACTGAGCATAATTACCCTTTAGGTCCATTCATGCTGTCGCAAATGGTAAGATTTTGTTCTTTTTCACAGTAATGTTCCATTGTGTATTTGTATCACATGTTCTTTACCCACTCATTTTTTCATGGGCATTTGGGTTGCTCCCATATCCCGGCTATTGCAAATAATGCTATAATAAACTTATGGGTGCATATATTCTTTTGAATTAGTGCTTTGGGTTTTTTTGAACAAAAACCCAGAAGTGGAATTCCTCGGTTATAAGGCAGTTTCACATTTAATTTTTTGAGTACACGCCATACTGTTTTCAATAGTGGCTGCATCAATCTGCATTTCCACCAGCAGTGCATGAAGATTTCCTTTTCTCCACATCCTTGCCAACACTTGTTTGTTGACTTACTGATGATAGGTGTGAGGTGATATCTCACTCTCTTTAATTTGCATTTCTCTAATGATTTGTGACATTGCGTGTATTTTCACATGTCCATTGGCCATCTGTATGTCCACTTTAGAGAACTGTCTATTCAGGTATTTTGACCATTTTTTCAATTGGATTGATTTTTTGATGTTGAGGTTTATAATTTCTTTATTGCATTTTGGATATTAACCCCTTATCAGATGTCTTATTGGCAAAAATGACCTCCCATACAGTAGATTGTCTTTTCATTTTGTTGATGGTGACTTTGATATGCAAAACCTTTTTAGTTTTATGCAGTCCCATTTGTTTCCCTTGCCAAGGAGCTATATCAGAAAAAATTATCCTATATAATTAAAGGGTAATATGCTAATGATATGTTAAGGCTGCTCAACCGCTCGCTATGATGTGCACTGACCACCAAGGGGCAGATAGTCGCTATGGCATGCACTGACAAGGGGGCAGATGCTCCAGCTGGTAGCCTAGCTTGCTGCTGGGGTCCGGCTGATCGGACTGAGCGAGATGGGCCAGACATGCCCTGGAGCCTCCCACGGTCCTTCCCCAGCCTGATCATGGACTGGTGGGGTCCCTCAGCCTGGCCTGCACCCTCTCGCAATACGGGACCCCTTGGGGGATGTCAAGGGCCAGTTTCAGCCCGATCCCGCAGGCCACTCACCTTGGGAGGGCACCAGATGCAGGGCTCATGGCTGGTGAGCTCTGCTGCAGCAGCACGAGCCTCTTCCAATTGGGACTGATTGGGTGCGAGCCTGTGGCAGGCATAGTGGGGCCGGGATGAGCGGGAGTGGCAGGTAGGAGCTGCAGGCAGCGTTGGACTGCGGGTTTCAGCCCAATCCCTGCAGGCCACCCAGGGGGACCCCACCCATGCACGAATTTGTGCACCGGGCCTCTAGTTCCTAAGATAAATATCCAAGATTTTACTGCTTATATTGTCTTCTATTTTATGGTTTCCAGTCTTACATTTAAGTCTTTAATCCATTTTGAGTTTAATTCTTGTATATGATGTAAGGTAGATGTCTAGTTTCATTTTTTGCAAGTACCTCTCCATTTTCCCAACACGATTTATTGAATAGACTGTCTTTATCCCATTGTATGTTCTTGCTTCCTCTGTCAAATATTAATTGACCATGCAGGCATGGGCTTATTTCTGGGTTCTCTATTCTGTTCCATTCATCTATAAACATCTGTTTTTATGACTGTTCATACTGTTGAAGAAGAATGGTGTAAGTGGATAGCACTGTCTTGTTTTCTGATCTTAAGGGAAACACTTTTAGTTTTCCCCTGTTCAGTATAATGTTGGCTGTGTGTTTGTCACCTTCAAAGCTGAGTATGTTGCTTCTATTCCCACTTTGCTGAGTTTTTTCTAAATAATAAACAGATGCTGGATTACAAGAAATGCTTTTTCAGCATCTATTGATATGATTTTTATCCTTCATTTTGTTTATGTGGTGTATCACCTTAATTGATTTGCAGATGTTGTATCAACCTTGCATCCCAGGAATAAATGCCACTTGACCAAAATGTTATTATCCTTTTAAGGCAATGCTGAACTTGGTTTGTTAATATTTTGTTGAAGTAATTTTAGCATCTATGTTCAGCAGGGATAATGGCCTTTAATTTTCTTTCTTTGTAGTGTATTTATCTGGCTTTAAAATTAGGATAATATGGCTTCATAAAATGAGCTTGGGAATCTTCCCCCCTCTTGAATTTTCTGGAATAGTTTCAGAAGGATAGGTATTAATTCGTCTTTGAATGTCTGATAAAATTCACCTGTGAAGTCATCCAGTTCAGGACTGTTGTTTGTTGGAAGTTGTTTTTTTGTTTTTTTACTACTGCTTCTATTTCATTAGTTATAATTAGTCTGTTCAGATTTTGTTCCTTCCTGATATCCAGTTGTTGTAATAGGTGTACGGGTTAATAATGGCGGATTTTGTAATCAAAGAAAACACGATAATTTCAAGAGAAACATCAAAAGTGCTTTATTCAAAGTAATGTCCATTGCTATCTACACATTTCCCCCATCTTTCAGGTAACTTGTGGATACCGTCCCAATAGAACTTTTCTTGTTTTGAGGCAAACCTTCAGAGACCCAATTTTCTACTCCTTTGTATGTTTTGAAGTGCTGCTTAGAAAGTGCATGTGCCATTTGATTGGAATAAGTGGCAATCTGAAGGAGCAAGGTCTGGTGAATATAGTGGGTGGGTTAATACTTCCCAGGCAACATCTTTTAACGTGTCTTTAACTGGTTTTGAAGTGATGGTGCGTCATCATGAAGCAAAATTACTTTGCCATGCCTTCTGGCACATTCTGGTCATTTCACGATCAAAGCGTGGTTCAAATTGATTATTTGTTGTCGGTGGCGATCAGTATTAACAGTTTCACCTGGTTTTAGAAGCTCATAATACACCACACCTTCCTGATCCCACCAAACGCAGAGCATTGTCTTCTTTCCCAAGCAATTTGGCCTTGCAGTCGATGTTCATGGTTGACCTGGATCAAGCCATGATTTTGTGCATTTGGGATTCCCAAAATAAATCCACTTTTCATTGTCAGTCACAATTCAATGCAAAAAAGACTTTCTTTTGTGCAGCTGAAGCAACATTTTACTGATGACTTTTAGGTTTTCCATTTGTCATTTGTTCAGTTGATTTGGCACCCATTTTCCTTCGAAATCTTTCCCATTGCTTGTATACAATCGTAAATTGTTTGCTGAGGAACGTTTAATCTTTCTGCAAGTTGTTTTTGAGTTTGACACGCATCTTCATCCAATAATGCCTGTAACTGTTGGTCTTCAAACTTTTTCGGTTGACCTGGACATTCTTTGTCTTTCACATCGAAATCTCACTTTTAAAGCATTTAAACCAGTGTTCATAAGTATCTTGAGATGGATCATGTTCACCATAAGCTTCCGGAAGTATATAACTTTTTCTTCAAAATAATGAACGAAAACATCCTGCAAATCCTCTTTTTTTGGCATGAAATTTGACATTTTTAAGCATAAAAATATTTATGATGTTAATACCTTCAGCAAATTTGACATATGAAGTTTTGAAACTTGCTGTCAATACAACAAAATAGCATACATATCAAATTGCATATATATCAACATATGCGTAACTCCATTTATTGAAAAAAATCTGCATTAACTGGTACACCTAGTATTCCCATTTTCACTTCTCACAAGACACTTTCTGATTTCTTCCTTGATCTCATTGTTAACCATTCATTGTTTATTAATATGTTATTTTGACTCCATGTTGTGTGTTTTCCAGTTTTTTCTTGTAATTGATTTCTAGTTTCATTTCACTGGGATCAGAGAAGATGCTTGACATTTCAATCTTCTTAAATTCACTGAGTTTGTTTGTGGCTTAATATGTGGTCTATACTACAAAATTTTACATGTGCACTTGAAAAGAATGTATATTCTGCTGCTTTGGGTTGAAATGCTTTAAAATATTAATTAAATCCACCTGGTCTAGTGTGTCATTGAAGGCTGCTGTTTCCTTGTTTACTGACTGGAAGATGTCAATGAGGTGTTAAAGTCCCTTACTACAACTATTACTGTCAATCTCTCCTTTTATATCCATCAATATTTGCTTTACATATTTAAGGTGCTCCTATGTTAGACTCCTTTATCATTATGCAGTGTCAGTCTTTGCCTTACTATAGCCTTTTTTTTTAATCTATTTTGTCTCACACAAGTATTGTTCCCCCAGCTTTTTTTTCATGTTCACTTGCATGAAACATCTTTTCCCATCTTTATACTTTTAGTCTGTGTGCATCTTTCATTCTAAGTAGATCTCTTGTAGATAGCATATATATGAGTCATGCTTTCTAATCCAGTTATGTTTTCTATTCTAATCATACCCTATGTTTTTTAATTGGAACATTTGAGCCATTTACGTTTAATGTGATTAATAAGAATTTATTGCCATTTTATTCTTTATAACTATGCTTCTCTTTCTTCTCTTAAAGAGTACTCTTTAACTATTTTAAATGATAGCCTTGCTGGGTAGAACAGTATTGATTGTAGGTCCTTGCTTTTCTTCACTTTGAATATTTTGTGCCAATACCATCTGGCCTGAAATGTTTCTGTCAAGAAATCAGTTGACAATCTTATGGGATCTCCCTTGTAGGTAACAGTCTTTGTTTTGCTGCTTTTAAGATTCTCTTTTTCTTTAACCTTTGCCATTTTATTTATGTCTTAGTGTGAGCCTCTTTGAGTTCATCTTGACTGGGGATCTCTGAGCTTCCTGGACTTGTGTGTCTTTTTCCTTCACCAGGCTAAGGAAGTTTTCAGTCATTATTTCTTTATATAGGTTCTCAATCCCTTGCTCTCCTCTATTCTCCTTCTGGTAACCCTATGATGTGGATGTTGTTATGCTTCATGTTGTCCCAAAGGTTCCTTAAACTATCCTCATTTTAAAAGATTTTTTTTTTTGCTGCTCTGTTTGGGTGTTTTCTGCTACCTTGTTTTTCCAAATCACTGATTTGGTCCTCTACTTCATTCAACCTATTGTTTATTCCTTTAGTATATTCTTCATTTTAGATATTGTATTCTTCCATTCTGACTGGTTCTTTTTTATGGGTTCTATGTCCTCTTTTATGCTTTGTATGTCTTTAAATTTTCAGTGAGTTCATCTATTCTTCTCCCAAGTTCCTTGAGCACCCTTATAACCATTGTTTAGAGCTCTGTGTCAGGTAGATTGCTTGCCTCCATTTATTTATTTTTCTGGAGCTTTCTCCCACGTTTTCATTTGGGGCATGTTTCTGTTTCCGCATTTTGGCCAACTCTGTATTTAATCTGAGTATTAGCTAGATTTGCTATATCTCCCAGTCTTGGAATGGTAGCCTAGTGTAGTAGGTGTCCTATGGAGCTAAGTGACACAGTCTCCCTTATCACCAAAGCATGATGCTCCCTTTTGTGGATTATGTTGGCGTTGTAGAGTTTTGATTGCTGCTGGCTCCCTATTGTAGTTGAGTCGTGATTGCTGTTGGCCCCTTCATGTGTGGGTCAACCCTCAGGCTGGCTGACAGTGAGGATTGATGCCAACCACAGTATATGCGCTATTGTGAGGGTGATGACATGAAATGGAATTCATCCCAGCAGTGTCTAGTTCCCACTGAGATCCTCCTTTGGATGTGCCGCTTGTGGAGCTAATTGGGTCCTGTCTCTGATGTGGTCTGCAGCACACCACCAGGTGTGTTGGTTCTGGGGCCTTTTGGGAAGGAATCTGGTGCAGGTCAATGTCAGATATGGCCTTACACTGGCCTTGGGCCACCTGTTTGGAACTACAATGGTATGCAGTTTGTGGCTACCTTTTCTAAGGCTGGAAGTGCATGGAGGGGCCAAAGTGTGCACCAAGGTCAGCTTACACCAGCATCATACATGGTGGCAGGGCAGGAAAAGGCCCAAGGAACCCCAAGATCCAACAGTTGCCTACCTATTAGGCTCAGTTAATAAAAGAACCTATGGCCATACTCACGTTGCATGAGATAGGTTCTTAGTGAGTGACCAGGTAGAAGTGAGTGGTATTCACAAGATTGATAGAGATTCAAACCTGGAGTCAGTGCTGGGTCTGAGGCCACTCAGCAAATGTCCTAAGGCAGTGGTTTTCAACCTTCCTAATGCTGTGACCCTTTAATACAGTTCCTCATGTTGTGGTGACCCCCAACCATAAACTTATTTTCGTTGCTACTTCATAACTGTAATTTTGCTACTGTTATGAACTGTAATGTAAATATCTGATATGCAGGATGTATTTTCATTGTTACAAATTGAACATAATTAAAGCATAGTGGTTAATCACAAAAACAATATGTAATTATATATGTGTTTTCCGATGGTCTTAGGCGACCCCCTGTGAAAGGGTCATTCAACCCCCAAAGGGGTCGCGACCCACAGGTTGAGAACCGCTGTCCTAAGGCATACCAAGTCTAGCTGTCCCTTGCCCAGTACCTACAGACCTTTTGGTGGGGCAGGGCCTCAGAGAGTTGTCAGGGTGAGGCCAGCAGAACTTATCAGGCCCAAACAGACCAAGATTTGATGGTGTGAAGGAAGGTTCTGCACCGGTTGGGCATGAGAGGAAAAATGTCCTTTGTCATAAAGCCACACAACTCAGTCTGTCCCACATTCTGCCTGGAGAACCTGCGTGTTGGGAGGGTGGGATATTAGATCTCCTGTGAGGGGATGGCACTGGTCAAGCTTGAGGGAAGATACAGGAAATGGCCCTCGAGAGCCACATAACTCAGTCTGACACCAGGACCTCTACACCAGAGGCCCAGGAAGATGATTCCTCTTCTGGGTGTGAGCTCGGGGGCGACAGGGAGCAGTTTGGGGCTCTTGCTTTCCTCTAGGCCAGTGAGGTCAGAAGAAAAATAGGCAAATTTAATGTTATTTTAACAGCTCTAAAAACAGAGCTTCCTACCGAAAAGAAGATAGGCTGTTAAAACAGAATAAAGAGTCTCTTTCTGTGCTGACTTTTTTTTAAATCCTCACCTGAGGATAAATTCAGTGAATTTTAGAGAGAAGGGAAGAGGAAGAGAGAAACAGAAGGAGATAGTAAGAGAAAGAGAGAAAGATTGATTGGTTGCCTCTCACATGCACCCTGACCAGGCCTGGGGATTAACCCACAACCCAGGTATGTGTCCCAACCAGGAATAGAACCCGATACCCTATGATGTATGGGACAGTGCTCCAACCAACTGAGTACACCAACCAGGGCTGTATTGATTTTTTTTGGAAACTGACATTCTTTTTATTTATTTTTAAAATATATTTTTATTGATTTCAGAAAGGGAGAGGGAGAGAGAGACAGAATCATTGATTGGCTGCCTTCTGCACACCCCACACGGGACTGAGCCCACTGGGCATGTGCTCTGATCAGGAATCAAACCATGACCTCCTGGTTCATAGGTCAATGCTCAACCACTGAGCCATGCCAACCAGACTGTATTGATTTTTAAAAATAAATACTTGTTTGTTTTAGAACATTCATGTGAGAACTTAGTTTTATGAGAGAACATGATAATAATTTAAGCCCAAATATAAATAAAGTTATGAGCCATCATTTCCTTGTTATAAAGTTAATCATGGGAATTTAACATTACTTAAGAATTCCTTTGTTAATACCAATGCTTTTCCATGGTTGAATCAAAACATAATGAAGCTGCCAAGAACATGTACTTACCTTTACTTTTTACCTGAGGGAAAAATCAAATGGAAGAAGGCATGAAGTACTGGCTAGACACTCAGGAAACTTTTCCTCTTCCTGTGGAATACACAGGAATAGGAAAAACTTCTAAGATAACTATTTAACCAAAGTGTGCTGGCAACTCTGAAAAGTCAAGCCACTGATGTAGTTATATAATAGAATTACTCTGAGAAAAACTGGGGATTTCCTCACTAAACGAAGACATGCCATTCTATTTCCACTTAAATAACTGAGAAGAAAAAGTGCAAAATTTACAAATTACAGCATAAATACGCCTATCACTTTAAAATTTTGGATACAAATCTGTTATTTTAACTCTCAGATAAACATGTGACTGTGTGACCATCCAAAACTATCTGGATATAGATGTATTAATTTGATTAAAACAAACAAAATCTAAACATCAAAAACTTGAGATCTGCATGTGATAATTTCTATGGATGTAATTTAAAAAAATAATGCCATTACTTTCCTACATAGTTCAAAGAGTAAAAGCATAAGCATAAAAGCTATTTTTTTAAAAAGCTGCTGAGGAAAGACAGGAAGAAAAAATGTAGTATGGAATGATAAGGCAACCAGGTCAATATGTTATGATTATTTAAAAATACATCAACACCTCTTTAGGTACCATAAAATCTGTATTGGAAATAATAAACTATTTGGTATTCATAAAAATTTGTCTAAAACCTGTAAAAATGTACAAAAGTTACCAGAGGGTTAATTGGAATATCAATCACCTAGGTAAGTATATAAAAACTTTACCTTACCTAGTGTGTTGGAGCTAAATATATGGCATTTAAATGCATCTTTATGTATATTTAAAAACTTATAAACTTCTGAAAAATAATTTGAAATTGGTTTGAAATTTAACATTATTTACAACTTACACATTTTTTTTTTGTTGTGATGGTGATGGCGTTTTTGATGGTCTTCCTCGTCCTTTCTGTGGTATGGATTGTGTGGATTCAAGTGCACTAGTCTCAGGAGATTCTGCTCTGCTTTGGAGAAGACCCAAATGTGGATAGCATCAAGTTATGATTTATAATATAGTAACTAAATATATGCAGTTTAGAGTTACACATACTTACTTCTGTTGTGCTCTCTTTGAAGTTCGGTGCTGTTTGCTTTTTGACTTCTGTTCTGTGTTTCCACTTTGTCTTTCCTCTTCTTCCTCTTCTTCTACTACTGAAGGTCCAGATTTTTTTTTGCTTCCTTTTTTAGAGGTTTTCATTGTTGGTTCTTCTTTTGTTGTACCTCCTCCAACAAGAGGTTTTGGTGGTCGGCCTCTTTTACCTTTTTTTGGTGGACTATTCTGTTCATCCTCATTTTCTAACATATCTTCTTTGAGCCTCTTTTCCTCAGGCCATTGTGGCTCATCGGACTCTGAAGTTGTATGGCCTCTCTTCCGTCCACGCTGACTGCTTTTAGGTTTCTGTTCTTGTACCAACTTAGTCAGGTCATCCATACCTAATTTCTCTTCTGAATCGGTGGCTGATGTTTTTTTCCGGCTTCTAGGTTTGTCCAATTCAGACTAGGAATAAAAATCACAATTTCAAATATAAAATTGTTAGTAAGCATATTTTGAATGAAACAAACAAAAAAATCTATTATGTACTTTTGTCATAAAAATATACCTAAATAAAGAATAGAGTTCTGAAATATATCAGAACCACAACTTTACTTGCTTTTATTATTAGTTTTATAATTTAAAAAATTATCTGGGATTAGAGGGTAATCATTTATTTTTACTTAAGCTAGAAAGCCTCAAATGGAAACCTCTCAAGACCACTATTTTATTAAATTATAAGTTTTAACAAAAGGCACATAAAAAGAACATTCTAATTCAATGCTTGAATAATAGATGGCTATATTAAAGTATAATGGATCAGTTTTGATATTCGAGTAATTCTAATTTTACCACACAGTATATAGTAAGACATAAAATACCTACGTTATATATCATGCTTTACATATCATAAAAGGACTTTTTTTGGTTTTATAAACAAAAGTGGCAAAATATAAAAGTTAAACATTTATTAGATTTTGAACACATTTCTGAATCAAAGATACTGCTTTATCGCAGGTAACAAAAATAATTTTACAAGTCAGTGACTTTCAAATGTATATATATAAAAGCCTAAGTGACCGAACGACTGGTTGCAATGATGTGCACTGACCACCAGGGGGCAGCCTCTCAATGCAGAAGCTGACCCCTGGTGGGTCAGTGCACTCCCACAGCCAACCTCCCATGGCCAGCCAACCTCCGATGGTCCCTCCCCTGCGCTGGCCAGCCCCAATCAGCCCCAATCATTGGCCAGGCCAAGGGACCCCACCTGTGCATGAATTCATGCACTGGGCCTCTAGTTTAAAATAAAATCCTAGTCTAAATTTGGAGAATTTATGCATTCACCAGCAGACAGAGACAAAAAATTCTCCAAATCAATGAAGAATAGTATGTATGAACATGTATAATGCTCTCCATATACACAAATACAACATAAAACACAAATATATTAAGTTTATAGTAATAAGTTAACTTCCAAAGTTTGTACCAAGTTACATTCTTGAAAATCACTGAAAACAAAAATGATCTACCTGTAATTTTAAAATGTTTAATTAGTTGGTGCATTTCCTATTTGTGAACTGCCTAATTATGTCATTGGTATTATACCCTTTTCCATTTGTTTCCTGGAGCCCTAATGTTTTAATCTATATTCTTTTCCAGTTCTGCATATTTTAAAATTTTGTTAACTATTTGTTATGGACTGAATTGTGTCTCTACAAACTTCATTGGTTGAAGCCACAACCTCTAATGTGATGTATTTGGAGATAGAGCCTTTAAGAGGTACTTCAGTTGAGATGAGGTCATGCGGGTTGAGGCTCATATGATGGGATTAGTGATCTTATGAGATAACAACAGTGCTCTCTGTCAGTATATGTCTTCATCATGTAAAGACACAACAAGAAGGTGGCCATCTGCTAACCCAAAAGAAAGCTCTCACCAGGAACTGAATTGGTCAGAACTTTGATCTTAACTTTCAGAAATGTGAGAAAGTTAATTTCTATTGTTTTATGTTACCCAGTTTATAGTATTTTGTTATGGCAGCCCAGTCAGACAAGGTAACATTATTTGTTACCTTGTTTTAGAATAGGATATGAGACGAGGTTGTAAACTGCTTTTTCCTACTCCCACCCCCAAAGAGACATTCAATTCTTTCAAAATTACTGATTTGTAATGCTTCCTTTATTCTTTATTATGTGTTAAAAAGTAATGTTTGGGGGTATTAAAACAGCAGCACAATATTTTATTAATCATAACTATGTTTCTGGTTTGGTTGATCTTATGATTTACTCCTCTTTTTTTAATCCATTTATTCTTTCACATGGAGGACTTAAAATCACACTGGAATTGTAGTTATATATTAATTTAAATACATATTTTTATTGATTTCAGAGAGGAAGGGAGTGGGAGAGATAGATAGAAACATCTATGATGAGAATCACTGATCGGCTGCCTACTGCAAGCCCCCTACTGGGGATCAAGCCCCCAGCCCAGGCATGTGGCCTGACCAGGAATCAAATTGTTCATAGGTTGATGCTCAACCATTGAGCCACACAGGCTGGGCCAATTATATATTAATTTAGAAAAAATTGTCATTTTTTTTATTTTTTATTTTAAGGAATAGTTTACTGATTTTTAGAGAAAGCGAAAGGGAGATGAAGAAACATTTATGCGAGAATGTAACATTGTCAACTTCTTCCTGCACACCCCCCACCAGGGATTGGGCCAGCAACCTGGGCATGCATGTGCCTTGGCCAGGAATTGAACCGGCAACCCTTTGGTACTCAGGATAATGCCCAACCAACAGAGCCACATTGGCTGGGGAAAAACCGTCATTTTTTAAATTCATTTTTTCTATGAAGGAACATAGCATATTTCTTCTCTTTGTTCAAGTCTTCTATGTTTCTCAGTTTTTGGTATTTTCTCCACAAAGGTTCTCACTATTTCTTTTTAAGATCACATTTAGATCTATCTGTCTGTCATCTCTCTATCTAATTTGGTTGTTGTAGTGGTTAGTGGGGTGAAGTCAATCCACTTTCCCCCCCAGTGTATACCTAAAGAAAGTAAAATCAACAGAGTGAAGTTAGTTATGTATATACATATATACAGATACCTGGCCACCATGCTAAACTCTTAGTTTTTCAATTACTTCTCTAGTTTTTCTAAGATTACAAAAATAAAAATAAATTTCTCTTCTTATTCATTGTCATACCTTTACTTTTATTTGATGTCTTCTTGAAATGAACATTCTAGTACAATTTTAAATAATAGTGGTGACAGCAGGTTGCTTGTTTTGTTCCTGACTTTTCATAAGAATGCTTCAAGTATTTTGCCATTAAGAATAATAACTTTGACTAAATCATTCACTACTAATTTAAATAGACAAAATTTTTAGCATGTTAGGGATTTATCCTTTTGGAATTAGTTTATTAAAAGTTCATCTGTGAAAATTTATGTCTTCTTTGGCATGATCTATGATTCTCTTTTTAGCATTTTTCTTATTTTGTTTATTAATATGCTATAACATATTAAGAGATTTTTTAAGCATTATATTATTCTTGCATTCCAAGGAAAAAAACGACCTACAAATGATTGGTTTTTATTTGTTAGTTTATATTTAGTTTTTATTTTAATTTTAAAAAAATTTTTCCATCACCATTTATCCCCTCTATGCCTTCTTCCCCCTCCACCCCCACAATCACCACACTATTGTCTTATGTCCCATGAGTTCTCTCTTTATTCCTTTTATATAATTAAAAATTAACTGTTGTTACTCAGAGATGGGAAGATAAAAGAAATATACATTAAAACTAAATTTAAAGTGTCATCTCAAAGTTTAAATGCTATAATTAACTTGGATGTCCAAAGATCTGAAAGGATGGCTTAATTCCTTTATGCTCTGAAAAAGGTTGGTGGTAAAAATGAAACAATGCCTGCTTTCTTGAGAGTACCATAAAATTAATCTAGTTTGCTAATGCCCTACATTCTCTAATTTCTTTTTCATTTTGCACTACATTGTTTTAAGAGCAAACAGAGTATAAAACTAAGGCTAGGAGCAGGAAAATGTTACTTGCAAAACTATAATTTTGAATATAAATATATATGGAGAATTCCTTTGACATTTAATATCAATATGAAGCTAGGAATAGCAAGGGAGACAGTACTCTTTCACTATGATTTATTGATATTAAAATTAAAGTTATGTCTCATAATTCTCATCTCTCTGAGGATATTTCAGTTGAAACTAGATTAATAAGTTTCTAGAACTTTTGAAAATGAATGCAATGTTGCACAAAGGACAGCCAAAGGTCTTCATTATAATTATACAAATAGATTCCAAAAGGACAGAAATTCAAAACTGTTCAATGAAAAATAGGGACTGTATTTTTGAATTGCTTCCTAAGGTAAAATTAGATGTGGGATTTACAGAATAACAAAAATAAGAAGAATTAATCAAAACCATGCTTCCCAAATTTGAGGGGATAAGAAAGAGCAGCATGTGGATGGGGGTGGCCTAGCTGATGTTTCCAATAAATGAAAGAAATTATAAGCTCTCCTCCACTAAGGCATTTCCAAGCACATGGTGACCAACTCTCATAAATGACAATGAAGGAATTTTTGCACTAAATGAGAAGTAGGATTAGAAGACAAATACCTTTTCCAATTCAAGGATTTTCTTCTATAAATCCAGGTAACAGCATTCCTTTCTGGCTAAGCAATCAATTTTAATTCTAGTTTGCCGAAATTTTTAAATAGCCCATAAAAATCAGAATTTACAGATAGATAGTAATGATTTAGTAAGAATTTTAGAATTACAATTTTTTAAGCGGAAAGATAAACAATCTGGCAAAATAAATTACTGGAGAAACTTTAAAAGAACTGAAAATAAAAGTTCTTGGCTATGTAATGTTGGACCAGTAAAAGACAAGCAGGGCAATATTACAGGGGTGGGCAAAAGTAGGTTTACAGTTGTGCGTACACAAAACAAGAGTTTATTCCTGTATTATTATTTATTTATAAATTATTGTCTTCTTCTGTAAACCTACTTTTGCCCATCCCTGTATTTCAGAGAAAGCAAAAGCAATTATTTTACTAATAACCTTCCACCTGTATTAATTGAGTAGATTGAAACACATTAACTTTTATTTTATGGTAATCATTAATAAAAATATTAATCTTTATAACAACAATTCATTTGGGCTAACTGACTTATTCTGATAAACCTTACCAGCTAAGTATCCACATGCTACAGATAAAGCTATCAGTTATCTTAAAAAGTTTAGAGCTAATCTAGAAAATAAAGATGTACCCTATTATTAAGGCCATCAGGTTGTGTTGAAATATATAACTACCTTCTGTAGCTGCACCAAAACTACTAACTTTGTCTTCAAATGACATTTATAAATTGTATCTATCATAACAGCTATCATTGCTATTAAGATTTTAAAACTAAACAAGGACTATATGAGAACTGTAACAATTCCGACCTTTACTAGAAGTTTATTTAGTAATTAAAGGCTCAAGAAATCAACTAAAATGAGGGAGCCTTTAAATACCATCATTTTATTTCCTTTCTCTAAGGCTAATTCTAAATTTATTATGTTTTTTTAAAAAGCAAGCAAACAAAAAACCAGCAGTCTGAGTATAGAACTGGACTAGCATGTTAGAGTCCAAAGACCTGAAGAAAGAAGATTACTTAGTACAATAACAAAAGGCACAAGAAATTCAATATACTTAAATTACATGGTAGAGGATAATCATAAACTCAAATTTGTAATTAAAATCTTTAAAACGAAATCATGTCACCCTGGCCAGTGTTGCTCAATGGTAGAGCCTCAGCTTGTGCATCAAAGGGTCTCCGATTCCATCCTGAAACATACCTGAGATTGTAGGTTCAATCCCCATCCTGGTCAGGGTGAGTGTGGGAGGCAATGAATCGAAATGTCTCTCTCACATAGGTGACTCTCAAATGTCTCTCTCTCTCCTCTCCCCACTCCTTTTCTACCTCCTCTTTCACTCTAAATGTCAATGGGAAAAATATCCTCGGGTAAGGATTAACAAACAAACAAAAGAAAATCATGTCAAATTTGAGAGTAATGTTAAGTAGTTTTAGTGTAAAAATTATTATTTACAGTAAAATGATAATAATAATAATGATAAAATCAAACCAAATAGCTCACCCTTACAAGATCAGAGTCGTCTCTCTTGTCACTTTTTTTCCCCGACAAAGGTGAAGACATTGTGTAGTCCTCATTTTCACTGTGGTCCATTTCAGAACTATCAAGCCTTTTAATATAATTTATAATTGTTATTACAATCAAATAACCTTAAAAGCTTTTTCTGTTCTCTAATGCAGCTTTATAAAATAAAGGTTCATTCCATTCAAAATGTATTGGTTTTATTCTATCATACTTAGCACTAAATCAACAAGCAAAGAAGCACATTTAATTAAAAAGGAAAATAAAAATATCACAAATTTATCTCTTTCCTAATTCTTTTTAAAACCTAAATTCTATCTTGGAGTGGGAACATAAACTAAATTAAGACTTTTCTTATTAGCAAGTTGGATTGGCCTACATTACAATCTACCCTGTCCCCTGCTTCTCCTTTTTCCCTAATTCTTTTTCTTCTTACATTATCACCCTCTAATACACTAAAAATTACTAGGTTTATTATCTACCTGACTACCTTTTCCTGCTAGAATGTAAATGTGGATCTTTTGTCAATTTTACTTACCAATGCATACTAATGCATGTGGACTAGTGCTTGGCACAGAGTAGGCACCCAATAAATACTTGTTAAATAAATTAACAGCACATTTTTTCATGCATTGGTATGTCTTCTATCTGGTTTTAAAACCCACTGAAACATTACTGAATCCTGGATTTCAATATCTCGCTAAGAAGCTACCCTGAGTTCTAGACTCACATATACAGCTGCCCACTCACTTGAATTTATAATAGGCATCTGAACCTTACCACAGCCAAGATAGTTATTTGGACACCTCCTCTTTTCCCCACCTCTCCAAAACACACACACACACACACACACAAACGCACACACGCACACGCACAGCCTGTTCCTCCTCAAGGACTCTACAGCTCAGTAAAGGGCACCATTATCTCCATAGTTATTCAGGCAAAAAGCCAGGATACACTTTAAATCCTCCTTTTCTCTAGCTGTTCACAACTAATCCATCAAGCAAGACCACTTTGATCTGGCATCAAAATAAATCCCAAATTTCACTATTTACCATCTTCTTCCCTCTTTATCCCTTCCCTAGAAGACTATTAGCTGACTCCAAACTGGTTTTTTTGAAATCTCAATCCTAGCTTCTCTATTCTCCAAACAATCAGAGCAGTCTTTTAAAGAGCAAATCAGATCACTAGACTCCATAACAATATCTTCCAGTTGTACTTAAAAATCAAAACCAAATTTCTTACATTCACAAAGTCTAAATATAATCTGGCTACCTCTCAACTTCATCTCTAACCATTATTATCATTCCTACTCTCCAACCAAACCATCTCAAACACACTTAGCTAATTCTCTTAGAAAAAGTTCTAGTGAAGAGATGGGATTGGATGAAAAAAATGACAAGATAAGATTAGTAAGAGTGAAAGAAAATTTAACCAAAGTATATTGAAAAAGTATAGCATAAAACCAGGAGTCATTTGTTTTGAGTAACAATGGGAGATGAGGACAGACTAACATATAAACTATCTCCGTGGTCGGCAAACCGCGGCTCGCAAGCCACATGCGGCTCTTTGGCCCCTTGAGTGTGGCTCTCCCACAAAATACCACAAAATACCACGTGCGGGCGCACACATACAGTGCGACTGAAACTTCGTGGCCCATGCGCAGAAGTCGGTATTTTGTGGAAGAGCCGGTATTTTGTGGAAGAGCCACACTCAAGGGGCCAAAGAGCCGCATGTGGCTCCCAAGCTGCGGTTTGCCGAGCTGCAGTTTGCCGACCACTGAACTATCTTAAAAGCAAACAAGGGAGCCAATTAAGATTTCTGAGCAATGGAATAACCTTAAACCAGCAGCATTTAAAAAAAGAGCATCTAGCAGTGATATGATCTACATAGCTAGAGGAGTAAGGAAGGGAAATAGCCAAGTATAACAATTAAAGAGAATGAATGAAATGATAACAGAAAAGAGAAGAATAAAACACTGTAGGGAAAAATAACTGGTAAAACTTAGCAGGGGGGAGAGTCAAGGACAATTTTGATGCTCTCAGTCTAGATGAGTAGGCAGAGTTCGATCATCTATGATTATAACCAGAAATTCAAGGAAAAAACCCCAATAATTTAGAAATTAGTTGCTGAAAATGTTTTGGTCATTTTAAGTATGAGGATATTCACTAGTAAATGTTCAAATGATATGTGTGAAGAGTCACTTAGGTATAAGCCACTAATATACATTAATATAGAAATCTTGAACAAATAAGAGCTATAGATATTAATTCTGTTCTACCTCTATTGTATTATACAGTGGAACCTCGGTTCTCGAACTTAATTTGTTCTGTAAGGCTGTTCAAGAAGTGATTTGTTCAAAAACAGAATTTTTTCCCCATTAAAAATAATGTAAGTTGAATTACTCTGTTCCAGACCACCAAATGATTCCCTGTTTTAACCTTTCCTATATTCAGCACATGTCTAACATACTGTTTAATCTGTAAACACACACTTCTTTTCTTAATTTATAGAACCACCCCATACTAGCCTTAAAAAAATCACTTTTAGCACTCATTCCAGGGGTGTCTTTCAGGTCAGTATGCAGCATTTTTGCTTGTCTCAGAATGCTGTCTCTTGCTAACTACTTTTCCTTTATCCAAATCAACTTCAGTTCTACTTCTATAATTGCCTGTGATCACTGCTTCTTTCACGCCCTTAGCAACATTAGCACTCCTTATGGCCTCTATGTTTTTAAAATTGTGCTAATTGTTGATTTCACCAGCAATAGAAGCATTCTCTCCTTTGTTGCCCGAGAGACACTTTTCCTCCCACTGAGGTATCAGCATGAAAGGGTTGTCAGGTTGAAAACCAAAGTTTGGTTGGACAAGCAAGACATTCTTTTCTGTGAACAACTCGGTCAAGAACCAAATTGTTTGAGATGGGAGATGTTCCAGAACCAAGGTTTGACTGTATAACATTTAAACATTCATTGTAAGGGAATTGGTAAGATACTTCAGAATGTCTCCTCCTTCCTCTACTAATTGGTTATGAACAATGCAAAAGACAGCATAAAGTCTTCCACAATAACTTAGCAAAATCAATAAACAGTGGCAGTTTAACCCCGTATAAGGCTCTGCTGCCAACTAAGGATGTACTAAGCACTATGCTAGAACTAGAGAAAGTGTAAAATGTGTTTCCTTTTTGCTTTCTTCAAACAAAAAGTTTATACATGCACATACTAAAAATAAATTTAAATCATACCAAAGAATATAAGATGATCTCCCCGCCTACACTAGATTACATCAACACTATTAAAATGTGATGTATTCTTTTAAAAAACTTTCTATGCATATATAAGCAAATGTAAATGCAATTCCTTTTTAAAACTCAAAAATAGCCCTAACCGGTTTGGCTCAGTGGATAGAGCGTTGGCCTACGGATTCAAGGGTCCCAGGTTCGATTCCGGTCAAGGTCATGTACCTTGGTTGCGGGCACATCCCCAGTAGAGGGTGTGCAGGAGGCAGCTGATCGATGTTTCTCTCTCATTGATGTTTCTAACTATCTCTTTCCCTTCCTCTCTGAAAAAAAATCAATAAAATATATTAAAAAAATAAAACTCAAAAATACATAACACTGTTCTTATTCTTTGTCTTTTCACTCAATAATGCAGGGGTCCTCAAACTACGGCCTGCGGGCCACATGCAAGTACAAATATTGTATCTGTTCCCGTTTTGTTTTTTTACTTCAAAATAAGATATATGCAGTGTGCATAGGAATTTGTTCATAGTATTTTTTTAAACTATAGTCCGGCCCTCCTGAGGGACAGTGAACTGGCCCCCTGTTTAAAAAGTTTGAGGACCCCTGCAATAATGTATTGTCGAAACTCTTGATATTATCTCCTACTTCATCATTTTTAATGACTGTGTATTCAACTGAATGGACGCCTTGTTATTTAACAGTTTTACAATTGCTAGACAATTGGATTACCCCAAAAGCTAGACTATGAAAGGCTAAGATGGAGAGCTTGACTACCAATGTTAAATGGTATGCGTTGATTTCCTTTTCACTCACTGACATTAAATGTTTTCGGTTACATTATTTTAGATCTCATAGCTTTGTTGGAATCCTTAAAAAAAAAGTAGGTATTTCTTATGTACTTACCTCCCTTTTATTCTTCCAGGAGAGCTTGGGTTTGAGCTGCTGCTTGAATTGCTCACAGTTTCCATTCGTGAAGATTTTGTCTGAGATTGTTTGCCTGCTGATGCAAGCGGCTTATTAACAGCTCCTAGAACATTGGTTGCTTTAGGCTGAAATGAAAAATGCATTATCTCTATTAGATTAAAGCCAAAAGAAATTTAAAGGACCATAAATAACATCTCTGTCAAAGTATTTATATACAAATCATGAAAAAAATGTGCCTATTATGTAAGAATAAATTGGATATCATTTGAACAAATAAAAAACTATAGGTAGCAGAACAGTCAAGTTTCTTAGTTATTTCAAAGCTTACATAGAAGTGAGAACAAATCAAATGTAAAACAATGAGAACAAATTATTAGACTCTTGCTGTGGAAGGACAGAAGATGCTTTTTCACTTTAAGATTCTTATCTTGATATTATAGGATAGATATTTAAAGATCAAAGTCTCCAAGGGCTTTATTATAAAGCTGAAAAGTAAGTTCATGTATCTTAGCTTACATCTATATAGTTAATATAACTATTTCTTACTAGCAAATGGAAGATACCTAATAATTAAAATTTCTTACTTAAAATATACCAATGTTTAAAGATACAAAATAACATAATTATACCACTAATGAAACTAAAATAAACTACCACATAAGAATTGAAACAATTCTCAAAACATACTTTTCCAGGAGTGAAAAACGATTTCATTTCTGGAGGCAGATAATTTTTGGTGTTACTGAAGTTCTACAAACAAGGGAAAAAGATGTAGTTAGTGAATACTAAAACACTGTACCTATGAGGGTCAAAAGCTAAGAAAAGCCAACAGCAGCTTCTGTTTTGAAATACATAAAAAGTTCATACTTATTAAAACTAATCAGTTAAAACACAAAATTTCAGTTATTGTTTTTAAATAATATACTTGAATTAATCTTGTACCACACAGACTCCTCATATCTTAATCACACCAAAGTGAATGCTTCAAAGCAGACAATAATCACTTTCAGCTTTTGCGTGAAACTACAAGGCCATTCTAAATTTCTATACACTATATTAAGACCTTAATTGGTATTTTGATTAAAAAAAAAGAGACATTGCTGGTTTCTATACTCTCAGTTACTCAAAAGTCAAAGAGAGATTCTTGAAAACACCTTTTATATCTCATACAATACTTGAGTTTTATGACAGTGGGAACATTCTTGTAGCATTTCAAGGATCTTGGGTCTATTCCAGTGTCTTTCTCCACTTGTTTCCTCATACTAAAGTAAATCCTAGATTTTGCGGACCTCGATTTAACAAACTTCGGATTTAACTGACAAAATTTCCAGTCCGTATGTCCTTTGTGAAAATTAACACCCTGTTAATTTTAAAATGCTTTTAAACAAGACTTGCTTATAATTAAATTAACAGGTTATTTTTGTTATTAATTAACTGCTATTTTCAATAAATCTTAGAGTTGGAAAAAATACTGTAATAATTTTGCTGACATAAATAAATGTTATTTATCTACAACAACAGTCTACAGATTTAAATCCAAGAGTCACTGGTGGCAAACAATATTCGGGAATGATTAGCACGTGATCACACCACATGGCACACGATAACTGGTTCTGTTGTTGAGTGGCGTGACTTTCTGCAGCAGTTTTAACACAGGCCAGCCAACATTCTGATGTGAGCTAAACCACACCGAGCCGTTTACTCACTGTGGCTGGTGAATTCACGCATTTACTAGACCTATACAGTATAAACTTAAAATTAGAGTAATACATATAGAAAACTTTTCTATGAAGTTAAACTTTTCATATGTAATTTTAATTACACAAATCTGTCTACATAAGTAAAAACAGGTAAACTAATTTGTCAATTTTTAACATGCATTCAGAAAACCTACTTTATTATATAACTGAATTTTGGGTTTAATGGACACCCCCTTGTTGAAATTAATCTGTTAAATTGAGGTTTTACTATAGTTGCAGATCTCAATCAAGAGCTCTAACTTCAGACTGTATCTCTATCACCATTCTCCTCCCCATTTGGATCAATGGCCATTAACTCATAGATCTACATGCTTTGATCACATTTTTGTTGTGCTCTCAGAGTGGCATAAAATTTTGAACACAAACTCTGGATCCTACTAACTAATCTCTGAACCTTATTTGTGCCCTCTGGTTTGGTCCATATTCTGGTCTTAAACCACATTATTAAGATCTTTCCATAACATTAGTAGTGGGTCAGCTCTTGATTCTGCTCCTTCTTGATCTCCCCACAACCAAGTACTGAGAATACCTTTTACTTCAACTTACACAAACAAATTCTAAAATGACTACCTTGTCAGGTTGAGTGAAAAACCGAGCTGGTAGTACTGGGTCTTTAGGAGATTCCAAACTGTATGTAGTGCTCTTCGACATGATGATATTCATGGCAACATCACACACAGTATACAGTTTCTGCAATGGTATTAAAAAAATTAGGTACTTAGATTGGCATCCTAAAGTCTAAATTGTAAGTAATTCTAGAATATGTACTTAATATGCACTTTTTAATGCAACAGTGTAAGTTTAAAATACACTATTGTTTTCATTAGTTTACTAGTAATAATATTACTATTAATTTTATATTAGTGACTATATTAGTACATCTAATTATTACTAATTGAAATACTACTGATTATTTACTACTAATAGAAAAGACTGACATGGTGTACAAAATACTACAGGAGTTCCATACTCTATACTCAAATGCTTAAATAGATAAGGAATCGTAATTATTTACAAAGAATTACATACTTCATTCATTTTTGCATCATCTGGTCCTTGGGCATCTTTTGTTTGTTTAATATTTTCTACCATCTTTCTGATAAATGCATGACTGTTATTTTCATTTTTAGCCATTAATATTTCTAAAACAAACCAAAGACATCTAGAAAAATAAAAAAATAGAAAAGAATAATTTGTTGTTAAATACAGATATAATAATTTTAAATATTAATATAATGAATGCCAGGAGTAGAAAAAATTAAAAAGAAACAGCTCTAAGCCAATAGAGAAAAAATATGTCACGCATACATATCACAACAAATCAGTAATTAAAATGTGAGTTCATAAGAAACCCTCTCAAAGTCTCACTAATTTTCCCAGGGTGTCAGGTTAAAAAGGAATAAATGGTGAAAAGAATGAAGTGATCTTAGCTATTATAAGAAAGGAAGACTACCTAAGGGAATAACTGGGCCATGAATAAAATGATGCCTCAAATATTCAATATTGACTGTAGTTCCAATTGGAAGTCTTCAAGAAAATATAAATACCTTATTTAATAATTGAGAATCTTCAGTAAATTAGAGAGAAAAAAGTCATGCCTGACAACTGCACATACTATCCTTGCTTAAACATGGAGAAATTAAAATAAGGTTTCAATTTTAAAGTTAGCTCAGTTTTAAAGTTAATTACAAAAAAAAATGTATTTAAGAAAAAAAACACAAAGGGCTCTGTCTCTATATTACACTGTCAGAATGTGACAGTTATAGCACAGAGGAGACAAGTAATGGGAGAACAAGAGAGAAATGTGAAGCAAGATATCATTCTAGAAGAAAAAAAATAATCTTTAAGATCTCGGGTACAGAATAAGCTTTTCTGAAGTGGCTTTCTCAAAGACTAGAGATGACGCATGGCTGTATTTGGGAAATTTAGAGATATAGCTAAAAATGTATAGTAAATTCCAAAGAGTATTTTATCTATTTCAAAAACTAATTTTCTATGAGAAAGAGGAAATGCTAGAAGTTTTCATTAGTTATAATTACTCTAACAGGATTAACTTTGGGAGAACTACATATTTTTAAAAAACAAAAACTTTGGTAAGAGGGTAATAGCTTTTTCCCTTCCCAAGTTATGAGTCATTTGACATTATACTAGTCTTATAAGGACTTCTCTAAACTCCATTATATTTCTCTATTCTGCACACAGGCATAAATACTCTTTTGGCCTCTCAATAGTAATCTTTGAAAAAATTACAACTGTCATTAACTTTATTTAGAAATGTCACCAATGAAGTAGTGAGAGTGTTGGCTGGTTATCAACTTAGTCCGTTATTAAATTAGACCATTCTTTCTTTCTTATAAAGAAAAATAGTGTCTGGAAAAAAAAAGTGCTTACTATGTGAATAAAGGAGAGTATTACAGTATTACTTCACCCCACATGAAAATCTATAGTTTCAGAAGAAAGTAGAAAAAGATAAGAACTGTAATGGAAACTTTTAATGGATTGCTTCAACACAAAAGAAATGCTAGACTGGTAAAGAAACAGAGTAGTATACAGTAATTATGCTAAATTAAATATTGGAAAATTATATAAGAAATAAAATACAGAGATGGTATGGGGGGAAAAAAAAGAGGCCCTGCCGGTGTGGCTCAGTGTCGTGTCACCCTATGAACTAGGAGGTTACAGTTTGATTCCTAGTCAGGGCACATGCCTGGGTTACGGGCTTGATTCCAAGCAGGGGAGTGTATAAGAGAGAGCCAATCAATGATTCTCATCATTGATGTTTCTCTCTCTCTCTCTCTCCCTCTTCTTTAATCTCTGAAATCAATAAAAATGTTTTTTAAAAAAATAAAAGAACAAATAAAGGAAAGAGACCTTAAATTCCTAAAGAATAAAATAAATCAAATAAACTAATTATAATTAAGGTTCCATTATCAGCAGGAAAGGGAAAAAACTTTCTGAAAATATGAAAATAGGATGAAAAAAGTCTTACTCTTTAACATCTTTAAGTTGTTCAATATCCTGTACTTTGACATAATCTGGGTCATGTGCCAAAAGGTGAATTGTATATGGAACAACATATTCTGGTAGAAGAGATAATAATTTTTCTGAAAAACAAACACACACACAACACACACACACAAACAAAACAAAACATCCAGGTTAGAAAACCAAATCTTATAACCTTCCTCTTTATCTCTCTGATTCAGTATTTCCTACATCCCAACAGTACCACATTATGGCTAAAAGAAAAACATATTGAAATAGTCAGAGCTAAGATATATTATAAATTAAACAGTTTATTCATTCATTCATCATATACAATAGTGAAATGCCTATTAAATGTACTATATGTTGTGGTTACAAAGACAATTATTTCACTTTTCAAATGCATATGGGAAAAAGTGACTCAAACAAACTCTAAGACTAAGAAACATAAGATCTCTTTTTCTTATTATGAGCAACACTATGTTCAACAGTGCCTTCCTTATAAGCTTATGAGCAAAATTAAAAACTAGTAAATATTTCAGAATTAGTGTGACACAAAAGCAGAAAGTAAAGGTTTTTGATACTATCTGAATCAAAGTAAAAGTATTTGATCCTATCTGTAACAGAAGAACTGATACAAAAAACACACAAACATAAATAAGAGTTTCTAGGACATTTTAAATATCAAAGAAACATTTCTTTTAGTTTAAAATATCTTTATACAGGGTGGGACAAAAGTAGGTTTACATTTGTGATTATATGAAACAGTTTTGTGGTTTTCTTAAATCCTCACATGAGGACATGTTTTCATTGATTTTTTTGTTCCTAGAGGGAGGGGCGGGGGAGAAAGAGAGAAGAGGAGGAGGGGAGGGAGAAAAAGAGACACAGAGAGAGTGACTTTGATGTGAGAGATAAAAATCGATCAGTTGCCCCTGATATGTGCCCCATTGCAGACCGGAGATTGAATCCTGAACCTTTTGGTATACAGGACGATGCTTCAATCAACTGATTCACCTGGCCAAAGCCAGAGTTTATTCTTGTATTATTATGTTTTTAATTATTGTATTATTTTCCATGTGAACAACTGTAAACCTAATTTTGCCACACCCTGTATTTTAACTTTGATTAGCATATTCCATTAGACGTTAGAATTGTAATCCTAATAGTTTAATAAGGTTATTATTCAAAAAGACCGAGATTCATATTTTGTACAATCTTTTTATATATGCTATTTTCAAAATAAAAGTTTAAATTATATGTTCAACCTAGAGTATAGTAATGTACGTGTCAATAAGGCACCAAGTTCTATTTCTATTCCTGAATTCAAAGAGAATAATTTGTGTGTAGGATCTTTCATTTTAAGGAAGGTATAGGAGGAAAAAATATCAAGGTTCAAAATTCAGTGAAATTCAAATTAAATTTTTATCAAATATTTATTGAGTGCCTACAATTTTTCAGGCTTATTTTAAATATAAAGATGAAGAAGACTAGACAAAGCTCTCATACTAAGGCATAGAGACAGAAGCTATCCTTCGATGTGGTAGATGCCCTATGACAATACCTAACAACTACTGACTACTACTTTTTGTTTGTTTTTTCAAATCTTCACACAAGGATATTTTTCCCATTGGTTTTTAGGTAGAGTGGAAGAGAGAGGGAAAGACAGAGAGAAACATCGATTGGTTGCCTCCTGCTCGAGCCCTGACCAGGCTTCGGGCCTGAGGAGGAGCCTGCAACCAAGGTACGTGCTCTTTTATTTTTTAATTTATTAAGTTATTACATATGTGTCCTTATCCCCATATTACGCCCATCCTAAGGTATGTGCTCTTGACTGGAATCAAACCCGGGCCCTTTGATCCCTAGGCCAACACTCTACTCACTGAGCCAAACGGGCTAGGGTCTGACTACTTTAGAGCATGCAGTATGCCAAGTGCTTTATATACGTTAACTTTTTTGTTGTTTTTGTTAATCCTCACCTGAGGATATTTTTTTCATTTATTTTTAAAGAGTGGGAGGGAGGGAGCGAGGGAGGGAGGGGGGAGAGGGAGGGAAAGAGAGAAACATTGATGTGAGAGAGTGACATGGATTTGTTGCCTCCGCACAGGAATCACACCTGCAACCCAGGCACGTGCCCTTGACCAGAAATCAAACTGCTGACCCTTCAGTGCAAGGATCAGCACTCTAACCACTGAGATTCCCCAGCCAGGGCTATATACATTAATTTTTTAATACTCATAACAACCATAAAAAATGAGTATAATTAAACCAATTTTACAAATAAAGAAATTAAGGCTCAGATTGTTAAAATAACATGCCTAAACACAAACAGTAAATGGCAGAGGTGGGATTTGACTCCAGAGCACGCATTTTTTTCCAAGATGAGGAAGAAAAAAAAAAAGAATTCCAATGATGGTGTAACTCCCAAACTACATTTTAAAGGACTCAAAAGATGCAAACCATGCTCCTTGATTTTGTCTGTCTGGAAGGGGAGGCAACTTCCAGGTAGTGTTGAAAACAGAGAAAAAGATGGCTGTACAAATTTCAAACAATCCAGAGTACAAGAAGCATAGGACTTATAGTAAGGAATGGCTAGGGAAAAGCCTAAAACTCAGGTTGAGTGTAAAACTCTAAAGGGCCATGTTAATGAGTTTAAATTTGATCCTATGAGCAATAAAAAAGTCAATACAGATTTCAAACATGATAGTGATATGATCCAATGTGTTCTAGAAAAATAATTTTGATAGCAGTGTGGCACAACTGGAGGTGGATTAGTGGCAGGGGAATTTATAAGAGGGAGGCAGACATGTACACACTAATCCAAGAGAAATATAGCAGGATAAAACAGTTGAGGAGAAATGTTCAAGATATCCAGAGAAAGAATTAAGGATTTGGTGAATGAAGAGAGGGGGAAAAGGTATGAAGAATGTCTCCGATTTTTAACTTGGATAACTGAATAGATTTTAATTAAATAAAAGTCAGAGAGACACAAAAGCTAATAACATGGATGGGGTAAAGTGAGCAGTTGGTTGAGCACTGTCCCTGAAAGGTTGCTGGTTTGAATCCAGAATGCCGGTCCTGCACATGCCGGCTGTGATGAGAATAATCAACAAAGACCAGAGACTGGTAGATTTTTAAATAAAAAGATCATACTCTGACATATACATTTTACTGTTCTATTAAAAGCACCTCCATCCAATGTCGCTGCTTATGTCCCTTGGCCATTTCGTCAGTTGCATAGATATGAGTGGATATTTAGATACACATGCATGTCTATTTTAAAAATAAACTTTAAAGTTGAAGCTATTATTGAAAAACAGTAATACTTATTTAATGTGGGCTAATTAGAATATAATAAATAACAGATACATCACTTTGTGCTCTATAAAGAAAATTGGCAGGCTGGAAAAATATACTTTCCATTTTCATATGGGCTTACCACTAACAGCTGCATGCTGCTTCAGATACTCGCGTCTCACATTTATATTTTTTACCAGACACTGCCTGGCGTGAGCTCTTCTCTCTTTTACAGGATCTTTTGCACAAAGAGCACAGATTGCCATATACTCAAGTGGAAGTCGTAATCGGGAAAGGCCTTTGTGAAGTTTCTGAGCAAATACTTGTCTTACTTGATAGCATTCATCCTGTGAAGACATCATTATTCTACATATTATCACATGGCAGCAAAGAGTAACAAATTCAGATATAAAATGTGCTATATCAAGTAACCAGACCAGTGAACAGCAGCAAGTTTATTCACAACCACTGCTTCAGCTCACAAGACTGGAATGTTGTGACAAGTTAATTTCAAGGTTGAAGTATTTACCCGGACTCTAATCACTACCAGTTTAGAGGTGTCAGAAAATATTGAATGTACTCTTAAAACAGATAAAACTCATGAATATCAATCCATCCCATGTTAAATAAGGTAGGAAGAAAATAAAGTTTAAATACTCTCTCATATGTAACTTTTTCATTTACTGAGCAAGGTGAAATTTTAATCTATACATTTTATTTCTATCATTTCAAAACTATTTCAGCTAAAATGTACAACTCTGAAGGCAAGAGTTACTAATCACTTTCAGAAACACCTAATTACTTTTTGTTCTATAAATGAACCAATCTGTTCATTATCACTGCACCTGATTTCCAAATACTTCTCCATCTCCTAAATCACCCATCTCTACTCTCCAAGCTAACTCCTCCTTACCTAAAGAACAGCTCCTTTATCCTCCAGAAATCACTGTGTGATTTTTATCCTGCATCCACCTGTGCTCTCTCAAGCACTCTGTGTACATCTCCAGCATAGAAGTCAGAATACAGTATTAAAATGACTGGTTTATATGTCAGTCTTTACTTACTCAGTTCCTCATTCCTTGAAGACATCTTTGTGCTTCTAAACCTAGCACAGCATCCAGTACATAGCTTATCAGATTTTTTTCTAATCTAGGGAAAAGCTCAACATGATTTGTTTGCTCTTATTTTTAAAATTTTTATTATAGAAAGTGTTACAAATGTCGCCTTTTATGACACTGACCTCTTCTAGCCCGCCCCCACCCACTACCCAAGGCCTTCACCACCCTATTGTCTGTGTCCATGGGTTATGCATATAAGCGTACATGTTCTTGGGTTGATTTCTTCCTATCCATCCAACCTCCCCTGACTTCCCTCTGAGGTTTGAGAGTCTGTTCCCAAGTTTCTATGTCTCTGGACTTATTTTGTTCATTGGTTTATTTTGTTCATTAGATTCCATATATGAGTGAGATCATGTAATACTTATCTTTCTCTGACTGATTTGTTTCACTTAGCATAATACTCTCTAAGGTTCATCCACGCTGTTGCAAATGGTGGGACTTGTTTCTTTTTTACAGCTGCATAATATTCCATTGTGTAAATCAGGGGTCCTCAAACTTTTTAAACAGGGGGCCAGTTCACTGTCCCTCAGACTGTTGGAGGGCCAGACTATAGTTTAAAAAAAAACTATGAACAAATTCCTATGCACACTGCACATATCTTATTTTGAAGTACAAAAACAAAACGGGAACAAATACAATATTTGTATTTGCATGTGGCCCGCGGGCCGTAGTTTGAGGACCCCTGGTGTAAATGGTCCATGGCTTTTTATCCACTCATCTGCTGATGATGGGCTGTTTCCAAATCTTAGCTATTGTACATTGCCCTGCTATGAACATAGGTGTGCATATATTATTTCTTGTAGGGCGCGGCTATAGGGTTAAGGCTCAGACTGACCTGTTGGCAAAGCCACAAACAAGTCCCAGCTTAGAGGGCACAGTCCTCTTAGCATAATTAGGCTTGACCTTATGATGCTCCCTAGATTCTTCCTAGTAGCTAATGGGCTACGGGAGGTGCAGTAAGTGCTGCCAAAACAAGTGAAACTCACAAGAACATTGTAACTGTGGTGACCACTACCTTGTTTACCTCTGGGTATAAAATAAAGGCTTAGCTTGCCTCTGGATCTTTCTCTATGGCCTCAGCCAGGCACAGGAAGATCCACCTAGACCAGTGATGGTGAACCATTTGAGCTCGGCATGTTAGCATTTTGAAAAACCCTAACTTAACTCTGGTGCCGTGTCACATATAGAAATTTTTTGATATTTGCAACCATAGTAAAACAAAGACTTATATTTTTGAAATTTATTTTATATATTTAAATGCTATTTAACAAAGAAAAATCAACCAAAAAAATAAGTTCGCGTGTCACCTCTGACACGCGTGTCATAAGTTCGCCATCACTGACCTAGACCCAGCTTATTCTCTTTGTCATTTCTCCATCCTTTCTCCGTCCTCACTCAGGCTTGTGAACTCTTGGCTGAGCTGGCTCGGCCCAATTTCTGATTGGTGTTTCTGATTTCTTGGGATATATTCCTAGAAGTAGGATCACTGAGTCAAATGGGAGTTCCTTTTTTAATTTTTTGAGGAAACTCCATACTGTTTTCCACAGTGGCTGCATCAGTCTGCATTTCCACCAGCAGTATACTAGGGTTCCCTTTTCTCCACATCCTTGCCAAAACTTGTCGTTTGTTGATGATAGCCATTCTGACAGGTGTGAGGTGATACCTCATTGTTGTTTTGATTTTCATCTCCTGGATGATTAGTGACTTTGAGTATTTTTTCATACCTCTTGGCTTTCTGTATGTCCACTTTGGATAAGTGTTTATGTAGGTCCTTTAGCCATTTTTAAATTGGATTGTCTTCCTTTCATTAAGTTGTAAGAGTTTCTTATATATGTTGGAAATTAACCCATCATTGGATGTATCATTGGCAAATATGTTCTCCCATGGAGTGGGCTCTTTTCATTTTGTTGGTGGTTTCTTTTGCTTTGCAGAAGTTTTTTTTATTTTGATGTAGTCCATTTGTTTATTTTCTCCTTAGTTTCCTTTGCCCTAGATGTATTGGTAAATATATTGCTACATGAGTTGTCTGAGATTCTGCTGCCTATGGTTTCTTCTAAGATTTTTATGGTTTCATGAGTTAAGTCTTTTATCCATTTTGAGTTTATTCTTGTGTATGGTGTAAGTTGGTGGTCCAGTTTCATTTTTTTGTATGTACCTGTCCAATTTTCTCAACACTACTTATTTAAGAGTCTGTCTTTACTCCATTGTATGTTCTTGCCTCCTTGCCAAATATTAATTGAGCATAATGGCTTGGGTTGATTTCTCGGTTCTTTGTTCTGTTCCATTGCTCTATATACCTGCTCTTGTGCCAGTACCAGGTTGCTTTGATTATAGTGGCTTTGTAGTGTAACCTGAAATCTTGTATTGTGATTCCTCCAACTTCTTTCTCAAAATTGCTGCATCTATTTGGGACTTTTTTTGGTTCCATATAAGTTTTTAGAGTGTTTGTCCTAGATCTGTGAAATATGCTGTTGGTATTTTAATAGGGATTGCATTGAATCTATAGATTGCTTTGGGTAGTATGGAAATTCCAAAACCAGATAAAGACAATACAAAGAAAGAGAATTATAGGCCAATATCCCTGATGAATATAGACGCTAAAATCTTCAACAAAATATTAGCAATACATTAAGGATATCATACACCATGACCAAGTGAGATTTATTCCAGGTATGCAAGGCTGGCACAATATCCGCAAATCAATAAATGTGATATACCACATTAAACAGATTGCAACACAAAAAATCACATGATCATATCAACTGATGCAGAAAAAGCATTCAACAAAATCCAGCATCATTTTTTGATGAAAACTCTCAGCAGAGTGGGAATAGAGGGATCATACCTCAACATAATAAAACCTATAAACCTACAACCAACATAATTCCCAATGGGCAAACAATAAAACCATGTACCCTAAGAATAGGAACAAGACAAGGATGCCCATTTTCACCACTCTTATTCAACATAGTACTGGAAGTCCTAGCCATAGGGATCAGACAAGAAGTAATAAAAGGCATCCAAACTGGAAAGGAGGAAGTAAAACTCTCATATTTGCAGATGGTATGATATTGTACATAGGGAACCTTAAAAACTTCATAAAAATAGATTTAATAAAGGAATTCAGCAATGTAGCAGGATACAAAATTAACACCCAGAAATCTATGGCATTTTAATACACTAATAATGAACTCTCAGAAAAATAAACTATAAAAAAAATCCCATTTACCACTGCAACAACAACAAAAATTAAGATACTCAGGAATTAACTTAACCAAGGAGGTAAAAGACCTGTACTCAGATAACACAGGACATTGAAAAAAGATAGAGGAAGATATAAATAAGTGGAAGAATATACCGTGTTCATAAATTAGTAGAATCAACATAATTAAAATGTCTATACTATTCAAAGCAATCTATAGATTCGACATAACTTTTGTCACATGTGAGATAGAGAGCTTCATAATTATACCTCATCTCCACCAATTAACATAAAGTGTGAAGTGTTCTTATTTTTGCAACTTTATATTATTTCTTCTATCTTCAAATATTCATTTGGTTCTTCTTTAAAATCTACGTCATAACATCTTGCGTTTATGTTTAAATCCTTATTTTGTGCATTTTCTTTCATTTAATTTAAACTTGTTTCTTATGCCAAATGCCTACTTTAACAAAGAAGTAGTCTAGCTTCCACAGAAATATTGTCTATTATCTACCCTTACACTCAAGAAAGCAAAGTTAGTTAACTCATTCCTTTCTCAGTATCATAAGGGAGAGGAATCTTTATTATCAATTATATATTATGAAGATAAGGAATTACAACCTGTATAAATCCACCTATCAAAATATATTCACAAGTGAACAGACCAATTTAAAAATTAATCTCCAAACATACCCGCCTCCCTACTTAGACGTATTTCCTAACAAGACCATGTTTTTGTCACTCTCTCTCTCATCATTCAGGATACAATGCAAATGAGTAACAAAGTCAAATTGTGAATCCCATGGCAAAGTTTAGGATTCCAAAAAGTCACTAAAGTGATGTTAGAGAAGAACTGTCAAATCATATGAAAGGAAACTGACAGAGTTAATGAGAAAAGATGATTAATTTGACATGAATGATTACATAAAAGGTGTATCAAAATAGAATCATCTGAATGAAAATTTAAAAGACGTGTTCCTGAGAACTGAGGAGGTTTTAAATGTTTTGTTTTTTATCTCTATATCATGGTGGCCTTCTTAAGTCAAAGACCATATAAAGTCATGTTCTATATAGCCCTTTTCCTTACATTGATTGCTAATGCACAGAGCTGATACTGTTCTAATGTGATGATTTCATGGTAACAGGGTTCTTGTGCCAGCTTCACAATAGCACTCCCAGCAGCAAGTCTCAGACGTGACATATCTGGTTTACTGAAAAATAAGCAAGAAAGAATATAAATTAGATTTCTAACTATGTGCACAAAAACATTCCTGCTTTATATAGCTAATTTTACAAAATCCTCTAGCAAAAAAAAAAAGTTAGAAAACAGTTTAGTGATACTGAAAACCATACTGTATTTATTTAACTTTGGAATATGATGTCTAATACTACAAAATTCTTTTCCTGAACATAAGTGTGCTAAAGTCATTTAATTCTCTCCTACAAAAACAGCTTGTAGCCAAGCCTAGGGAAAAAAAAATCTATTCGTATGTTTAGTTGTTTAAGTCTTCCATTATGGATTACTTTTAGATACGTGTTTGTTTACAAATTAGGCATAAAAATGTCCTAACATGCTTATTAGTCAACTAAAACTGTGTTAAGTATAAAAGAAGTAGAATGAAAGCAGGTGTAATGAATAAAACATTACTATTTTCAGCTAGAATCCAACTTTTCAATTATTACCAAGAGGCTCCTTTTAAGATTAAGAAAACTTCTGCTAAATGGGACACGTCTCAAAAAATAGTAAATTCTTGACTAGTAAATACATCTAAACAACCCTTTGAAATATAGTGATGTATTAGATGAAGTACAGGGATCTTGGACTGATGTAAGGAGGGAAAGTTGTAACTTAGTTTTCCAAGATCTAATGATCTAGTTGGTTTGAGATCCTTCCTTTATTTTCCTAAGATTCTGTAAAAATGCTGACCGAATGCATGACAACATTATTAAGGTTCTGAAGCTTCCAGTCAAGATGTAGTAGGTAAATGAGGTACTCACCTCCTCCCACAACCACATCAAAATCATAGCTAATCTACAGAACAACCATTATTCAAAACCACCTGAAATCCAGGTGAACAGAAATCCAACAATTAAGGATATAAAAGAAGAAGCAACATTGGGACTGGTAGGAGGGGCCGAAATGCAGAACAAGTTGGTCCCACACCCACCTTTGGCAGTTGAAAATTGGGAGGAATTATTTTGAAGTCCCAGTTCTATACCAGGCTCCCCAGCTCAGGGTTTCAGTGTGAGGTGAGGTGGCGGGTGGGGGTGAAAAGTCCCCATATTACATCTGGTTGTGAAAATCAGTGGGGATTATGGCTGAGTGAGAGAGAGCTACTAGAGTCCCACGCATTCCTCTTAAAGGCTCGAGCACATACTTACTCAGACTCACTTGCTCTGAGCTCCAGCACTGGGGCAGCAGCTGGTAAAATGCCAGGAACAAACAGAACGGAACTGAATTGTCTGGCACAAGGGGGAGGTCTAGAGGGATGGCATTCTCCCAGACAAAATGCAGGCAGAGGTCTTTGTTCCTTTGCTGAGCCCTCCCACAAGAGCCCACAGGCAGGGTTGTATCTCAGTCTCCACCAACCTGGCTAACACTGTTTCCCAGCCCTGATAATTCTGAGTTCCCACCTCACCCACTTGTGGGCCTACCCAGGCCATTTTCAGCGGCTTTCCCATACAAATGGGCTGTCTTGGTTACTGCTGCAGATTTTCTTAAAATCTCTCAAACAAACAGCAACTGGCCTTGGCATGCCCTCTGCCCCTTGCAAAGTGGCCTGAGACCTGTCACTACTGGCAGCTGGTCCTGGTTTGCACAGTGGCCTCTCCTGGATATCACCAAGCCCAGCACAATTAGTAGTCATCTGCATATTACTTTGTAGCTCATGGTTTGGGGCAGGGCACAGGCAGCAGATGACCTTGGCTTACACCCCAGAGCCAACAAACCCAGTGGATAGCTTCAGACCATGCCAAAGACCACCCACCCCCAAACCACCTACAACAGAAAAAAGTCAAGGGGTAGACTCAGCAGGCATCAGAGCCCTGCTGAAGCAAGTCTTGTTCTGTGAGCTTGGCCCCTACACAGCAGGTCCTCCCTGGTGGCCAGTCCTCCCAGCCAATATAACTTTGTAAGTAATATAAATCTCTAATCACTGGGTTGTAGATCTGAAACTAATATAATATTGTATAACAAGTGGAATTAAAAAATAAATGATTACTTTTTAAAAAAGGAAGTTCTAAAAAAAAATTTGAGGTTACATGACCCAGGGATGCCTTTCAGTTCATCTACAGCAGCAGTTCTCAAACTGTGGGTCGCGACCCCTTTGGCGGTTGAACGACCCTTCCACAGGGGTCGCCTAAGACCATCCTGCATATCAGATATTTACGTTATGATTCATAACAGTAGCAACATTACAGTTACGAAGTAGCAACAAAAATAATTTTATGGTTGGGTCACAACATGAGGAACTGATTTTTAAAGGGCCAGAAGGTTGAGAACCACTGATCTACAGAAATATTCTAAGAGCTGTTTTAAGGTAAATCCCTCAGCCACTGCTAAAGGAAAGTCTTTCTTGTTTGAGTTTGTAAAAAGAAATAAACAACTATAAATAAACTAGAGGCCTGGTACATGAAATTCGTGCATGGGGCGGGGGGAGTCCCTCAGCTTGGCCTGCACTCTCTCCAATCTGGGACCACTTGGGGGATGTCCCAGACATCCCTCTCACAATCTGGGACTGCTGGCTTCTAACCGCTCGCCTGCCTGATCGCCCCTAACTGCCTCTGTCTGCCTGCTGGCCTAATTGCCCCTACCTTGCTTCCCTGCTGGACTGATTGCCCCTAACCGCCTCTGCCTCGGCCCCCAGCCTAAGCCACAGTCTGGTCTCCCTTTGCCGGAGGCGACCTGACCCATTAGGGAAAGGCGCCGCCCCCATCACCCTGCTGCTGCTGTCACCATGGCTGCCTGAGCCTCAGGCCTGGCAGTCACATGGGCTGGCCCTCACAGCCACCATCTGCGGCTTGCCTGAGCCTCAGGCAGCCGGTGTGGCTTTGTCCAGAAGGACATCCGGATGGTCATCCGGAAGACGTCCACCCTGATTAATATATTACCCTTTTATTAGTATAGATACTTCACAACTAATATTTTGAAGACCAGATTTCTTTCTAAAGCCTTCTTTAAAAATGCACAACCAACGTAAGTGACGTACATTTGCATAATTCAAGTACACATTTAATTTTGTTAAGGAATACCATGAAAAATAACAGGTGAAAGATCTAAATATGCACATTAATAATGTAATTAATAAATTTAAGAGATAAAAATGTATTAATACTAGAGAAAAACATTCTTCTCTAATTATTATGTAAATCCTGAACACTGGAATATCCTATCTAATAATAGACAAAAAGGGTAATTAACCATACCTCCGCTACGCTTCCCATTGGCTAATCAGCAGGATATGCAAATTAACTGCCAACAAAGATGGCGGCCGGCAACAACGCAGCTAAAGCGAGCAGGAGGCTTGCTTGCTCCAGTGATGGAGGAAGCCAAGGTTCCCCACCTGCCGCAGCCCAGCTCTGAGCTCCGGAAGCAACAATGTTGCAATTATAGAAGCTAAACAAACCCCAGATACCTGCTTTCAGCCAGCCGGGGCCTCAGAGCTTAGAGCGCCAGTGATGACAGCAGAGTTTCAATTATAGAAGCTAAACAACCCAGATACCTGCTTTCAGCCAGCAACGGCCTCAGAGCTGGAACCGGGCCTCAGAGCTGGAGCCGGCTCGCAGCTCCAGTGACAGCTATAGAAGGTAAATAAATCCCAGAAAAAAAAGAAAAAAAAAAAGAGGCTGGGAGCTTCAGTCGCCCACCAGCCTGAAAACGACCCTCAGCTGCTCACCCAGGCTGGCCAGGCACCCAAGCGGTACCCCCACCCTGATCCGAATCACCCTTCAGGGCAAATGAGCCAGCCCCCACCAGTGCACCAGGCCTCTATCCTATATAGTAAAAGGGTAATATGCAAACTGACCCTAACAGCAGAAAGACTGGGAATGACTGAACACTATGACACACACTGACCACCAGGGGGCAGACGCTCAATGCAGGAGCTGCCCTCTGGTGGTCAGTGAGCTCCCATATGGAGGAGCTCTGCTCAGCCACATGCCAGGCTGATGGCTGCCAGTACAGTGGTGGTGGCAGGAGCCTTTCCTGCCCCCTGAGCAGCGCTAAGGATGTCTGACTGCAGCTTAGGTCTGCTCCCCGCTGGCAAATGGACATACCCCGCTGGCTGCCGGGCTGCCAGAGGGATGTCTGATTGCCATCTTAGGCCCAATCCCCCCGGGGAGCAGGCCTAAGCCAGCAAGTGGTCACCCCCGAGGGGTCCCAGACTGCGAGAGGGCACAGGCCAGGCTGAGGGGCCCCCTACCCCCAAGTGCACAAATTTTGTGCACCGGGCCTCTAGTCCCATATAATAAAAGCCTAATATGCTAAGTGTCCAGTCAACCAGTTGGCTGTCCAACCAATCAAAGCGTAATATGCTAATGATAAGGCCACTCAACCACTCACTATGACATGCACTGACCACCAAGGGGCAGACAGTTGACTAGTTGACCAGTCGCTATGATGTGTACTGACCACCAGGGGGCAGATGCTCCGGCTGGTAGGATAGCTTGCTGCTGAGGTTCAACCCACTGGGACTGAGAGAGACAGGCCGGACATGCCCTGGATCCCTCTCGTGGCCCCTCCCCAGCTGGCCAACCTCCTGTGTTCCTCCCGGCCCTGATCATGCACTGGTGGGGTCCCTCAGCCTGGCCTGTGCCCTCTCGCAATCTGGGACCCCTTGGGGGATGTCAGAGAGATGGTTTTGGCCCGATCCCACAGGTCAGGCTAAGGGAACCCACTCGTGCACAAATTTGTGCACCGGGCCTCTAGTATGAATTTAAGAGTAGAGAGGTAAAGACAACTAATTAGACTGAAAAATTTACATAAATTAGTTGTAGATGTGGAATGCTTGACCAAGTTTTATTTTTACTTGGTTTGTTTGATAAAAATGTGCTCCTTTTAACTGTCTATGCAGAAAGTACTGTATGAGCAAAAACACAAGAAATGAAGATAGAAAGGGAGAAAGCAGCTGGCAGTCACCTTTATATACTTCACCATTAAAGTCTTTACACTAGATATATTAAGAGGAGAAAAATTATTCTCTTACATTTATTACCAAAACAAGTCAATAAATAACACAGAAGACAAATTTCTAAATTTTAGCTAACCTTGTCAAAATAACCACTACCATCACCAGTTCTTCTAAAATACTTACTATGTGCTGGGCAGTGTTTTAAACACCTTAAATATATTAACTTATTTAATCATCATAATAGCTAGGTGAGACAGGGTATATATAATTATTCTCTATGAGGAAACTGAGGTACAGAGAGGTTAAAGTAACTTGGTAAGGGATCCCTTTAATAGTAAGTGATGGTGCCAGAGTTTGAATCTAGGATCAAGAGTCTGTTTCCAGTCGCTATTCTATATCTTTTAAGCAAAACAAAACAAAAAAGTATGTGTTTTAAATAATTTACATCAAGTATTTTTTTAAAATTTGTACATATTTAGACTTCTGGAATCGATTCAATAAACTGTCTTCTACCCAGTCTGCTTTTTTCCCTTTAGACATTAATTAACAAGAACATAAAATATCAGGTACTTATTGGTACACTAACATCTTATAATTAGCCTTTCAAAACTTTGAATATAGCTATGAATATATGAAGATGTTTTGTTTAAAATAATTAGTGTATATAGCGGTACTTGCATAAATAACTACTGTACAAAAGCATATTACAATAAAAATATAGGCATGCATACAAAGCAATAATTATTTTTTAAAAGAAACTGAACCAAGCAATGATTACAGATGTTGAAATACTATGCAATCCAAATAATTTAAAATAGTACTTTATACCTAATTTTCCCCTGTTCTGTCAAGTCTCCATCACTATGCAATATTGTTGTTAGCAATCTTAAAGTAGAAGTTCCTGATTTACTGTGATTATTCTTCATTCCAAGTAGCCATCGAACCATCATTTTAATCGCCTGTATCTATTTAAAAGACAAATTCACAAGTAAAACATTGCTACATTTTAAAGAAATTCTGTATCAAGCTTAAGTTAAAAAATATGTTTTTAATCAATGCCTTTTAAGGGGGAAAAAAAGGAAAAGAAAAAGGAATTATTCTTTTCTATGTCTATGGAGATAACTCTGAATGTTTAAAATTAAACATGCCTCACCTCCTAGGTAACTGACAAATGAATGATTTAACAAAAGATTTTGTGTGTGTGTGTGTGATTTTCATTTTCCTCAACATACCCTCTACACTTTATGACCGTCAGTAAAATCATACTAACTATGCTAGGCAAAAAAGTTAAGTTCCAAGCTATAAATTATATTCAATCTTTTGAGTCTTAAGAGATGATACCACCTCACATTTGTACTGTTTTTATAATTACAAAGTACCTAAGTTATTTACAACAACCCTTTTTGAAAGGATGCATATTACTTCTTTTCTTCACACATTATCTTAGCTTTTTACAGCTCTAAGTCACAGGGACTGAGTGGGTCTTGTCTTCTGCAGTGGCATGTTCCAGTCCCCCTTAAAATGCCTTTCCTGTTCCATTTGGTAATTATGAACTTAAGTGCAGGTGGCCAGTGCTGCTCAACTGTACAAAACTGCTGCTTGAAACCAATGCTAAGAAAACAGATTTATACTGGAACTTGAAAGAATCAAGCATCATTCAATGATTAAGGAGGGGATGCTCTAAAGGTCTCTATCAGAATCCGAAGCTGGAATAATGTGATAAAGTAGTTAATAATATGAAACATAAACACCCCTTCCGAAAAGATTTATAAGAAATTACAACTAGAGAAACAACAATATTTATTGTATTTGTTCATGGCCTTCACATCTTGGGCAGCGCATTGAGGTGAGGTCTACAAAAAAATCAAAATAAAAAGTTTTATCAAGTCCTTTGGGAAAGATAAACAGTCTTCAAATCCAAATAACCATTTTTACTGAACAGCAGATGTACATAAGAAAACCAGCATTGTCTTTTGCCATTTAATGGTTGATATCTAAGAAGCAGCAACATGGAGGTAGTTCACAAACTCTTTTTTTTTTTCTTCTCAAATTAGATTACATGCAGCTGCCCTCAAGGCCATAGGTTTCTCACCATTGCCTTATACTCTCACAGTACATGGGTTAATGTCATACTATAAATATAAAAACTCAAATGATTTTAATAGCCATCTTAATAACAGGAATAGAAATTTTAACACCTACATTAAAAATATATTAAATATATTTAAATAAAGAAATCTATATATATATTACTCACTTTGACCATTGTTTCAGGAGAAACTTCTTCATCTGGAACCCAAAGCTTAGTTGTCTTTTTTCCTGGAAGCTAAACAAAAATTAAGGACTTTACAATGTGAACACGAATTCTCATGTTTAATATATAGTGAATGAATGAAATCTGTATCTTCTGGAGTTACAGTTATTATATGTAACAGAAAAAAAAACACATCTTTCTAACCCTATTACTCAAAAAGGCTGAAAGGCATAACTCACTGGCATCCACATTCAGCACTTATACATCCTCATCAGTTGGGTCTCTCTGCGTGGAGGTGGATTGACTTTAACATCCTACATACACTCCTATAAAAACCCGCTTTGAGACTGACTCAATTATTTAAGGCAGCTTGGCAAGGTCTAGGATAAAATCAACGAAACCATAAAAGTGTAATTCTTAAATAAGGGGAAAGGCATACACAAAGAACCTTGAGCAGGGGAAAAATTGAAAAGGTTTGCAGTTGAAGATAACAAAAAAAAAAAGCATTAGAGGCCCAATAGGAGACCAAATTATAGAAAATTTTTGGAAAAAACAAAACAAAATATACAGTAAAAAATTAACAGTTAGAAGGTTTGTCTCCCTACAAGCACAGAAAAGAAACACCTGCCAAATAAGAATAATCTTGAAATGATAAACTGCAGCTAATGAAAGATGTGAATTTAGAGTGGCAGCCAGGAAATTGAGTTAAGGTGACAGAAACGCTGAACCCAACGTTGGAAGCCTACAGATCCCATTTATACTCCCAGCTCATGTGTGTTAATTCTAAAGGCAGTCTAGGAAACAGAAATCAAACCCTCTGACAACAGGATCCAGAAGGCAAACTCTGCAAACATCATCCACTTTAAAATTTAGGGTGTTCAACAAGGGCTCTACTCTTTATTAGGCTCATAGTTATAATTTTTTTTTCTTTCAGCTCAGTAGCAGTAATGAAAATATTTATCAACCTCTCAGCCTTTCATCTTCAAAGTCAGCTATCATAGGTATAAGCTATCACGTGTATAAGAAAAAACATCAGAGCACCAAACTCAAATCTCTTTATTTCTCATCTCACAATGGTTCTCAACCTTCTGGCCCTTTAAATACAGTTCCTCATGTTGTGACACAACCATAAAATTATTTTCAATGCGATCTAACCAGTTTGGCTCAGTAGATGCGGCATCGGCCTGCGGACTGAAGGGTCCCAGGTTTGATTCCGGTCAAGGGCATGTGCCTTGGTTGTGGGCACATCCCCAGTGGGGGGTGTGCAGGAGGCAGCTGATCGATGTTTCTCTCTCATCGATGTTTCTAGCTCTCTATCCTTCTCCCTCCTCCCTGTAAAAAATCAATAAAATATATTTTAAAAAATTTGCATTGCTACTTCATAACTGTAATGTTGCTACTGTTATGAATCGTAATGTAAATATCTGTTATGCAGGATGGTCTTAGGCGACCCCTGTGAAAGGGTCGTTCGACCGCCAAAGGGGTTGTGACCCACAGGTTGAGAATCACTGCTTTAGAAACTTTGCCCTGCCAAATCTCATTGCTTTGGTGTCTGTTGCCTTCAAACCGATTTTTAAAAATATTTTGTCCATTCTTTTTATTTGTTCCAGTGGGGATATAGGTTCAAGACAACCTAGTCAGATCTTGTCAGATACAGAACTTTCACCTTTTTAAATTCATTTATTTGTTTTATTTTATGTTATATTTATACAAAGGAATATACAGGGTTGAGCAAAAGTAGGTTTACAGTTATAATACAGACAATATAATAATAACACAAAAATAAACTCTGTGTTCCACATACAACCAAAATCCTACTTTTGCCCACCCCTGTATGTATATAACATTTGTATCACTTGTTTTATAATACAACAATGAACACCTGTGAACTGTTAGTACCTGGTTTTATTACTCGCCAAACCTTCCTGTATTTTCTCTGCCTTAGATAAGCACTGTGTTGAATTTTGGGTTTATTATTTCCCAATTAAAACAAAACATCACTTTACCAAATATATCTCTCTAAACAGCATACTTGTTTAGTTTTGCTAGTTCTTGAAGCTCATAAGCTATGCTATACTGTATATATTCTAGGTGACTTGCTTTTATTACACATTTGTTTCTTAAAATAGTCTTTGTTATTAAATCTAACTGCAGTTCATTCATTTGTTATTCTGTGTTATATCACCCAAAATAACTATTTATTCTCTTAGTGGACATTTGGAATATTTCCATTTCTTTCCTATAAATGTTCTTATAAAGGCATCCTGATACTATTGGCAAGAATTTCTCTAGGTTATAGTCATACGAGTGAAACTGATGAATCGCAGTATGTACATGCATTTAATTTTATTATCAAAATATTTCCCAAAATGGTTAAAACTTATTTTCCTCCTATAGGCAGTATATAACACCAATTCTTGTCATACTTCTTAATTTCTCCCATCTGATTGATGGAGTGTCTCATTATAGTTTTAATTTGCATTTTCCTGGTTATTAATCTACACTAATAAAAGAGAAAGATGCAAATTGACCATACCCCCGAATGCTTCCCATTGGCTAATCAGCAGGATATGCAAATTAACTGCCAACCAAGATGGCAGCCGGCAGCCAGGCAGCTGAAGCAAACAGGAGGCTTGCTTGCTCCAGTGACGGAGGAAGCCAACGTTCCCGGCCTGCGGCAGCCCAGCTCTGAGCTCCAGATGCAACAATGTTGCAATTATAGAAGCTAAACAAGCTCCAGATAGCTGCTTTCAGCCGTCAGCGGGCTCAGAGTTTAGAGCGCCAGTGATGGCAACAGAGTTTCAATTATAGAAGCTAAACAAAGCCCAGATAACTTGCTTTCAGCAGCTGAGGTCTCAAGCTGGAGCCGGCCTCAGAGCTAAAGCCGGCTCTCAGCTCCAGGGACAGCCATAGAAGGTAAATAAATCCCAGAATAAAAAAAAAAAAAAGGGAAAAAAGGAGAGACTGGGAGCTTCAGTCACCCGCCAGCCTGAAAACGGCCCTCAGCCCCTCAACCAGACTGGCCAGGCACCCCAGTGGGGACCCCCACCCTAAAGGGGGTGCAGACAGCCTAGAAACAGCCATCAGCCCCTCATCCAGGCTGGCCAGGCACCCCAGTGGGGACCCACACCCTAAAGGGGGTGCGGGCAGCCTAAAAACAGCCATCAGCCCCTCACCCAGACTGGTCAGGCACCCCAGTGGGGACCGCCCCCAGAAGCACCAGCAGCGGGTCTTGCCTTGGGGCCCGGGAACCGCCCATCAGCAGGTCAGGGCTGCAAGGCAAGGCCCTCCCCCAGCAGCAGGTCTTGCCTTGAGGCCTGGGAACCGCCCATCAGCAGGTCAGGGCTGCAAGGCAAGGCCCTCCCCCATCAGCAGGTCTTGCCTTGGGGCCCGGGATCCGCTCATCAGTGGGTCCAGGCTGCAAGGCAAGGCCTTCTCCCAGAAGCCCCAGCTACATTAAAAATAAAAGGATCTCCTTTTGAACCAATCTGTTTAGATTCATGATTAGTAAAACAGTATGGAACTAATGAAATACAGTGATAAGAATTAGGAAGTGTGACAGTGATGGTTCTGGGCATGTGAAGGGTGAGGGACAGAAGGGTACACACGGTCTTCCCTTCAGTTCTGCTGGAGAGATGAGCTCTGAGGGCCGGAACTGCTCCATGCCCAGAGGAGGTGGGTGTGGTCAGTGGCTCTGTTACAGAACTTCTTGCCAAGCAGACACCTTACCTGACCCACAGGAACCTTTTTACTCCAGAAAACAGAAACAGCCAGTTCCCAATGTGCATGGGAAAACCAGTGTACCCTCCTGTGCACGATGTCCTGATGGGGTGACGGGGGAGGTGGGGGAGGGGAGCAGTGCAGAGTTGTTAGGCAGCTGGGGTGGGAGTGGAAATGCCATGAAATGTCCACAGTCCTGGCTGTGCCCATGGTCTAGGCGGCTCCTCCAGGCACTGGCTGAGGGATTAGGGCTGATTCTCTCAGGAAGGGAATATTCCATGGGTGAAAGATTTACAGGCTCAGGGTGGGCTGTGTGTTAGTTTGGGGCAAATCCCTCAGCATTCCTGCTGCCAAGCCCTCAAAGGAATGAAGCAGAGGCACCCCTCACCCCCAAGACCCCTTCGTGGACATTTTAGCATCTACATGATTTTTAATCCCTTCAGGGAGACTTTCTATCCTGCAGTCCCATCCCACCCCACTGTTGCTGTTTGTCTGCCAGCTGGGTCGAGCATCAAGGGGAAAGGAGGTTAATACTCACTGAAAGACTACTGATCCTACCGGGAAACCAACCTATTTACTGTACTGTTGTAAATATCATACCCTTTATATCCTGTATATTGGCTTCTTTTAAATAAATTGAAATGTCTTAGAAAAAAAAGAAGAAAAGAAGGCAAGACAGGGCGGGACCCAGAAGATCCAGAAGCCGCCTGATATGGTAGTAACTCTACCAGTAAGCACTCTGAAAGTCAGTGGCATAAATGCACCAATTAAAGGTCAGATTATGAGGGTGAATCAAAAACAAAACCCACTTTAAATATAAAGACACATATAGATTAAAAGTAAATGAATTAAGCTGCAGCCTGTTTTGCTCAGTGGATAGAGCATTAGCCTGTGGACTGAAGGGTCCTAGGTTCGATTCCAGTCAAGGGCATGTACCTCAGTTGCTGGCTTGATCCCCAGTCCCTATCAAAGCATGTGCAGGAGTCAACCAATCAATGTGTTTCTCCCTTTCCCTTCACTCCTCTAAAATTGAATGGAAAAATATCCTTGGGTGAAGATTAACAAAAACAAAGTAAATGGATTAAGTAACATTAAAGAGATTATAAGAAAAATATATTCCAAATTCTGTTAGTTGTATAATGGTTATGTTTAACTTATTAACACCTAAGAAATTGGGTGAAGGATACATATAATATGCTGTAGTATTTCATAGTTTTTTTAGATGTATGATATTATTTCAAATTAAAATATTAAAACATTTTAAAATTAATAAAATATTAATTGAAATGTATCTGCATTACATGAAAAATCTCCTAATTGCTTCTAGCATAATTTATTAAATTGCGCTAAAATTTACAAGGGTTCAATTAAAAAATATCTTAATTCTAAATGATATAATAGAAAATATATAATAGTGCAGTTATAAGCACTTATCTGAAAATACAAATTTAAAGAAGTGAATTTAAAGAAGGGATTAGCCAAAGAAAATATATGCACAACCCATGGACACAGACAACAGTATGGTGATAGCCAGAGAGAAGTGGGGGGCAAGAGCTGGGTAGAGGGGGCAAAAGGGTTGGAAATAGGGACATCCTATATAATAATAACAAAAGGCTAATATGCACATTGAGTAAACAGCAGAATGACCGGTTGCTATGATGTGCACTGGCCACCAGGGGGCAGACGCTCAATGCAGGAGCTGCCCCCTGGTGGTCAGTGCACTTCCATATGGGGAGTGCCACTCAGCCAGAAGCTGGCTCATGGCTGACCAGCACAGTGGTGGTGCCAGGAGCCTCTCCCACCTCCGTGGCAGCACTAAGAATGTCCAACTAATGGTTTAGACCTGATCCCTTGGGGGCCTAAGCCTTTAGTCGGACATCCCCAAGGGCTCCCTGGCTGCTAAAAGGATGTCTGACTGCAAGCTTAGGCCTGATCCCCCAGGGAGTGGACCTAAGTCGACAGGTGGACATCCCCCAAGGGATCCTGGACTGTGAATGGGTGCAGGCTGGGCTAAGGGACCCCCCCCCCCCGTCCCCTGAGTGCACAAATTTTTGTGCACCGGGCCTCTAGTCCCATATAATAAAAGGCTAATATGCAAATTGCCCCTAGGGAGTTTGGGAGTTTGCTTGCTCGCAATGACGTACGCTGACCTCTAGGGGGCTGCACGGAACATGGTGGGCGACCAACGGTGATGGCGCATAGGTGGTGAGGGAAGGGGGAGGTGGGGAGGTGGGGAACCTGATTGGCCCTGATCACTGCCAGGCCTAAGGACCTTACCCGTGCATGAATTCAGTTCACTGGGCCTCTAGTTAAGTTTTTATGTCTAGTCACCAATTTCATGTTGTCCCCTTTCCAAAATCATTTTGATGTCTCTTTTTCAGAGGTAATCTTTACACGTATTAATACTTTTCTCAGGTACATGTTGCAATACCTTCATAAAATCTCAATTATGGTGTGTCTTTTACTCCCTTTATGGTGTTCTTTGAACAAAAATTATCAATTAAAATGTAGCTAAATTGGCCATTCTTTTTGTAGTTAGTGTTTTTTACATCTTTTAAAAAAAATCCTCTCCTATTTCAGTGTCATAAAAAAAGTCCCCTGTATGTTGTTTTAAAAGTTTTAAGGTTTTTAACATGCCCTAAAAATTCAATCTACCTGGAATTGATTGCTTTCTCTGTATGCTGTGATTTAAGGATTCCGTTTCTTTTTACTTCCCATAGTATAACACAATTTATTGAAAAATCTCTCCTTTCAGTCATCTGCAATGCTACTACTCATATCAGATATTGCTTCTATTATTAAAATTTTTTTAAAAAAAGTTTTTATTGATTTCAGAGGAAAGATGGGAGACAGAGAGAATCATTGATTGGCTGCTTCCTGGCATGCCAGCTACTGGGGATTGAGCCCTAAACCCAGGCATGTGCCCTGAGTAGGAATCAAACCATAACCTCCTGGTTCACGGGTCGATGTTCAACCACTGAGCACACCTACCAGACCCCTCTATTCTTTTTCATTGCTTTGTCAGTCTGCTTATCCACAAGATGTCTTTCACGAAAGTTTTATAATTTTCTCTTGTACAACTTTGTTAGGTACTTTGGTTAAAATTAGGTTTTATGTTTACGGTTAATTTGGGCAATTATTTTGGAGCTTTGATTTTATATCCATCTTTCTTGCTAAACTCTTTTTAATCATATTTATGAAATATGTTAGTTTTAAATATTTTCTAATCCTTTAATATTTTATTTCTATATATTCCTTTTATTTGTACATGGATATTTTTTCATTTCATGTTAATCTTTTTTTCCCAAGTTTTCTGCTGTGATGATGTACATTTTAATTTTTTTTTCCAAAATCATTTTTGTTTTGGTTTATTTAGATATTATTCTGCTAGTTGCATAAATGTCCACAGATTTTATATCTTATTGTGGTACAAAATTTTTTGGACACTACATGAATTTCTTGTTTATTACATCAGTATCCAATTTAAATCCATATTCTGTTTAATGCTTTTCATATTGACTGATATATTTTTCCTTCCTATTATTTTTAGACTTTGTCTCTCATTAGTTTAGTTGCATCTGTTGGTTTTTATTTTATTACTAGGGGCCCGGTGCACAAAATTCGTGCAGGAGGTGTGGGGGGGTGTGTGTCCCTCAGCCCTGCCTGCACCCTTTCCAATCTGGGACCCCTTGGGGGATGTCCGACTGACTGTTTAGGCCCAATCTTGGTGGGTTCGGGCCTACACCGGCAGTCAGACATCTCTCTCACAATCTGGGACTGCTGGCTCCTAACCGCTCGCCTACCTGCCTGCCTGATTGCCCCTAATGGCTTCGGCTTGCCAGCCTGATCGCCACCTAACCATTCCCCTGCCAGCCTGGTCGCACCCAACTGCCCTTCCCTGCTGGCCTGGTCGCCCCCAACTGCCCTCCCCTGCCAGCCTCATTGCCCACAACTGCCCTCCCCTATTGGCCATCTTGTGGTGGCCATCTTGTGATGATGTCGTGCGAGGACGTGACATCACCTAGGCTCTTATTATATAGGATTTTTGAACCCATCTGCCAGTCTATTGGTATTATCAGGATAACATCTGTTTATTTTTTCTATTTGTAATAATTTATGCAGACTGAATTTTTTTCTTGTGAATTAAATATTTTAGTGGAGTATATCTTTGGGTAACTCAAAATGGCGACAGAAAATTTACAAAATTGTTTTTTTGAAATCTAGTCTTGCAGCTGAGAAATCTAGTTAATCTGACTCTTTTTTTTTTTGGTAGGTTGCCTCATGGAGACTTTTTGACATCTTTAGTTCAGAAATTTTAGCAGAATATGTCTACTATGATTCCACTTTCATTTTTTCCACTTTATAGCTTGAAGGTACTTCTCAACCAAAGAACTGCTTTTTAGGCTTTATCTAATTTTTCAGCTCTATGAGTTTGGGGTATTTGCCTGATGGATTTTAGAGATACCTGTCCTGTTGCCAGAGGGTTATCTGAGCTGGTATTTGGTTTCTATTTCATAGGCTGCTTCTAGAAACCACACATTATCAGCTGTAGGTAAAATAGGATCTCAATGCTTCCAAGATTGGGATCAGCATTTTTGTCACCTTAATTTAGTTTCCAGGCTGCCACTGTAAATTCAATTCTCAGTACCTATAGTTTATCTTTTGTCCTGAAAACAACTCCTTTGGCAGGTGCTTCCTTTATGTGTTTATATGAATATGCAAGCCATAGTCTACCTGTGTTAATTTTTAACGTATGATCTCTCTTACATGTGAAATCTAAAAAAAAACAGAAACAAAACCTAACCCCAATAACAATAACAACAAAAACCCAACTTAGATACAGAGGACAGATTGGTAGTTGCAAGAGCAGGGGGTGAGGGACAGGTGAATCGGATCAAAAGGTACAACCTTCCAGTTATAATATAAATAAGTCACTGAATATATTTTTATATGTACACATTTTATATTTTTACTAGAGGCCCGGTGCACAAAAATTTGTGCACTCGGGGGGGAGGGGGGTCCCTCAGCCCGGCCTGTGCCCTCTCGCAGTCTGGGACCCCTTGGGAGATAATGACCTGCTGGCTTAGGCCTGCTCCCGGGTGGCAGAGGGCAGGCCCAATCCCTAGGTGCAGCCCCTGGTCGGGCTCAGAGCAGGGCCGATTGGGGAGTTGGGGCACCGCCCCCTGTCACACTCAAAGCAGGGTCGATGGGGAGGTTGCAGCGCCACCCCCTGTCACGCACAGAGCAGGGCCAATCAGGGGGGTTGGGGTTCCGTACCCTGTCACGCACAGAGCAGGGTCTATCACGGGGTTGGGGAGCTCCCCCCTGTCACGCACAGAGCCACAGGGCGATCCGGGGGTTTGGGTGCTGCCCCCCCGTCATGCTGATCCCGGTGCTGGGAGGCCTCCCGGCTCCACTGATCCCGGTGCTGGGAGGCATATTACCCTTTTACTATATAGGATAGAGGCATGGTGCACGGGTGGGGGCCGGCTGGTTTGCCCTGAAGGGTGTCCTGGATCAGGGTGGGGGTCCCCACTGGGGTGCTGGCCAGCCTGGGTGAGGGAATGATGGCTGTTTGCAGCTGGTCACACACCCTGCAGGGTGGGGGTCCCTACTGGGGTGCCTGGATAGTCTGGGTGAGGGGCTGAGGGCTGTTTTCAGGCTGGCGGGTGACTGAAGGTCCCAACTGCTCCTTTTTTTTCTTTATTCTGGGCCAGCTTTAGTCTGGCTCCAGCTCTTAGGCCTCGGCTGCTAAAAGCAGGTATCTGGTTTGTTTGGGTTCTATAATCGAAACACTGTATCAACTCCAGCTCTGAGATTCCGGCTGGCTGAAAGCAGGTTTCTGGGGTTTTGTTTAGCTTCTATATTTGTAACTATGTTTCAAACTGCAAGCTCAGAGGCCAGCAAGGCAGGTGGGGAACGTTGGTTTCCTCCGTCACTGAAGCAAGCAAGCCTCATGTTAGCTTCAAGCTGCCTGGCTGCCGGCCGCCATCTTGGCTGGCAGTTAATTTGCATATTGCCCTGATTAGCCAATGAGAAGGGTAGCGGACGTACGGCTAATTACCATGTTTCTCTTTTATTAGATAGGATATTTACATTTGCATGTTATATATTTTATATTTACATATTTCATATTTTTATTTATATTATATATGTTATTATATTTGTATTATATATATTTGAAAACTGCTAACAGAATAGATATCATAAGTTCTCACCACAGAAAATTAATTACTGTGCTGATCATTTCACAATACATACAAATATTGAATCATTATGTTGACATCTAAAACTAATATAATGATGTATATATCAATTTTTAAAAATTAAAGAACTTGAAGAAGTGAAATGACAATCTACAGAATGAGAGAAAATATTTGCAAATCATATATCTGATAAGAGACTTGTATCTACAATATATAAATACCTATTACAACTCAACAAAAAGATAAATAAAGCAATAAAAGGTCAAAAGATATGAATAGTCATTCCTCCAAAAAAGATACAGAAATAGGTACAAAGCACATTAGATGCCCAATTTCATTAGTCATTAGAAAATGCAAATCAAAACCACAATTAGATACCACTTCATATTCAGCAGGATGGCTATAATCAAATTAACAAAAAAAACCCAAGTTGGTAAGGATGTTAAGAAATTAAAACTTTCGTACACTGCTGGTGGGAAGGTAAAATGGTATAGCCATTGTGAAAACAGTTCAGCAGTTCCTCAATAGTTAATACATAACATCATCATATAATCCAGCAAATCTACTCTTAGGTATGTACTCCAAAGAACTAAAATTAGATATGCAAACAAATACTCAGACACAAAATTCATAGCAGTATTATTCACAATAGTGAATTATAAATTCAAAAGGTGGAAACAATCCAAATGTCCAACAATGAAGGAATGCATAAACAAATTGTGGTAAACACATACAAAAGAATATTATGCATCCATAAAATGAAATGAAGCACTGATACATGCTACAATGAAGAAGAACCTCAAAAACATTAAAAATTAGACACAAGGTCACATATTGTATGATTTTCTTTATAGGAAATATTCAGAACAGGTAAATCCATTTGGACAAAAAGAAGATTGGTGGTTGCCAGAGACAGGAGAAAATATTTAGGGAGTGACTACTTAATGAAAATGGAACTAGATAAACATGGTGATTGTACAACACAGTGAATGTACTATACTAAATTCTACTTGAATTGTATACTTTAAAATAGCTAATTTATGCTATATGAATTTCATGTATTTTTTTTAAAGCAGCAGGGAAGAAAGTCATCAATAAATGGTGCTGAGTCAGATGGAAATAAAAATGAATCTGGACATCTATCTCAAACCATATACAAAAATCAATTCCAAGTGTACTAGAGTTAAATGTGAAAATTAAAACAATAAAGTTTTTAGAGCAACTGTCCAATAGAACTCTCTGAGATGGTGGAGATGTTCTGTGCTAATACTATTCGTATGTGGCTACTGAGCACTTGAGATGTGTGAATATATTTATAATTATAGTTAGTTTATTTAAACAAAATTTAAATAGCTATATGCGAATAGTGGCTAGCATATAGGCTGGGGCAAAAGTAGGTCTACAGTTGTTTGCATGGAAAATAATATAATAATTAATAAATAATAATATAAACTCTGTTTCACATACTCAAAACTGTAAACCTACTTTTGTCCTACCCTAAATATCTGTTTTTTCCTGAACATAACACCCATGATAAAGTTTAATTTATATATCAGGCACTGTAAGATATCAACAGTCTGTACTAATAAAAGGGTAGTATGCTAATTAGACCAGGCATATTCCGGATGACTATCCGGACATCCTTCCAGACAAAGCCGCAGTGGCTGCCTGAGGCTCAGGCAAGCCGTGGATGGTGGCTGCCCTGCCCAGGGCCAGCCTGAGGCTCAGGAAAGCCAGAGATGGTGGCTGCCCAGCCACCCAGGGCCAGCCTGCTGCTCCCCAGAGGCCTGAGGCTCAGTTAAGGGGCGATCAGGCTGGCAGGGGAGCAGGTAGGGTGAGATCAGGCCAGCAGGGGAGCCGTTAGGGCATCAGGCTGGCAGGCAGAGGCAGTTAGGGGCGATCAGGCAGGCAGATAGGCAAGTGGTTAGGAGCCAGCGGTCCCGGATTGCAGAGGGTGTAGGCTGGGCTGAGGGGCACCCCTCCATGCACGAATTTCATGCACCGGCCTCCCATAACTAATAAGAAAACAATTTTAACAATACACTGTGACAGAAGTTATGTGAATGTGGTTACTTTCTCAATCTCCCAAAATATCTTATTGTTCTGTATGTACCACATGGAGACGCTGGACAAAGGGATGATTCACATCCCGGGCAAGACAGAGGACAGCAAGATATTTCATCAGGCTACTCAGAAAGGTGCAAGATTTAAAACTTACAAATTGGTTATTTCTGGAATTTTCTATTTAATATTTTCAGAATGCAACTGAGTTTGGGTAACTGAAATAGCAAAAAACGCAACTGCAGATGATGGGGGACAACTGTACTCACAAATGGAAGACAGACAAGAAGATCATTCTTTCTTTCCCAATGTTTCCTCTCAGAGCTCTCTTAATTAATTCTCTATTGTATATAGGGAAAGGAACAACTACTGTCATGACAACCATACTGTGAACAAGCTTGTCAGTCTTCACATTTTAAAAAAGAGATGTCATAAAAAATTAAATCCTTGTAAAGTTGAAAACAATCAGGTGATATTTTGTAGTTATCAAGGAATGTATTTCAGATTACATGACTTGGCTCAACTAAAGAGATGTTTCAATGTTGTTTTACTTATAATGGAGAGATAGCATAAGATAAGAAAACCTAAAATAAGGCAGCCAAGTAGAAGTATTATGTCATTTCACTTCTCTTTGCTATATAAAATTTAAAAAATAACATTATGAAGAACACGAGTCTAAAGGATATAAGTAACTTACCCGATCATTCATGAGAAGATCTTTCACAATGAAAGTAGCTACCAAAGACTTCAAAGGAGCAGCAAATTGATCAGGTGCAAGGAGAGCAATGTGACCAATAGTAACCAATGGGGTTATAAGATGTTCCAGATTGCTTGGATCTAGGCTCTTATGCAGAGGCTGAAAATGAGGAAAGGAAAATACCCAACTTTGTAAATCCCATATAATAAAAGCTTAATACGCTAAGTGTCTGGTCATCCATTCAACCAATCAAAGTGTAATATGCTAAGGCTGCTCAACCTCAACTGCTCAGTATGATGTTATTTATGTCTAGAAAGCATCATGTTTAAATATTTTTGGTTTTGCTCACGTCATATTTAGAGGTAGGTAAAGAAACATTTCAGCACAAAAAATCATATACTTAATGACCACATATATGAATATGTTAGAGATAGCTGGGCTCACCAATATCCTCTTCTTTTCTACTTCCTGACTATAGGTGCAGCCTCCTATAGTTAGATGAGGATATGTGAATAAGTCTGGTTAACAGAATGGGAGTAAAAGTGAGGTATGTCATGTCTACACTGAGGCAGGTATGATCGATGTGTCTTCTCCACATTCTCCCTCCTTACTCACTGGCTGGCGAATAGCAAGGATTCAGTGGGACTTAAAGGGAAGCCATTAATCAAAAAGAGTCAGTGTGCCTAAGCCACTGGTCAGAATGCAATCCAAACAGCCTAACTGTCTTTTTCAGGAGCAAGAAAAAGCTTTTATTATGTATAGTCACATGCATTTCTTGTGGATTTTCATAGCATCAAATACTGAATTTCTAACTAATAAAATTATTTTATTTTTCTGACAGGAAACCCAACCAATATATGCATTTTGTAGTGAAAAAGGATGAGGCTCCTCATATACAGAATGATATATAAAATGTATTGCTAAATTTTAAAAATCAAATATTCATAGGAGTGACTATAGTATGCTATCACTGGTATAGGGCAGGAGACAAAATGTGTATGTCTGTATTTATATTATTTGTATATGAATAAAACCTCTCCAAAAAAGTACATTAGAAACTGATAACATTGGTTGCCTCTGAGAAAGGGAACTAGGTGGTGGCTGGGGATACAGGAGTGGGGTGCAGCACAAAACTTTTTACTATTTGGATATTTGTTTTGTATCTTTTGAATGTGAAAAAAGTGAATATACTAGCTATTACAAATTTTCATAACAGGTTTTGATTTTTTGGTAATCATCACCTGAGGATATTTTTTTCTACTGATTTTTGGGGAGAGTAAAAGAGAGAGGGAAAGAGAGAGAAATAACGATGTGAGAGAAACACATTGGTTGCCTCCTGCAAGCGCTCTTACCAGGGCCTGGGCAGGGGAGGAGCCTGCAACCAAGGTACGTTCCCTTGACTAGAATTGAACCTGGGAACCTTTGGTCCTCAGGCCAACGGAGCCAAACTGGCTATGGCCATAACAGATTTTAATGAAGAATTGATGCTCTATCCACCCATACTGAACACCAAGAAATCTTAAGTTTGAAAAAACAATACAGAACTGTTCTTTCCCAACATATCAGGGCAATATAAAGCTTCATTTAATCAAATGTATATTTAGCTCTGGCCCCTTTTGCTCAGTGGTTAGAGTGTCGGCCCTGGGCCCAAAAGGTCACAGGTTCAATTTCCAGTCAAGAGCAGATACCTAGGTTGCAGGTTTCATCCCCGCTAACCCAGTCGGGGTAAGTGATGTCCATCTTGCTTTCGCCCTCCTCCCTCCCTTCTACTCTCTCTAAAAATCAATGGAAAAAATATCCTCGGGTGAGGATTTTTAAAAATAGTATATTTACATGAATGTACTTTTTGCTATTCTTGATGACTTCCCTGAATACCTCCACTGCACATAAATTCCAGCTTGCTGTTTATATTATAGACAAAAATCTGATAGTGTAAATTAGTTTCAATTAGTTTATTATAGTAGTATAAACATTTTCCACAATAAAATGATAAAATCATTTCTGAAAAAGCAAAATTAATGGCCAGAGCCTGTATTATTAGTAAACTCATAAAGGTCACATATTTCTATGAAACCTTTTTTCAGGAAGCCAGCCAACCTTATATGTGACAGTAAGAGGATTACATTATTAATAAAGGTTTCCTAATACTACATGTATTGGTATAAATACAATGTATATGGTATAAAGATAATATACAATGTATAAAAAGAAATAAATGTCAAAAATATTATACAATTGTTTGATATCTAAATTTTAGTTGGCACAAAGCATTCATTAATAGCAATTATACTGATCCAATTCTAAACATACAGCAGGTACTCGAATAATGTCATTTTCTTGATATGCCACAGGAACTTAACTCTTGTTTATATCAATCAGCCAATGGTATAATTGTTGTTTTTTTTAACTGTTTTTGTTATACACCATTTCACTTAGCATAACCCATCAATAAAGTTGAAGACTTACTGTATGCTATAAAATGATGTATCTCCAAATGCGAACATTCTGTATTCTATAAAATCATTAGTATTTGTTTTTTAACTATAACATATGAAATAAAAAAAATTTTTTCTTTACCTCAAATATCTGTGCAAACTGGGTCTCTTTACTAGAAAATATTGCATGGATACAATGAATAGCATATTTGGCTTGACGGGGAGGTCCTTTTTTAGATTTGTGATGTAAAACAGGAAGCAAAGCTCTAAAAAAAAAAAAAAAAGAAAGTAAATCAGAAAAATCAGCATGACTTCCACTAGGCACTTTAATGTTTACATTTTTTTAAAAAAATATATTTTATTGATTTTTTTGCAGAGAGGAAGGGAGAGAGATAGAGAATTAGAAACATCGATGAGAGAGTAACATCAATCAGCTGCCTCCTGCACATCTCCCACCGGGGATATGCCCGCAACCCAGGTACATGCCCTTGACCAGAATCGAACCTGGGACCTTTCAGTCTGCAGGCCGACACTCTATCCACTGAGCCAAACCGGTTTCGGCTAATGTTTACATTTTTAAAGTAACATTTTGTAAGAACAAAAAAGTCACATCACTTTCAATCATCTATACTTTTGCTTTATTAATATCTACATTAAAAATACAACCCAAATACAAATATTTTCCTTTTTACTTAACAATTACAAATACAAATAAGAATGATGTTTAATGTGAGTCCCACTAGTCTTTTCTCTTTTATCCTCACTGCTATCACTCCAGCTAACCTGCCACCTTACATATAAGACTACTGTAAAGGGACCTAATTGTTGGACCTAATTGTTCCTTCTTTCTGAAGTTTCCCTTTCTCTCCAGTTCATCTTTCAATTGGTCCCAGAACAATCTATATAAAGGGAAGTTTGATTATTTAACCAAAACAAACTGAGTGCTTACTATGTGCCAGGTAGTATTAAAAGTCCAAAATCCTTGCCTTCATGGTACCAGCATATTGGGAACAACACAAATGATAATACATAAATTAGCAAAATATGTGTCATGTCAAATTGTGATAACTGTTGTAGAGGAAAATGAACAGAGGACAGAAATATGTAAGAGTGTTAACATTTCAAATAGGGTGATTACAGAAGACCTTTCTGATAAAGTTAATTGAGCAGAGTTCTGAGGGAGTTAAGGAGTGAATCATGTAGCTACCTAGAAAAACATTCATGTATCATATCATTATACTACACAAAAACTTAATATAGATACTAAGTCAGAACTTCTTAGCTCAACCATTTTTCAAATAATCAGAGTGAGATAAACTTCTGAATCCTCCTCCTTGCCTAATACCAACCCAATTCTCCAGTACTAAGAAATCAGAGATACAATAATGCATCACAATCACAATAAAGTCTCAGAAAAGATATCAACAGCAAAATATGCTAAAAAGACACATGACAAATTGATGGGAAATTGTGCATTTCATATTAGAGAGAAGGGATTAAAAGCCTTAACATGTAAAGTCCTTCCACAAATAGAGAATGAAAAGACCAACAATATCATGGAAAAATGGTTGGATATAGAGTAGAAAGCTCTTCAAAAAAAGCTAGACAAACTGCCCCATGATGTGTGAAAGGATGTTTACCTTCACTTATTTTTTAAAAATACAAATTAAATTATTCTGAGAGGACTTCTGCTTTAGATTATGACAGTATATCTGAGACTGTATTTACTCTATCTTAAACAAGTAGAAAACAAGATAAAATATGTTAAAGATTTGACACTGGGCCCTAAAAGATGAGAAACTAGAAGAGCCCTAAGTCTGCTCCCACATACTGCATAGAGGTAGTTTCCAGACTCTACTGCAAACAGAAGTAACAGAATAGAGCCTATTGGTCACATGGCCTTGAGGGAAACAGAGACAGGAGGTTAACGGAGGCCAAGGGAGCTATACTTTCTGTGGCAGAATACCACAGAGCAGGGAGCTACAAAGAGTGAAAGAGAGCTTGAGTTCTGGGCATCCCAAGAGGGATAGCCTCAAGTCTCTGGCTAAATAATGAGCAATGCCATGCATGAGTACCAGGAAAAGAACGTTGAAAAGCTGTAGGCCAAAAAAAGCCCTTACACACAGGGCTGGTAATATTTCATGTTTCCACCAGCCATAGTAGAACAACCTTGTCATTTATAACCAGGAGAAAATTAATCAATACAAACGGCTCTAGAAATGGCACAGGTGATGGAATTAGCAAAGACATCAACCCAGCAATTATAAATATGCTCCATATGCTCAAGAAAGTAAGAAGAAAATATAAACACAATGAGCACAGAAGTGAAATACATAAAAAGACCCATATGTAATATATGGGGTGAGCAAAAGCAGGTTTACAATTGTTTGTATGGAAAAATATATAATACAAAAATAGAAATCCAAGATGGTGGCCGACAGGACGGCAGTGAGGAAGAGTGTGAGTGAGAGAGCATGGACATGTGAGGCATGTGTGTATGTGTGAGTGAGGGACAGTTATTCCGCAGGACTGTTGGGGACTGGCGGACCAGGCTCCCCTAGCCGGGCAGCCTCTAGTACCGCTGAAATCTTTCCCAGGGAGCCCAGCCTCACCTCTACCTGGGGAGACCTCAGACACCACCTGGGAACAGCCACACTGGCCAGGGACCAGCTGCCTCATCTGAGAACTCACAAACACCGAGACTCCAGCCTTCTCAGCTGTGGGAGCCTAAAAAGTTTGGGTGGGGGGGGGGGGGGAGACAAAAATGGCAGCCGAATAGGCAGACAGGTCCAGCGCCTTCTCATGGAGCAGATAGAAGAAACAGCTGAATTGAATAACATCCACCCGGAACTGGCGAATTAAACATGGCTAATGAGACAATCCGTGAATGGAAAGGCCAGAGGTCGCCTGAAGTGTGGTGGGATCGGGGTTCTGGTCTCGAGGGAGAAATGCATGTAGCCAGGACTAGAGTATCGGTGGGAAACTGCACAGCACCAACTCTGCATTCCTTGGGAACATGTGTAGCACTCAACTGTGGAAGGGGTCCACAGGGCTGCGAACAGCCTGGGATTCTAGATCTAAGCCCACAGCCATGGGAGGCTGCACCCAGAAAGGCAGGCTGAAGTTCTGCACTGGCTGTGCAGTGCTGGGTGATGAGAGACATGCAGCAGCATGGTTGCTCTGTCTTTGTATTTTCCTTGCTTTTACTTGCTTTTACTTGCTAAACCCAGTACATAGGATTTTTCAATTACAAACACTCCCCAAGGATGCGGGGCTGGGTAAGGTGGTTTTGTGGAGCTGGGGAGCAAAATATGGGGATGCGATCAGGAAGCCAGCTCTGGCATAGTCCAATCCCTCCAACCCTGAACAGACATTTTTCTCCCGAAGACCAGGCCCCTCCTAGCAGCACAGCCGCACCCAACCTTGAGCTCGGCAGGGAAACAAAGATTCAAAATATCCCCAGGGAGTCCTTGGGGACTTGGCTGAGGGGAAATTTGGTCCTGGAAACTAATACAGAAACACCGCCATCTAGAGGCCGTGTCAGAAATAGACGCTTGTGTAAATATGACTGAAAGCAGGCAGGAAAACAAAGTCCACAGATTGATCCCGCCTGCCTGAAACCAAGGCTGTGGTGTCCTACATAGAGGAGCAATGGATCGCTGGGAATTAAACACAGTGCTTACTACCTAACAGGAAACCGAGACATGGCAGACAGAACAATAGAGGGGGGTCTTAAACCAGCCTCCAATGGACATTAAAACAGCTGAAGTGAATGAACTTCACTACTTCACTTTTTAAAAAATAGATTTTTATTGATTTCAGACAGGAAAGGAGAGGAAGAGACAGAAAAATCGATGAGAGAAAATCAGTGAATGGCTTCCTCTTGCATGCCCCCTACCAGTGATTGAGCCCGCAACCCAGGCATGTGCCTTGAACCAGAATCAAAACTGGGATCCTTCAGTCTGCAGGCTGACAGTCTATCCACTGACCCAAATGGGCTAGGGCAGTGGTCGGCAAACTCATTAGTCAACAGAGCCAAATATCAACAGTACAACGATTGAAATTTCTTTTGAGAGCCAAATTTTTTAAACTTAAACTATATAGGTAGGTACATTGTTATTAACTTAATTAGGGTACTCCTAAGGCTTAGGAAGAGCCATACTCAAGGGGCCAAAGAGGCGCATGTGGTTCGCGAGCCGCAGATTAGTGTTCTACATTCTATTTCTATTATCATTATTCTGCTCTATCTCATTTTTTCCTTTATGCCAACCCTTTTTTCACTTTCCCCTTTTCATCCTGTTTCGCTTCTCCTGTTCCTGCTTCAGTTTTCTCTCTCCTTTCTTTTCACTCCTTGTTAAAAACTGATTTTCTTTATCTCCTTTACTGACGCATTACTATCATAGTAGTCTCTGTTGGCTGACTCATATGTCTAATTTCCTCTCCCCTGCTCCAAGACCATGCACCCTTCTCATTTCTATTTCTTCGCTAGTCAACGTTTTTTTCTAGTTGTTTTTTTTTATTTTATGCTTTTGTTTTTCTCTCCTCGCATATTCTCTTCTTCTACTAATAGTTTAATTACTTTCATTCACCAAACCCAGGCCTATCTGCTCTCTATTCTCCTTTTCCAAAAATAGATGAATATATAGATAAAAGGGAAAAACATTTATATATATATATATACATATATACATATATATATATATATATATATATATATATATATAAACTTTTATACACACACGTATATATACATATATATACACTAGAGGCCCAGTGCACAGATTTGTGCACTGGTACGTTTCCTCGGCTTGGCCTGTGGGGATCGGGCCAAAACTGGCTCTCTGACATCCCCCTAGGGGTCCTGGGTTGCAAAAGAGCGGTCCTTGGGTGACACACACTGGAATCGGGCTCATTCCTCTCTGGTTCCAGGCGTGGCACCAGAGAACCGCAACTACCAAGTCACCACAGCTCTGCAGATCCTGTTGAGCTTCTGCCCCTGGTGGTCAATGCGTGTCATAGCAACCGGTCGAAGCATCTGCCCCCTGGTGGTATTTGTGCATCATGGCTACTAGTGGATGGTCGAACAGTCAGGTGGTCGCTTAGGCGTTTATATATATAGACTAGAGGCCCGGTGCACAAAAATTTGTGCACTCGGGGGGGAGGGCAGGCCCGCAGTCTGGGACCCCTCAGGGGATGACCACCTACTGGCTTAGGCCTGCTCCCCGGGGGATTGGGCCTAAGATGGCAATCAGACATCCCTCTGGCAGCCCAGCAGCCCTCGGGGAATGTCCACTTGCCAGCGGGGAGCAGGCCTAAACTGCAGTCGGACATCCTTAGTGCTGCTGAGAAGGCAGGAGAGGCTCCCACCACCACCGCTGTACTGGTAGCCATCAGCCTGGCTTATGGCTGAGCAGAGCTCCTCCCATGTGAGAAGGCCCTGACCACCAGAGGGCAGCTTCTGCATTGAGCATCTGCCCACTGGTGGTCAGTGTGTATCATACTGGTCAGCCATTCCCAGTCCTTTTGCTGTTAGGGTCAGTTTGCATATTACCCATTTACTATATAGGATAGAGGCCTGGTGCATGGGTGGGGGCCGGCTAGTTTGCCCTGAAGGGTGTCCCGGATCAGGGTGGGGGTCCCGCTTGGGTACCTGGCCAGCCTAGATGAGGGGATGATGGCTGTTTTCAGCTGGTCACACCCTCTGCAGGGTGGGGGTCCCCACTGGGGTGCCTGGCCAGTCTGGGTAAGGGGTTGAGGGCTGTTTTCAGGCTGGTGGGTGACTGAAGCTCCCAGCCTCTCCTTTTTTCTTATTTTTTTAATTCTGGGATTTACTTACCTTCTATAGCTGTGACTGGAGCTGAGAGCCGGCTCCAGCTCTGAGGCCGTTGCCAGCTGAAAGCAGGTATCTGGGTTTGTTTAGATTCTATAATTGAAACTCTGTTGTCATCACTGGCCGCTCTAAGCTCTGAGGCCGCGCTGGCTGAAAGCAGGTACCTGGGGTTTGTTTAGGTTCTATAATTACAACATTGTTGCATCCAGAGCTCAGAGGTGGGCTGCGGCAGGCTGGGAACCTTGGCTTCCTCCATCACTGGAGCAAGCGAGCCTCATGTTTGCTTCAGCTGCCTGGCTGCTGGCCACCATCTTGGTTGGCAGTTAATTTGCATATCTCCCTGATTAGCCAATGGGAAGGCTAGCAAAGTTACGGTTAATTACCATGTTTCTCTATTATTAGATAGGATTTTTAAATATATATATTTTTAATTTTTATTATTTTTATTTTATTAATTTTTTAATTGAGTATTTTGTTTCTTATTTTTCTTCTTATACACTCATTCTCTTTCTACCTCCTCTATACTGAATCATGGCCATTCTCCTATTTATTCAATTGCTTTACATTACCTTCTGGAAATAAGCTCTGTTCTTTAGACTCAGCTCCCTTCCGTTTTGTCTGGGTGTTTGTTGTTTGCATTTTTTGGTTTAGATGTTGGTTTTGTGGAGATTTTCCCCACATATGTATATTTTTTACCGTTCTTTCTTCTAATTTTTCGTTTCTCTCTTACCATTTTTCCTTTTCTCAATATCATTTTTGCACTCTTTCTCATCCCTAATTCTCTTATCTCTGGTGGTTTCCTTAATTTGGGGTTATCGGTGCTGTGAATACATTCGTATTTTGTTCCCTCTGTGTCATGTCTTGGAGTATTTTGTGCCTTTTGATAAACATGATAGAGAATGATTCAAATAATCAGACAACCTGAGAGGAGTGAAAATGGAGAGAAAAATAAACAGCTCCCATACCAAAGAAAAGGAGAAATCACCAGAAAAGGAAGAAAACAAAATAGAGGAAAGCAATTTGTCAGAGAAAGAATTCAGAGCAATGGCCATAAAGATGCTTAAAAGGATGAAAGACAAATTCAACAATATGTGTAAAAATGAAGAGGAAATGAAGAACAAGGAAGTAGAAATGAGGAATGACATAGCTGCAATAAAGGATGCAATAGAAAGCATCAACTGTAGACCAGAAGAAGCTGAGGATCGCATCAGTGAGCTAGAAGATAAGGTAGGAAAAAACACACAGGCAAAGCAGCAACTGGAAAAAAACAAAAACAGGAGGAGAGCCTAAGGGAGCTTTAGGACAACACGAAATGAAACAATATCTGCTAGTAGTAGGGGTGCCAGAAGAAGAGGAAACTGAACAAAGAAAAGAAAACCTGTTTGAAGAATATTGACAGAAAACTTCCCTGATATTGGAAAGAAAAATGTCACCCAAATTCAAGGCACACACTGAGTCCCAAACAAGATGAACCCAAAAAGACCAACACAAAGCGACATCATAATTAAATTGGCAAACACCACTGACAAAATAAGAATCTTAAAGGCTGCCAGAGAGAGACAGAAAGTTATCTATAAGGGATTTCCTATTAGACTATCAACTGATTTCTCAACAAAAACACATCAGGCAAGATGGGAATGGAGTGAAATATACAAAGGGATGCAAAGCAAGGGTTTGGTTCCAAGAATACTATAACCAGCAAGGCTATCATTCAAAGTTGAAGGTGAAATCAGGAGCTTCACAGACAGAAAAGGACTAAGGGAGTTTATTACCACCAAACCAGCAATGCAAGAAATTATAAAGGGACTGCTGTAAAAATAAGAAATAGGGAAGAAGGAACACAAGCATAAAAAATAAAAATGGTGACAAACAAGTATCTATCAATAATAACCTTAAATATAAATGGACCAAATGCCCCAATCTGAAGACATAAGGTAGCTCAGTGGGTAAGAAAACATGACCCATATATCTTCTGTCTACAGGAAACCCACCTCAGAACAAAGGACTCACACAGACTGGTAGTGAAGGGATAGAAAAAAATTTTCAGGTGAAAGGAAACGAAAAAAAGCAAAAAAGAAAAGCTGGGGTAGCAAAACTTATATCTGACAAATTAGACCTCAAAGTGAAGGCCAGAGCAGATAAGGGTGAGCAGCTGAAACGGGTAACATACAGCCGAATAGGCAGAGGATATTCAGCTGCGAGACAGTCTGCAGCCGGGAAAGACAGAGAGCTCCCAGAAAAAAAAGGACAGTTGGAGACTGCGGCTGAAACCTCTCCCGGTGCACCAGCTCAGCAGCGGAGACCGCGCCATCTTGAGTGGCTATTACTGGCGTCCAGAGATCAGCTACTAACCTGGAAACAAGGAATCTCAAGCAGCATGACTGCGTGAACTCAGACGAGCACTACTTCTTCTCATGGAAAGGTTAGACTTCCCCTAAAGGTGCGGTTTGCAATTCAGGTTGGAGAGAGGACCGCGCGCGCACGCGCACGGGGCGAAATCTGCACCACACAGAGTACGCAGCCATTGGGACCAGCGTGGCCCGCGAGTGGGGAAGGGGCTCCACAGGGCTGCTGGCAGAAGGGAATGCTAAAAATAAGCCCATAGCTGGACTGGATGTAAAAAAGCAGCCTTGGATTTTGTCAGTGTGCCCGCTGCTTGGTGCCAGGGGCGAGTGGGCCCGCGGAGACTGCACGCAGACAGGGAAGGTGGAGGCTTGCAAATTCGCACAACGTATCAGGCTCTTGTTGTTACAGTTCCCCTTATATCCGTGCATTTGATTATTAAAACCAGTGCATGGGATTCCCCAGTTGGAGTCATTTGCAGAGCCTGAAGGGGAAAGTTGTTTTTGGGGAGCCTGGGAAACAGAACAGGGAGTAACTGTTAAAGAACAGGCTCTGGGCAGTTGCCTTTCCCAAACCAGGTTCAAATACCATAGAGAAAATAACCCCTACTGATAGAGAGGACTTATAGCCTCGGAGGTCAATCCAGACACACTGCCACTCAGTGGCAGAGCCACGAACTGTCTCTTCTGTAAATACAAATAAAGGCAGTCTGGTAAACAAATACAACCTGCCTTAAAATCAGGACTGTGGTTTACAGCACGGAGGGACAGTGTATCGCAGGAAAATTCAACACTCTCCTGAATGCCTGGCAGGACTAAGGCATGACAAAAAGAAGAGTAGAAGATCTAAAGCACCCTCACTACTGCACATTTTTATCTTTTTTTTTTAATTCTTTTTTCACCACTTCATTAAGAACCTATTTTATTATTTGTTTTATTTTTTTTCATCACCTGATTTTACCTTTTTAATTACTACATTTTTTTAACCAGTATTATTGCTATCATTTTACCATTTTCTCAAGTGTCATTTTGTGTTTTTTTTTATTTTTCTTTATTTTATTTTGGGAATAGTGTTCTACACTCTACTTTCATCATTCCTTTAGCATCATTTCTCTCTGTCTCACCTTTACAACTAAGCCAAAACTCTCTCCATCACTTTTCCCCTTTTGTTGTCCTGTTTCTCTTACCCTATTCCTGCTTTAGATTTTCCCTATTCCTTCTTTTTACCCACTGTCTAAATTTCACCCTACTTATATATCTAATTTCCAATCCCTTGCTCTAAATCCATATACACCTCTCTCTTATCTTTCTTCACTATCCAATTTTTTCTCTCTCTCGCTGTCGTTTTGCTAGTGTTTGCTTGATTTTGAGTATATTGGGTTTTTTTTTATGCTTGTTTGGGAGATTGTTTTGTTTTTCATTTTTCTGTTTTGCTTATTTTTTCTTTCTCTGGTTATTTTTGTGCTTCTGTTTTCCCTTGCCTCGCTTGATATTAGTGGTTGGTTGTACTTAGCATTGATCTCCAGGGACCAGCTGCTGGAATTCGTTGGGATTAGTTGAGGTTCCATTAGAGTTTTCTCCCCATACAAATAGCCTCTTCCCCGCCTCTATTTCATTCTCTCTCTTACTTTTTTTTTCTTTTTCTTTTTTCTTCTCTCCCTTTTCCCAATCTCAATTCGGCACTCCTTTTTTATTTTTATTTTTCTCTTTTTTCTTCTTTATCCCCTAATTCTCTTCGCTCGGGTGGTCACCTTTATTTGGGGTTATTAATATCGTGAATACATTTATGTTCAGTGCCTTGTACGTTGTGCCTTGTTGTGTTGTATTTTGTGCCTTTAAATAAACGCAGCAGAGAGAGAACTACATAACCAAAAACCTGGAAAAGAGAGAGCATGGGGAAACAAAGAACCAACCCACATATGAAAGAAAAGCAAGCATCATCAGAAAAGGAAGTAAACAAAATGGAGGCAATGGAGGCAAGCAACCTGTCAGAGAAAGAATTCAGAGAAATGGCCATAAGGTGGATGAAAAGAATGGAAGACAAATTCAACAATATGTGTAGGAACCAAGAGGAAATGAAGAAAAACCAAGAAGAAATAAAAAATGACATCACTGCTATAAAGAACTCAATAGAAAGCATCAACAGTAGACTAGAAGAAGCAGAGGACCGCATCAGTGAGCTAGAAGACAAGGTAGGAAAAAAATACCCAAACAGAACAGCTTCTAGAAAAAAAAATTAAAAATCAGGAGGAGAGCCTAAGAGAACTCTGGGATGCTAAACGAAACAACATCCGAATAATAGGGGTGCCAGAAGGAGAGAAAACTGAGCAAGGAATAGAAAACCGGTTTGAAAAAATAGTAACGGAAAATTTCCCTGATATAGGGAAGATAAAACTCACACAAATCCAAGAAGCTCACAGAGTCCCTAACAAAATGAACCCAAAAAGACCGATGCCAAGGCACATAATAATTAAATTGGCAAACACCAACGACAAAGAGAGAATCTTAAAAGCAGCCAGAGAGAGACAGAAAGTTACCTACAAAGGATCCCCCATCAGACTAGTGACCGATTTCTCAACAGAAACACATCAGGCAAGAAGGGAATGGAATGAAATATACAAAGTCATGCAAAGGAAGGGTCTGAATCCAAGAACACTGTACCCAGCGAGGCTATCAATCAAAATTGAGGGTGAAATCAGGAGCTTCACAGACAAAAATGGTCTACGGGACTTTATTACAACCAAACCAGCAATGCAAGAAATGCTAAAGGGTCTGCTGTAAATGGAAAAAATAGGAAACAAAGAAGGAATGCAGCGGTAAAGAACAAAAATGGCGACTAACAGGTTTCTATCAATAATAACTTTAAATGTAAATGGATTAAATGCCCCAGTCAAAAGGCATAGGGTAAATGAGTGGATACGAAAACATGACCCATATATCTGCTATCTAATGGAAACCCACCTCAGAAAAAAAGATGTACACAGACTGATGGTGAAGGGATGGAAAAAGGTTTTTCAGGCCAATGGAAGTGAAAAAAAAGCTGGGGTAGCAATACTTATATCTGACAAATTAGATCTCAAAGTGAAGGACATAAAAAGAGATAAAGAAGGTCACTTCATAATACTAAAGGGAACAGTCCAACAAGAAGAAATAACTCTAGTAAATATATATGCACCCAATATAGGAGCACCCAAATACGTAAGAAATCTTCTGGAGAAGATCAAGGGAGAGATTGACAGCAATACAATCATAGTAGGGGACCTTAACACCCCATTATCACCACTGGACAAATCCTCTAAACAGAAACTCAGCAAAGAAACATCAATCCTAAATGACTCACTAGATCAGATGGAATTAATTGACATCTTCAGAACATTTCACCCCAAAGCCACAGAATATACATTCTCCTCAAGTGCACATTTGTCGTCTTGAAAGATAGACCATATATTGGGTCACGGGCAAAGTCTCTTCAAATTCAAGAAAATTGAAATCATATCAAGCATCTTCTCAGACCACAAAGGCATAAAACTGGAAATCAACTACAACAAAAACAATCCAGAAAAATCAAACACATGGAGACTAAAGAGCATGCTATTAAATAACGACTGGATTACCAGTGAGATCAAAGAAGAAATAAAAAACATCATGGCAACAAACGACAATGAAAACACAACAATCCAAAACCTATGGGACACAGCAAAAGCAGTCTTGTGAGGGAAGTTGATAGCTCTACAAGCCTACTGCAAGAAACAAGAAACAATGAGAATAAATGACCTAACTCTACAACTCGAAGAGTTAGATACAGAGCAACAAAAAAATCCCACAGTAAGCAGAAGGAAGGAAATAACAAAGATCAGAGCAGAGATAAACGACATAGAGACCAAAAAAACAATACAGAAGATCAAGAAAACCAAGAGCTGGTTCTTTGAAAGGATAAACAAGATTGATACATCTCTAGCCAGGCTCACCAAGAAACAAAGAGAGAGGACCCAAATAAACAAAATCAGAAATTAAAGAGGAGAAATAACAACAGACCCATAGAAATACAAAGGATTGTTAGAAAATACTATGAACAACTCTACTCCAACACACTAGACAACCTGGAGGAAATGGACATATTCCTAGAAAAATACAACATTCCAAAACTTAATCAGGAAGAATCTAAAAATCTCAATAGGCCAATAACTACGGAGGAAATCGAAGCAGTAATCAAAAGGCTTCCAGCAAACAAAAGCCCGGGGCCAGACGGCTTCACAGGGGAGTTTTACCAAACATTCAAAGAAGACCTAAAACCTATTCTCCTCAGACTATGTCAAAAGATCCAAGAGGAAGGAGCACTTCCCAGCTCATTCTATGAAGCCAGCATCACTCTAATAACAAAACCAGATAAAGACAATACAATGAAAGAGAATTATAGGCCAATATCCCTCATGAACATAGATGCCAAAATCCTCAACAAAATCCTAGCAAATCGGATCCAGCAGTACATCAAAAAGATCATACACCATGACCAAGTAGGATTTATCCCCGGGATGCAAGGATGGTACAATATCCGCAAATCAATAAATGTGATACATCACATAAACAAATTGAGAGAAAAAAACCACAGTCATATTAATTGATGCGGAAAAAGCATTTGACAAAATCCAACACCCTTTCTTGATAAAAGCTCTCAGCAAGATAGGAATTGAGGGATCATACCTCAACATAATAAAAGCCATATATGACAAACCCACAGCCAACATCATAATCAATGGGCAAAAACTAAAACCATTCCCCCTAAAAACAGGAACAAGACAGGGATACCCCCTCTCACCACTCCTGTTGAACATAGTACTGGAAGTACTAGCCGTTGTGATCAGAAAGAAGAAGAAAGAAAAGGCATCCAGATTGGAAAGGAAGAAGTAAAACTGTCCTTATTTGCAGATGACATGATACTGTACATAGAGAACCCTAAAGACTCCATCAAAAAAATTATTAGACTTAATAAATGAATTCCACAATGTAGCAGGATACAAAATTAATGCTAAGAAATCCATGGCATTTCTTTACACCAATAGTGAACTTACAGAAAGTGAAACTACTAAAGCAATCCCGTTTACCATTGCACGAAAATAATTAAAATACCTAGGAATAAACTTATCTAAGGAGGTAAAAGACTTATATGCCAAAAACTACAGGACACTGAAAAAAAAAGATAGAGGTAGACATAAACAGATGGAAGAACATACTGTGCATGTTCATGGATTGGTAGAATCAACATCATTAAAATGTCCATACTACCAAAAGCAATCTATAGATTCAATGCAATCCCCATTAAATTACCAATAGCATATTTCACAAATCTAGAACGAACGTTCCAAAAATTCATCTGGAATAAAAAAATACTCCGAATAGCTGCAGCAATCCTGAGAAAGAAGAACAAAGTAGGTGGGATCTCAATACCAGATATCAAACTGTATTACAAAGCCACTGTTCTTAAAACAGCTTGGTACTGGCACAAGAACAGACATATAGATCAATGGAAGAGAATAGAGACACCAGAAATTGACCCAAACCACTATGCCCAATTAACATTCGAAAAAGGAGGAAAGAGCATACAATGGAGTCAAGACAGTCTCTTCAATAAATGGTGTTGGGAAAATTGGACAGATACATGCAAAAAGATGAAACTAGACCACCAACTCACACCATACACAAAAATAAACTCAAAATGGATAAAAGACTTAAACGTAAGACGGGAAACCATAAAAATACTATAGGTATCCACAGGCAGCGAAATCACAAACATATGCCGAAGGAATTTCTTCTCTGATAATGCTCCTAGGGCAATGGAAACTAAAGAGAAAATAAACAAATGGGACTACATCAAAATAAAAAGCTTTTGCACAGCAAAGGAAACCATCAACAAAACAACAAGAAGACCCACTACATGGGAGAACATATTTGCCAATGATACCACCGGTAAGGGTTTAATTTCCAACATTTACAGGGATCTCATGTAACTTAACAAAAGGAAGATAATCCAATAAAAAAATGGGCAATGGACCTAGATAGACACTTTTCGAAAGAGGACATACAGAAAGCCGAAAGACATATGAAAACATGCTCAAAGTCACTAATTATACGAGAGATGCAAATCAAAACGACAATGCGTTATCATCTCACACCTGTCAGAATGGCTATCATCAACAAATCAACAAACAACAAGTGTTAGAGAGGATGTGGAGAAAAAGGAACCCTTCTGCACTGCTGGTGGGAATGCAGACTGGTGCAGCCACTGTGGAGAACAGTATGGAGCTACCTCAGAAGATTAAAAATGGAACTCCCATTTGACCCAGTGATCCCACTACTAGGAATATATCCCAAGAAACCAGAAACGCCAATTAGAAAGGATATATGCACCCCTATGTTCATAGCAGCACAATTCACCATAGCTAAGATTTGGAAACAGCCTAAGTGCCCATCAGCAGATGAGTGGATTAGAAAACTGTGGTACATTTACACAATGGAATACTATGCTGCGGTAAAAAAAAAAAAAAAGGAACTCTTGCCTTTTGCAACAGCATGGATGGAACTGGAGAGCATTATGCTAAGTGAATAAGCCAGTCAGAGAAAGATAAATACCACTTGATCTCACTCATTTGTGGATTATAGAGAACAACATAGACTGATGAAAAGGGACAGATCCAAAAACTGAGAAACAGTGATCAGGCTATCAATCCCCAGAAGGAAAGTAGGGGAGGGCGGGGGTAAGGGGAAGAGATCAACCGAAGGACTTGTATACATGTATATAAGCCAAACCAATGGACATGGACAACAGGGGGATGGGAGCATGAGTGTGCAGGGCAGGAGGGGGGGTGGTTGGGGGCTTATGGGGGGGGGATGAGGACACATTTGTAATACCTTAACTAATAATAATAATAAAAAAAGTGAAGGCCATAACAAGAGATAAGGAAGTCCACTTCATAATACTAAAGGGATCAATACAACAAGAAGATATAACCCTGATAAACATATATGCACCCAATGCAGGAGCACCCAAATACATAAAAAAAACTCCTGGAAGATATAAAAGGAGAGATTGACAACAATACAGTCATAGTAGGGGACTTTAATACCCCATTAACACCACTAGATAAATCCTCTAAATAAAAAATCAGCAAAGAAACATCTATCCTAAATGAATAACTAGATCAGATGGAATTAATTGACATATTCAGAACACTTCACCCCAAAGATACAGAATATACATTCTTCTCAAGTGCACACGGGACATTTTCAAAGCTACACCACATACTGGGACACAGGCAAGTCTTCAAATTCAAGAAGATACAACTCATATCAAGCATTTTCTCAGATCATAATAGCAAAATATTAGACATCAACTACAATAAATACAATGAAAAAAACAACAACAAATACTGATTGGGTTACCAAAGAGATCAATGTAATAAAAAGCATCCTGGTAACAAACAACAATGAAAGCACAACAATCCAAAATCTATGGTACACAGTGAAAGCAGTCTTGAGAGGGAAGTTCATTGAAAAAAGAGAGAGGAAGACATAAACAAATGAAAGAACACACTATGTTCATGGATTGGTAGAATCAACATCATTAAAATGTCCATACTACCCAAAGAAATCTATAGATTCAATGCACTCCCCATTAAAATACCAACAGCATATTTCACAGACTTAGAACAAACTCTCCAAAAATTCACCTGGAACTAAAAAGGATCCCAAATAGCCACAGCAATCCTGAGAAAGAAGAAAAGTGTTGGAGGGATCACAATACCAGATATTATGCTATATTACAAAGCCACAGTTTTCAAAACAAGCTGGTACTGGCAAGAACAGACATAAAGACTGTTCTTGAAATAGACCCAATCTATTACGCTCAATTAATACTTGAAAAAGGAGGCATGAACATACAAGGGAGTCAAGACAGCCTCTTCAATAAATTCTGCTGGGAAATTTGGTCAGATGCATGAAAAAGAAATGAAACTAGACCACTAACTTATACCATAAATAAAAACAAACTCAAAATAGTTAAAGGACTTAAAATATAAGATGGGAAACCATAAAAATATTAGAAGACTCCATAGGCCAGCGGTCGCCAACCTTTTGGACTTTACAGGTCACCACCGGTGGTCTCCTGACCACCGGTTGGCATAGGATAGCAAAATATCAGACATATGTCATAGCAACATCTTTACCGATACAGCTCCTAGGGCAATGGAAACTAAGGAGAAAATAAACAAATGGGACTACATCAAAATAAAAAGCTTCTGCACAGCAAAAGAAACCATCAACAAAACAGTAAGAAAGCCCACTGCATGGGAGAACATATTGCCAATGTTATCTCCAATAAGGGTTTAATCTCCAAAATTTACAGGGAACTCATAGAACTTAACAAAAGGAAGATAAACAATCCAATCAAAAAATGGGCAAAGCACCTAAACAGGTCCTTTTCGAAAGAGGACTTACAGAAGGCCGAGAGACATATGAAAACATGCTCAAAGTCATTAATCATCCGAGAGATGCAAATCAAACACCAATGTGGTAACATCTCACACCTGTCAGAATGGCTATCATCAACAAATGACAAGTGCTGGGGAGGATGTAGAGAAAAAGGAACACTCGTGCACTGCTGGTGGGAATGCAGACTGGTGCAGCCATTGTGGAAAACAGTATGGAGTTTCCTCAAAAAGTTAAAAATGGAACTCCCATTTTACCCAGTAATCCCACTAGGACTATATCCCAAGAAACAGAAAAACCAATCAGAACGGGTATATGCACCCCTATGTTCATAGCAGCACAAGTTACAAAAGCTAAGATTTGGAAACAGCCTAAGTGCCCATCAGCAGATGAGTGGATTAAAACTGTGGTACATCTACACAATGGAATGCTATGCCGTTATAAAAAAGGAACTTTTACAATTTGCAACAGCATGGATGGAACTGGAGAGCATTATGTTAAATGAAATAAGCCTGTCATAGAAAGATAAATATTACATGATCTCACTCATTTGTGGGATATAATGATCAACATAAACTGATGAACAAAAAATAGATCTAGAGACAAGGTAGCACTGAGCAGACCATCCAAATTCAGAGAGAAGGCAGGGAAGGGGGGATGATTACAGATCAACCAAAGGACTTGTATGCATGCATATTAACATAACCCCGTGGTTGGCAAACTGGCTCACGAGCCACATGCGGCTCTTTGGCCCCTTGAGTGTGGCTCTTCAACAAAATACCACGTGCGAGCATGCACGTACAGTGTGACTGAAACTTCGTGGCCCATGCGCAGAAGTCGGTATTTTGTGGAAGAGCCGGTATTTTGTGGAAGAGCCACACTCAAGGGGCCAAAGAGCACCATGTGGCATGTGAGCCACGGTTTGCTGAACCGCAGTTTGCCGACCACTGGCATAACCAATGGACACAGACACTGGGGCAGTGGAGCTTGTCCTCATGGGTGGGAGTGGCCAGGGGGGGGGTTGTCAATTGGGGAAAAAGGAGACATATGTAATACCCTAAACAAAAAATAAATAAATAAACTTTATTTTTACATACTCACAACTGTAAACCTACTTTTGCCCACCCCTGTATATTATAGAAGAAAAAGATCAAGGAACTTGAGAACATAGCAACAGAAACTATACAAAACTAAACAAGAGAAAAGAAGAAAAAGAAAATAACAGTATGAGTGTCCTGTAAAACAGTATTAAGTAGTCAAAAATACATGTAATCAGTCTCAGAAAACAGGAGGTGAAGAGAGAAAAACAATATTTGAAGAAATAACATCCAAAAATTTCCTAGAGAATATGTCATGTAATTAAGAAATATAATTAAAATTTTAAGAGTAACCTCTTAAAAAGTAAAATGAAACAAACAAAAGTGTATACCCATTTGGTGGCATAATTGCACTAAGAAGAATCATTACAAGTAACTTTAAAACACAGGAAGAATTTGACTGTATATTTCCAATGTGATATACCCTAAAGACGAAAGAGAACTATCTAACTAAATAAACAACTGTATTTAGGAATAACATCGGTGGTGCTGCTATTCTGAAACTGTTATGTATGTTTTATGGGGTAATTCAAATGAATTATTATGTAATATCATAGTTACCTCAGTATAGGGAAACAAATGTGAAATTGAAGAGGTTTAATAAAAACCTTGTAGACCTAAATTTGAACTGGAATAATCAATATAAACACTCGAGGCAGTTTATCTTCAAAAAACTTTAGCTGTGTCCACTTAATCATCCTAGAAAAATGACCCACATATTAGTTAGCAATTATTACCTTACAGGACTCATTCTCTTAATGCTATTCCCATATTCCAGGTCTCAAGCACAAGATACACAAGATGGGCCTGGAAGATCTTGTCATAAAAGATTGCAAAGAAATTACAAAGATTAGTGGATTGTTCAAAAGGACTCAGGGTTCAGCCTAAATAGGCTCTGAGATATACAATGAGTGGCCAGATTATTATAACCACCTGATGTTTGTAGGCAAATTAGCCGTACACTGCATCATATGGGATATGAAAGCCAAAGGCCTGTTCGAACACTTTTGCTGTCTGCAGTTACCAAGATAAAACGTCTCCAACTTGCACAGGAACACAAGGATTGGACAGTCGAGCATTGGAAAAAAGTCTTGTGGTCTGATGAATCACGTTTCCAGTTGCATCATGCAGATGACAGAGAATTGGCGGAAACAGCATGAAAGTGTGCACCCCATATGCATGAGTACAACCCTTCAAGCTGGTGGGGACAGTGTTATGGTTTGGGGCATGTTTTCCTGGCATGATTTGGGCCCTTGAATTCGTGTGAAACAACGTCTGAATAGCACAACATACCTAAGTATCATTGCTGATCAACTTCATCCTATCATGTTGATGGGGTATCCCAATGAAGAAGGCTTCTTCCAACAAGACAATGTGCCATGCCACGGTGCTCATATTGTGCAGGACTGGTTTCAAGAACATGAGGGAGACTTTACCTTGCTTAGGTGGCCCCCACAATCACCAGATCTCAATCCAATTGAGCATTTGTGGGACGAAGTTAAAAAAGCCATCAGGCAGCTGGTTCCACAACCATCAAATCTCACAGAACTGGACAGTGCTATTCATCAGGCATGGTGTCAGATTCCTCGCATCACCTTTGAACATGTGGTGGAGTCAATGCCAAGAAGAATTGTTGCAGTATTGAAGGCAAAAGGTGGCCCAATAAAGTACTGATGGGGTGGTCATAATAATCCAGACACTCAGTGTGTGAGTGTGTGTGTGTGTGTGTGTGTGTGTGTGTGTGTATCCCACGTTCAAAGGCTGTTAAATCGCGTTGTTTACCCATATCTTCAGAAAAAAATCACTTGTACTGTCATGGTGAACAACCTGCTTCCCTATTTATAATGATCTGGCCCTCTAGCAACTTCAGCGTGAAATTATAGCTAATTTGCCTACAAACGTCAGGTGGTCATAATAATCTGGCCACTCAGTGTAGACAGGATAATACGAGCATCAATGAAAAGTAACCACTGCAAATGACTGAAACACAAATACATGTAAATCCATGGGTTTATAATGATACTAGACACCCAGTGCACGAAAATTCATGCACTCGGGGTGGCAGGGGGAAAGGGGGTCTCTCAGCCTAGCATGCATGCTTTCACAATCCGGGACCCCTCAGGTAGGGTCCAGTCCCATCACAGCATGGCTCTGGTTCCCCGGGCCTGTGGGCTGGGGGTGAGGGATCAAGAGGCCAGTCCCATCGCAGCATGGCTCTGGTTCCACGGAGCCTGTGGGTGGGGGGGTGGGGTGGGGGACCAAGAGGCCAGTCCTATGGCAGCATGGCTCCAGTTCCCAGAGCCTGCGGGCTGGGGGTAGGGACGAAGAGGCCAGTCCGATGGCAACATGGCTCCATTCCCACAGCTCCCTCCTGCCACCACGCTGTGGGTAGCTGGGACCCAGCACTGACTTCCGCCATGGGCAGCCGGGACCCACAACTGACTCCCACTGCGCCGGCCTGGACCCTAGCCTGGTGTTCGGTTGTCCGTCCGGACGTTTAGGTCATGACGGACCCTGGCTCTTTATATATATTAGGATTTTAAAAAGACAACAATTAATTGGTCACATCTGGAGGATGCTGGTAAAGTTCCTCTTTATTTTGTACATTGTTTAATAACATAAAAGAATCAAGCACATATTAGTATTCTGCCTTTTCTAAATAAATGTAACATTGGGGAAACAAAGAATAGATGCAAGTTCTCTTTATTAAAGTATTCAGCTAATAAGTGATAAAGGAATGGCTGAATAGAACACATTACCACTGATTATTAAGGATCATCTGCTAACATCATAAAAAGAGCAATAACCAGATATCATGTGCCTCCTGGTAGAGGAGCATACTGATAACTATAAAGCGGTTCTGCAACAAAAAAGTGGAACTGGAATCCAATCAGGCAACCAGATTCAACTATCATTTTACAGAAAATATAAAGAACCATTAAAGTATGCTAAAGACATCCAGTTAGAAAAATCAGTCTGTGTGAAACTCTCTTAAGTGAAACAACATAGTTTATTTCTGAAACATAAGGAGAGAAAGAGAGTTGGAGGGGCAGCCAGAGACAAGGCACTTAGGAGTCATTTCAACCAATAACAATGTGAAAACATTACTTGGATGCTGATTCAAATAAACAAACTATTAAAAAATTACTACATTTTTGAGAAAACTGATTCGATATTATTAACATTAAGCAACTACTGTTAACTGTGTTTGTGATAAATGCATTGTGATTATTTTTTCTTTCTTTATTGATTAAGGTATTACATATGTGTCCTTATTCCCCCATTGCCCCACCCCACCCCCACCCCCGCTCATGCCCTCACCCCCCTGGTGTCTGTGAATTGTGATTATTTTTTAAGATTTATCTTTAGCTGGCCCCAGTGGCTCAGTTGGTTGAGTATTGTCCTGTGCACCGAAGAGTTGCCAGCTCAACTCCAGCCAGGGCACATACCTGGGTTGTGGGTTTGATCCCTGGTTGGGCCAGGGACAGAAGGCAACCAATCTTTCTTTTCTTTTTTCTTTCTTTTCTTTTTCCTTCCTTCCTCCCTCCCTCCCTCCCTCTTTCTTCCTTCCTTCCTTCTTTCCTTCCTTCCTTCCTCCCTCCCTCCCTCCCTCCCTCCCTCTCCATTCTTTTAAGTATGTCCTCCGGTGAAGATTAAAAAAAAAAAATTCTCTTTTAGAGAGACCCATATATACAGATGAAATGATATGACAAGTCTGGGGTTGGCTTTCAAATATAAAGGGAACAAAGGGAGTGAGTAGAATTGTAAATTCAACAAAAGTGGCTATAATTTATTAATATATAAAACTGATTGGTGGATACATGATATTCCAATATAATATTCTACCTACTTCAATAATAAAGTGTAGAAAACAATTAGAGTCTCACCAAACTGCTATCCTTTTGGTCTATGATTTGTGACTTGTTTGTGAAATGAAAAATTATTAATGTCTGGATACTTTGGTAACTAAACTCCCCAGATAAGACCTATCTTCCCATAAATCAGATTTTACAATATGAACACCCATGATCTCTTTTCATAGTAATCAAGAGAAAAATTACAGGTTACACACAAGTAAGAAGCAACTCTGGCTGTGATTTTTAAAGATAGTATAAAATAAGGAATTCATAAATTCATTAACAAAAATAAACAATCTTACTCTGGCTGTGATTTTTAAAGATAGTATAAAATAAGGAATTCATAAATTCATTAACAAAAATAAACAATCTTATCAAAAAAATGGGCAGAGGACATGAATAGACACTTCTCCAAAGATGACATACAGATGGCCATCAGACATATGAAAAGATACTCAACATCAGGGAAATACAAATCAAAACCACAAGATACCACCTCACACCAATCAGAATGGCTATTATTAAAAAAGTCAACAAATAACAAGAGTTGGTGAGGATGTGGAGAAAAGGGAACCTTTAGGCACTGTTGGTGGAACTGCAAATTGGTGCAGCTGCTATGGAAAACAGTATGGCGCTTCTTCAAAAAACTAAAAACAGATCTACCATATAACTCAGCAATTCTATTCTGGGTACTTATCCAAAGAAAACAAAAGCACAAATTTCAAATAGACATATGCGCCTGTATGTTCATTGCAGCATTATTTTTCTCTCCATTACTATTCAAGTCTTTAATCAAACATCTGTATTAAGATATGGAAGCAACCTAGGTGTCCATCAACAGATAAAGATAAAATGGCGCGCGCGTGCACACACACACACACACACACACACACAAGAATATTACTCAACAATAAAAAGGAACAAAATCCTGCCATTTGCAGTAACAGAAATGGACCTAGAAGGTATTATGCTAAGAGAAATAAGACAAAGACAAATAACATGAATTCAGTTATATGTAGAATTAAAAAAAACCTCAAAACAAATGAACAAAAAAAAACCAAAACAAAAATAGACTCAGAAACAAAGAACAAACTGATGATTTTTGTGGGGGCAGTTGAAGAATGTGTGAAAAGGTGAATGGGAATATCATCAATAATAGTGTGATAAGCAGATATCCTATCTAATAAAAGAGTAATATGCAAATTAACCATCATTCCGATGGCCCATTGCCACAAGATGGCGGCGCCTAGTCTTCTCAGCCCTGCTGGAGTCCTCCAGTCCCGGGGGCAGCCGCTGAGAGCAGGGCCTGCTTGGCCGTCACCGCAGCTACCTGGGAGCGGCCAAGTGAGCCCCACAGATCGCACACAGCAGGGCCCACTTGGCCGTCGCCCGTGATGACCTGGGAGCAGCCAAGTGGGCCCCGCAGACAGCAGAGAACCATGGGGAGCGGGCCTAAGCCATCAGTAGGACATCCCCTGAGGGCTCCCGGATTGGCAAGGGTGTGGGCTCAAGGATCCCCCCCTCCTAGCCCCCCCCCCTGCACAAATTTCATGCACTGGGCCTCTAGTCTATATATATATATATATATATATATATATATATATATATATATATATATAAAAGCCTAAGCAACCAGCCAACTGGCTGGTAGCTATGATGCAAAATGACCACCAGGGGGCAGACACTCTGACCAGTAGCTATGACACGCACTGACCACCAGGGGCAGACACTGAATGCAGGAGCTGCTGAGCTGTGGTGACTTGGCAGCTGCCATTCTTGGGTGACGTACCCGGAACTAGAAAGGAGGAAGTCTGATTCTGGGGTGCGCCACTCAAGAACCACCCTCTTGCAATCCGGGACTTCTAGGGGGATGTCAGAGAGCCAGTTTCGGCCCGATCCCCGCAGGCCAGGCTGAGGGACCCCACCAGTGCACGAATCTGTGCACCGGGCCTCTAGTGCTCAATAAGAGTGGTGAGAGTGGGCATCCATGTCGTATTCCTGATCTTAGAGGAAAAGCTTTCAGTTTTTTACCATTGAGTATGATATTAGCTGATAATTTATCAAAGGTGGTCTTTATTACATTGAGGTACTTTACTTCTATTCCTATTTTATTGAGTGTTTTAATCATAAATGGGTGTTGTATCTTATCAAATGCTTTATCTGCATCTGTGGATAAGATCATAGATTTTTATTCTTTCTTTTGTTAATGTGGTGTATTACATTGATTGATTTGCCTATGTTGAACCATCCTTGTGCCCCTGGAATGAACCCAACTTGATTGTGATGCATTATTTTTTAGATGTACTGTTGTATTCATTTTGTTAGCATTTTGTTTAAGATTTTTACATCTGTACTTATCAGAGATATTGGTCTGTAGTTTTCTTTTCTTTCTTTTTTTTTTGTTATCTTTGCCAGGTTTGGTATTAGGATTATATTGGCCTCACAGAATGTGCTAGGAAGTATTGCCTCATCTTCAATATTTTTTTGGAGGAGTTTGAGAAGGATAGGTTTTAAACCTACTTTGAATATCTGGTAGAATTCCCTAGTTAGGGATAATGTCGAGTCACTGTACTATTACTGTACACCTGAAACTAATATAACACTGTATACCAATTATACAAAAAAAAGATAGCATGAGAAGTTGTAAGCTTATCCAATGTTTTCTTCACTCAATAAAACAGAAAACAGAAATAAACCAAAATAATAAACAAAGAAAAAGAAAAACAATTTCAAGAATTATGAAGTACTAGACAGTCTTAGAAGTTAGTGAAATATAAATGAAACAACTACCTTCTGACTACTTTTTCTGTTAATAAGTTTTCATGTTAATAAGTTTTCATCTTGTGGCAATGGGCCATCGGAATGATGGTTAATTTGCATATTACTCTTTTATTAGATAGGATATCTGCTTATCACACTATTATTGAAAAAGGAATTGTAAAAGGAATCCTTTATTCCCTCATTAAAATAATTTTCTCCTTTCAGCCGAAACCGGTTTGGCTCAGTGGATAGAGCGTCGGCCTGCGGACTGAAAGGTCCCAGGTTCGATTCCGGTCAAGGGCATGTACCTGGGTTGCGGCACATCCCCAGTAGGAGATGTGCAGGAGGCAGCTGATCGATGTTTCTCTCTCATCAATGTTTCTAACTCTCTATCTCTCTCCCTTCCTCTCTGTAAAAAATCAATAAAATATATTTTAAAAAAATAAATAAATAAAAAATAAAAAAAATAAAATAATTTTGTCCTTTCAAATTCAAGTTTTTCCTCCTTGGGGATGATCACATACATGCAGAAAAATGCAAACAAAACCAAAAAATGCATTAAAAGCAGTAGAGAAAAAATGCAGAATTCTACTACCCTGAATTTCTTTTAACATTTTGGTGAACATACTTCAAAAATTTCTCTATATATACATACATACATATACTAAATGAGGATAAATATACTATTTGAAAACTTTTTTATCCAACAAAGTTGTAGAGAACTCCTATATCACGTATTACTAAGCACTATTCTTTCTAATAGTCACATAATTCTTTAGTGGATGGCTATACAACTGATGTAACCCATCTCCTACTGATGAGCATTTAGATGGTCTTATTCTTTATTTAAATCTTAATAATAAACAAACAAACAAATAAACCTTAACAATAAAACCATGATATAAAATCCCTGTGCTAGCTATTTACTTAACTCTGAGCTTTAAGCCTATCCTATAATCTGCTCTGAGATTGGGAGCTATAAACCTGCAAATTACATTCCCCAGAATCCCTCAAAAACTGGCTTCCTACTGGTTCTTCTAATTAAAGACACAAGAGCTTCTTCAGACATTCTGTGCAGTAGCTTTACTGCCACTTCCACTCCCCACCTCCTTCCTTGCAACAGTCAAGCCACCCCTACTGACAGTTAGTTGATGTTGACAGGGCTCTTCCACCACTGGGCAGTACTTAACACCACTTCTTCCTTGTTGTTTCTTCAAACATCTGTATGAATTATTTATGTTTAAAATACCTAGTATGGTTTCTATTTATCTGACTGGACCCTGAACCATATAATCATTATGTAAACATTTTTTCTAATCATCTCTGGGATGAGTTCCTAAAAGTGAAACAGCCGTGTTAAAGACTACACACATTTTAAGTTGGTATATATTAACAAACCAGAAAAACTGCATCAATTTATACTCCAACCAAGAGAGCATCACTGGAATGCTAGCTAATACTGGTTATAGTAGTTTACAGTGTTTTTATTTGTTTTTCTCTCTATTACTATTAGCAGGCATAAAATGTCTTTTCTTGATTTGGGGGACTGGAAGGATTTCCTATTTGTGAATTCCCTTTGCTAGTATTCTATGGTGAGGCTTGTTTGTTATTCCTTCAAGTCATTATATAGTACAAATATTACCCTTTTCTATATTATAACAAGTGTTATGCTGGAAAACTATTGTTGATGTTTTTAACTTATTCCATGAGATTTGCTTTTGTCTAAATAGTATTCTCCCTCACTAAAATAAGAAGGCAGAGACTTAACCTGTCCTGTTCATTTCAACATCCTCAGTGTCTTATACAGTAAAGGCTCTATATTTTTTCAACAAATGGATTTTTGAAAATCTAATCCATCAATAATTCCTTTATGACTTAGCATTAATGTTTCTCCCCCCACAAAAAAAGGGAAGTTACTAAAATGTTCTGGTTGCTAATATTTTTATTAATTCATTTTATATATTTAAATCTTAGATAAATAATTTATCTTTGATCATCTGGAATATATGTAAAATCAAGATAAGCAGTCTACATTAATTTTTCTTTTCAAAACAGTGTGCCAGTTACTTATTAGGTGATCTAACTTTTTCTGATGAATGTCCCTGTTAACTATTATACTGCTCTACCCACTATTATAGGGATGCAAATTTCTTGTATACCTTATGTCTAGGTCTTATTTTTTACTCCTACAACGATTGTTAGAGATATGTAAGGAAAGCTTGGATTTTTACATACTTACTTTGGATATCTCCTTTTTAGTAGTTTTCCAGTTGATTCTCTTGGATTTCCAAAAAAAATATGGTAACTTTGCTTTCTCCTTTCCAACACTTCAACTTATTTTCTTTGCTTATTTAATTATATTGGCGAGTGCATCCAAAACAATGTTAAATCATGGCAGTGATAGTGTATTTTCTCATTTGCTTCCTGACTTTACCTGGAATGCTTCTAGTGTTTTACTCTATGATGGTGCCGCCTGCTTATTTTGTTATGAAGCGTTTAAACCTATTGGGTTTAATTTTACATAGACTGATTTTTTTAATCTGAGCCTTTTCATCATCTATCAAAGTGATCTATTATGTGCCTTTTACTTTTTACTCACTTATATAATGAATTGTAACATGAATATTCATTAGGCTTACTAATATCAACACTCTTGTATTCCTAAAATAAACCACATTTGTGCATAGTATATTCTTGTTTTACTGTAGTAAACTCTCTTTTTGCTAGTATTTACTTATAATTTTAGGATCAAAATTTGTAAGATTTGTCTTAGTTTTCTTTTGGGGGGTATTTTGCATTCTTGCTAAGTTATCTTGGCTTTAAAAGAAATAATTTGAATGTTTTCTCCGCCCTCCCCACCCTGCCATGCTCTGAATAATTAAAAGTGAATTAGAATTCCTGGTTGCTTGTAAATTTGAAAAAAATTTAACAGAACTTTTATTGTGCTTTTATTATAGAGTAATTTTACTAACTTCTTTTTTATAATGATGTCCTATTATGTTTTTCTTCCCTTTTCTTGAGCCAATTTTAATTTACATCATCCATTTAAAAAATTCAAGTTTCCAAATATCTAAAACATAGGTATAGTCATATTTAAAACTTAGATACTGGGAGTAAAATGATGAGAAAAGACATATCAGAGATATGCAAACAAGAAGAAAACAAAAGTTGCATTTAGGGGCATAAGCAAAACTGAATGCAAAGGGGAAAAGAATACAACTTAGTAAACCTCACAATAATAAATAAATAAAAAAGGCAAAACGTTTTTTGAATCCTTGTATCCTAAAGGATATCCTTCATTTGTTCTTAAATACAAGTTGGTTAGTTAGGAAATTCTTTAGTTACATTTTTTTTTGTACATCAAATCTCAACAGCTGTTGAATCATTAACTTTGAAAATCTTATGTGCTTGAAAAGAAATGTCAGGCTCATTACTTTTTCATTATGTATGACCCTTTTGTTTCCCTTCCCTTGATGTTTGTAAAATCACTTCTGTAATCCCTAAAAGTTTCGTCAATTCTATCCAGATATTTTCCTAGAATATCAGCTTTTCTTCATCTCCAGATTCTTCTTTTTCATTCATTATAAACAAGTTTATTTTCTGTGTGTGAATATTTTGTACTTCCCATTATTCTGCTTTCTACTCCATGGAAACCAATAGCTTTTCACTATCTCTTTAACTGCCTTTATTTCTTTGCCCACCATCTCCACATTCTATGCAATTTCCTCAAGGTCAATCTATAGCTTCCTGGTTAAATTATCTATGTTGTTTACTCTACCCCTTGCTGCTTGTAATAAATTATATTCTGTAAGCAAATGTTTCTGCTCTTCTTTATCCTTAGTTCTACCACCTCCCTTTTTATATATTACTAGAGGCCCGGTGCACAAAAATTTGTGCACTTGGGAGGGGGGGGGGGGTGTCCCTCAGCCCGGCCTGTTACCTCTTGCAGTCTGGGACCCCTCAGGAGATAATGACCTGCTGGCTTAGGCCTGCTCCCGGGTGGCAGAGGGCAGGCCCAATCCCTAGGTGCAGCCCCTGGTCGGACTCAGAGCAGGGCCGATTGGGGAGTTGGGGCGCCGCCACCTGTCATGCACAGACCAGGGCAGATCGGGAGGTTGCGATGCCACCCCCAGTCATGCTCAGGGTAGGACCGATTGGGGGGTTGGGGCACCGGCCCTATCACACTCAAGGCAGGGTTGATGGGGAGGTTGCGGAGCCACCCTGTCACTCACAGAGCAGGGCCCATGTGGGGAGTTGGGGCTCCGTACCCTGTCATGCACAGAGCAGGGTCGATCAGGGGGTTGGGGAGTTCCCCCCTGTAACGCATAGAGCAGGGCCGATAGGGGAGTTGGGGCACACACAGAGTAGGGCGGATCAGGGGGTTGGGGCGCCGCACCATGTCACACTCAGGGCAGGGCCGATGGGGAGGTTATGGCTCTACTCCATCACACACAGAGCAGGGCCCGTGGTGGGGGGGGGAGTTGGGGTACCGCACCCTGTCACACACAGAGCAGGGCCGATCAGGGGGTTGGGGAGCTCCCCCCTATCAGGCACAGAGCAGGGCTGATCAGGGGGTTGGGGTGCCTTCCCCTGTCACGAACAGAGCAGGGTGGATAGGGAGGTTGTGGCCCCGCCCCCTGTCACACACAGAGCCACAAGGCGATCAGGGGGTTTGGGCGCTGCCCCCTGTCATGCTGATCCCAGTTCTGGGAGGCCTCATGGCTCCGCTGATCCCGGTGCTGGGATCCTTTTACCATATAGGATAGAGGCCTGGTGCATGGGTGGGGGCTGGCTGGTTTGCCCTGAAGGGTGTCCTAGATCAGGGAGGGGGTCCCCACTGGGGTGCCTGGCCAGCCTGGGTGAGGGGATGATGGCTGTTTGCAGCTGGTCACACACCCTTCAGGGTGGGGGTCCCCACTGGGGTGCCTGGCCAGTCTGGGTGAGGGGCTGAGGGCTGTTTTCAGGCTGGCGGGTGACTAAAGCTCCCAACCTCTCCTTTTTTTCTTTTTCTTTTTTCTTATTCTGGGCCAGCTTTAGCTCTGAGGCTTGGCTCCAGCTCTTAGGCCTCGGCTGCTGAAAGCAGGTATCTGGTTTGTTTGGGTTCTATAATGGAAACACTGTTTCAACTCCAGCTCTGAGATCCCGGCTGGCTGAAAGCAGGTTTCTGGGGTTTTGTTTAGCTTCTATATTTGTAACATGTTTCAAACTGCAAGCTCAGAGGCCGGCAGCGGCAGGCGGGGAACGTTGGAGTCCTCCGTCACTGAAGCAAGCAAGCCTCATGTTAGTTTCAAGCTGCCTGGCTGCCGGCCGTCATCTTGGCTGGCAGTTAATTTGCATATCGCCCTGATTAGCCAATGGGAAGGGTAGCGGAGGTACAGATAATTACTATGTTTCTCTTTTATTAGATAGGATGTTATTTTTGATCTCTTCCCCCTCTGACCCCCAGAAGTCATTTGCAGTTTAACTTTCTTGGCAACTAAAATTTCATTTTTTTCCTAGAAAAACTAATTCTTCCAAAAAGTTCTTATCAGCTATTTTTGAATGTTAAAATATTTGTATAAGTTTCATGTTCAATTTATTTGTATTCTGTTAATTCATGCTTAAATAACAGAAATTCTCTCCAGCTCTGCCATTTTAAAAAAATGCTGATAGTGTCTCCCTGATGATTGAACATTGGACATTTCTCTTAAAAAATTAACATCAAAGTTTCCAACTGTGGCTAAGTAGCATGAAGGAGGAAATTGGGACTAAAGGTAACAACTCCCTATCTCTCTGTAATTTCTCTCCAAGATTACTGAAACTCTTCCAGTGATAAGAACCAACTAGTTCCACTTGGACTATGGCTGTGTTATCAGGTGACTCCTAGTTTGGGCACATAATGCCTACTGTGGGGTGAATTAGAATGAAACCCATAATTCATCTCATTTTTGCTTAGTGAGTCAGCACATACTTTTTTTCTGTTCCTGCAAAGTTGGTAATAAGTTTACTTCATGACTCTAATCTAAGCTTTACTCTTCCTTTTACGGAAAGAAAATAGGTCAGCCCAAAGAAAAATAGTATGACCACAAAGGCTCTCCTATTGTTCTACTACTAGCTGAAGCTAGGTTCTACTTATTTCTTTCAGACTGTCCATACACCTCAATCTCCTCTCTAAACTAGCAAAGGACAGAACACTTACTATACATTTCTTTATACACCTGATTCTAGGCTTACCTAGCACAATATCTCTTTGTTGTAACTTCTACTTAGATATATTTTTCAGTTGGTTCTTTTAAATCATTTTAGTAAACTCAAGGGAAACTGATTTAATATTTCCTCAAAATCAACCCACCCAATTTAATAATTTAAAATATGCATACATATTTTATCTCCTGTTAGACATATACTATGAGTTACTTTATTAAGATCAGTGTATGGAAAAAACAAGGTATACAGTATCAGTGAATTCTCCTCATGAGAGACATCTGAAATATACTCTTTACAAATAAACCAGATAACTAGAGGTATACCAATTCCACATTATAGCAGCATGTTTTAAAATACCCATACATGTTCTAAAATGTTCACCTTTCGACCCTGATTTTGTAGTTCTCCTACAATTTTTTAATGTAAAAGGTATTAGGAAAGAGAGTCTATATTGAACATAAAGACCACCAGTAGCCTGGCTGGTGTGGCTTAGTGGTTGAGCGTCAACCTATGAACCAGGAGGTCACGGCTCGATTCCAGTCAGGGCATGCCAGGGTTGTGGGTTCGATCCCCAGTGTGGGGTGTGCAGAGGCAGCCGATCATGATTCTCTCGCATCATTGATATTTCCATCTCTCTCCTTCTCCCTTCCTCTCTGAAATCAATAAAAATATATTTAAACAATAACAACAAAACCCCCACCAGTAAATAAATCAAACTAAAATGTATTCAAAGCTCTGATTAAGAAAGGAAATGTGCCATAACAGACATGTTACCATAGGCATTACAGATAAACAGGCGGACATTCAAATCTTCTCTCTGCTACTTGCTAGCTAAATAACCTAGGCTAGAACCATTAGATTCCTCATTTGAAATTCCTCTACTTTAATGAAGTGTTACAAGGTCTAAATGAGGTAGTAGGGTAAGTGGACATTCCATAAATGGTATAGAGTTATATATAGTTTATATAGTGTGTGTGTGTGTATGTACGTGTGTGTGTGTGTGTGTGTACACATGCGTGCACATGTCTGCCTCACCACTTTGATCTCTGATCTGGATAGAAGAGTGACAGCACCATTCCAAGTGGAAATTCATGTTCCAAGCTCCGTTAACAATTACAAAGTCAACTCTAAACCATAAAATTTCTTACTCTTGCCAAGGAGAATACTGTTACAACATTCTGGTATGTTTCAATGATCATTTACTTAATGCCTTTGTCTTATTTACCAATAGTTTCTAAAATTAAGTTCACATAAACAGAAATAAATTAAAAAAAAAATTTACCTGAGACAGTCCACAGTCTCTTGCTTAAGAAACGGCCTATACAATTATTCAACATGAAGTATGCTACCCCAACCACAATAATTAGACAGTGACTAAGCCAGAAGTAATGAGGTAGAGGTAAAACTAACCATCAATGACTATAATGATATTAGGACCAACTATCAGATATGATATACTCTTGAGGAACAGTGAGGAAAGATGCATATGAAGTAGACAGGTATCCATATAAAGTAAGGAGAGGTCCATAAAGAATACAGACTTATTCTTTTGAGCTATTACAGAACCACTATCAGAGATCCATAGAGTAACAGTGCAATTTACAATTCTTAGAAATACGGATGGACACTCACACACATACTGCTGTTAAGATGATTATTCCATGCTTCCCTGCTTCCCTATGTCAAATACAGCACTGCTTCTGAAAAATTTCAATCCAAAACTTTAAATCATAAAGGAAAGTGGAGAGTGCAATGGGAAATCCTACTGAAATTACTTCGGAATTTCCCACCAGACCTCAAATTCAAATAATATGTTTCTTCTATGCCACACTATAACAAGGGACTACTTTACTATAAAATTGCTGTCAATAAAATCTTTAAGCAAAATTAATGTTTCAGAAAGAAATTACAGGTTCAGCCACATTTTCATGAATCTTCTAAAATACCAATATGGCCCTAGCCAGTTTGGCTCAGTGGATAGAGTGTCAGCCTGCAGACTGAAGGGTTCTGGGTTCAATTCCAATCAAGGGCACGTACCTCGGTTGCAGGCCCCCAACCATGGTCGGGGGCATGAGGGAGGCATCCAATCAATGTGTCTCTCTCACATCAGTGTTTTTCTCAGTCTCCCCCCCTCCCTTCCACTCTCTCTAAAAATCAATGGAAAAAATATTCTCGGGTGAGGATTAAAAATAAAGAAATAAATAAAAAATAAAATAGCAATGGCTTCCCCCAGAAAATGAGAATCTAAACCAAACAGCATAAACTTAAAAAAATCTAGAAATTCCTTAAAGCATAAAATATTTCAAATATTACATAATCCAAAGAACAGTAAAATATTTTTCTATATTCCAGAATATTTATCAGAATAAACTCAACTCACGATCTAATATGTGGGAAATCCTCTTCAATTTTGCTGCCTGTGTTTTTGAAAATTTGGAGTGCAGCTTCTGCTACTTTTTCATCATCCATTTTCAGACAAGCCAGGAGAGATTCAAATGTTTCAGCAGAATGAAACGAGATGGGATGTGTAAATGAGAGTACCTAAACAAGGAGTCATAAAAATGATCTGTAAACACTTTCATCTCCACAATATAAATCCAAAATATTACATATTAAAAATACAGATCAAATACAAGACTAATTTCACTAACAAGTAAATGAGGGCACTATAAACAAAATTTGAAACATGCTCAAATATATAACAGAAATGTTCCTGTGTAAGAAAATTGTATGATCTAAAAAACTCATTTCTTTCCAAATTAAATTATATGCTAATATAATTCTACTTAATTCGACTTAAAATAATGAGTTTATTTAATTTAATTTGATTTTTTAAGGGGAATAAAGGTAGAAGGGGACAAAAGAATTTAACAAAATATCTCTATTTCTCTAAATAAAAGTTATTAAGAGACTAGCTAGGAACATTTTTGAGAAATAAAGTAACCCAGAGAAGTAAAATACCGGGTAATAAAAGGTTACAATAATCAGTCAACATGATAGTTAACACTAGAAGAAACAGAAAAAGGAAAGCAATAAATAGACCCTAGGATATGTAAGAATTTAGATTATATAGAATGTAATACATTATAGAAAAGGCAACAAAACATAAATGAGAAAGGATGGGATTTTTTAATAAATAGTCCTGGTAACACTGGGAGAAAATCAAATTAGACCATCCTCCAAAATATACAGCTTCAAAATAAATTTCAGATACAAAAGCAAATAAAATTCTCTTAAAATCATGCAATTTTTTAAGCTTAATTGGAATCAAATGTGGACTATAAAAACAAACAAGTAGAAAAACATATTATACCTAATGCCAAATTTTAAGATTCAAACAAAATAAACAACATTATTTGGAGACATATACATAGATAGGGATAGTAAAACTATATAAAAAAGAGAATAATAAACCCAAAATTGAGGACAATTATACCTAGGAAATGTGAGTGAGGGGAAAAAACACTCACAGAATTCCAATAGTATTGAAACTCTGTTTACTTTTCACTGGTATTCATTTTACTAATATACTTTATAACTTACTTTATACTGAAATAGAATATATTAAATAGAATATCTGTATATTCTATAGACATCAAAAATGTCCTATAAAACAGCACAAGAAATAAAAAAGCTCATTTAAATGAGCTAAAAGAAAAAAAAAAAAAAGCCAAAAATCAAAAGATTATGAAATGTCAATAGAAAATGAACAGAGGATAAAAATAATGAATTCACAATAGGGAAAAACACTAATGATTAACATATAAAAGGTATACCTCACTAGTAATAACTATGCAAATTAAGGTTATTTTTTCTTATCAGATTAGGAAATTTCTTAAAAATTTATACTATTCCATGTCTGTGGAGACAGGAGATATGCATCTTTATACACTGCTAATGTGTATGAAGAAATTGGGCATGATTTCTCTGTAAAGAAAATTGACTACCTATCTACCTACCCACCTATCAAACTATGAATTTTGAAAATGGTCATTCTCTTTGAACTAGTAATGCCCTTTAAGCATTAAAAACAATCAAACAAAAAACCACATAAGAGATGTTAGATGTATTTATCTTAGTAGTGATAATAGGAATAAAATGAAAAATATCTAAATATCTAGCAATAGGGAAATAGTTGGAAGCACTATTACACTCCAAAAGTGGACCAATCACCATTTCAAAAAATGTTTACTCTTTTTACTATGAAGCAGACGCAGCACTAAAAAATTTAGATACATGATTTAATTTAGTCCTCTGTAAGATAAGTACTATTATTATCACCACGCATTACAGATGAGGAAGTGGAGGCAAATTTTAACTTCCCCAAAGTGTCAATCTACTAAATGAGAGCCAAAAATCAGATGTTTTTTGACGCTCTTTAAAAAGTCTTGCCCTAGCAGGTTTGGCTCAGTGGACAGAGTGTCAGCCTGTGGACTGATTCCTATCAAGGGCATATGCGGGGTTTCTGGCTGGATCCCCAGTAGGGGGCTGGCAGGAGGCAGCCAATCAATGACTCTCTTTCATCATTGATGTTTCTCTCTCCCTCTTCCTTCCTCTCTGAAGTCAATAAAAATATATTAAAAAACAAAACAAAATAAAAAGTACAGTCTTAAAAAAACACTAAAAAATTGCTTCCAATTTAATAAAAGAAAACCAAAATATGAAATTGTATATTCAGTCGAACACAACTATATAAAAATGTGCATTTTCAAAGATTAAAAGGAATAAAAGAAACTTTGATAGGCTTATGAATGTTTTTGTTCTTTATAATTTTATATTTTCTAAGTTGTCAACAACCAATATTTCTGTAATGAGTATATTTTTGTAATGAGTAGTACATTTGCTACCAAAATAAAAGATAAAATGGAGATTTAGGGAAAATTTGTCTCCTTCTGGGATAAAGATAAGTAGCTGCTTTGCTCACTAATGAAACCTTTAAATTATAGTCCACCATTTTAATTATAGGCTACCATATACAATAGAAAATGAAAAATATGTAACATATATTAGAATACACAATTTCTAAATTACCTAAAGTGATCGATAAAATTTTACTTTAGGTTCTATAAATGTAAAAAGCAAATCTCAAGAATAAAAAATATGATATGTCTAAGAGTTAAGTTATTTAAACACCTAAGCAATTTACCTTAAGCAGTTCAAGACCGGCCCTGATGGCTTGATCAGTTGGAACACCCTCATCTTCATCATCTGCTGTCCCATCTATTGATTTGTTCACTTGCTTAATAAGAGCACTAAAGTATGACCAAAATAAATAAGCAAATAAATAGTTATTATTAGCTGTACTTTATTAGCAATGTCTAAAGAAAATAATCCTAAATATTTCTACATAGCCCACATCCCAACCATATACAAATTTGGTTTCCCAGACATTATTGCAAAACAAGAACTATAATATTTTGAGATGCTTGTTTTCAAACAGTATTTGCTTTTATCCATTCTAATGAGATAACCATATTATTTGATTTGCTATATATTAAGGCTATCTATATTCTTATTCTTATATTTTCCATGGAAGGCCTATGCCCAAACACATGAATGATAACTCTCTTCTAATTATCTAAAATTCACTATTGCTCCAGTAAATAGAATAATATATACGGAGATAATGTACAAATGACAACATTAAACACTTCCAAACCATTTACCAAATATTATTGTGTGTCAAATACTGCTGTAAGAGACAGACATACACAAACCTGCTATTGAAAGGTGTAAAAATACACAGGTAACAGATATCCAATAAAGCCTCACTAGAACATTAGAATAGATCAAAAAGGAAAGTTTTAAAATTTTCTTCTAAAAACAAGCTTAAGTTATTTTTAAAATAATCATTTCATAAATGCATATCAATTATGTAAAATAATTAGTCACCCTGGTAGGTATTAACACAAATAAACATCAGATTAGAGATATAATATGTATCAAAATATAAAAAAGGTCAATTATTCAATGTTCGCTAGATCATCGTTTCTACAAAAATATTAGGTACTGAAAATTCAAGGAAAAGCTAGAAGTGAAATTTATCTGTGTCTCTTACAGCATCCTTTTAAATTTATCATCCCCTTAAAACTTGGTATCTTTGAGAATGTTTTCTCTCCTTTTCTGACCATTTTCTCTGATCAGTCAATTGTCAGATCCCCAACTATTCCTAATAAAAATCTTCAGGCTGAATCCTCTTCTCATATTTTCAGTAGCCCCAAGGATTTTTACCTAGATGTACCACAGGAATGAAAAATATCACAGATCCAAAATTAAATTTGTTATTTTCTTCCATGACTATGAGCATGCTCTCAGTCTAGTGAGGGAAGGCCAAAAATAAAAAAATACATAAAATGATAATCAAGAAACAATAAGGAGTAGAAAAAAGGCCAACACCAGAAGTGAAGTTGTTTCACCAAAAGGAATTTCTGAAGAGGTACAATTGAACTAACCCAAAGAACAAGAGCCAGACATATAAAAAAAATCTGTGAGAAAAACCAAGATGGCGGCATAGGTAAACACCGGAGATTGCTGCCTCGCACAACCACTTCAAAAATACAACTAAAAGACGGAACGGACATCACCCAGAACCACAGGAAGGCTGGCTGAGTGGAAATTCCACAACTAGAAGGAAAGAGAAAAGCATACCGAGACTCAGAGGAGGCGCAGAGCGGAAATGAAATGCTAAGGTGTGGAGGTGCGCATGGAGCAGGTTGGCGGCTGAGGGCGCGGTTGTCTGTTTCAATCAGGAGGGAGTCTCAGGCTCTGAGCTCTAGTTCTGGGCGAGTATCTAGGGACCCAGACTCAAACGGGAGAAGTGGGACTGTCTGGCATCGGTCGGAACACAAGGGCAGCTTTCTCTCCGAGATTTGCAGCAGTTGCTGGGACCGTGAGAGGCAGAGCCCCTGGGAACGGGACTGAGAGCAGCCATAACTGATTGCTCTGCCCGCCCTGTTGAGCCCCTGGGACCCACCCCGCCCAAGCCTTGCACAGAGGCATTTGCGGGATAGCCTCAGGCAAAGGCTAGATTAGCACCTCCCTAGAGGACAGAAGTTCTCCCACTGCAGACACAGCTGATTCTCACAGCCAGTTGGCCTGGAGGTCAAATCCCTCCCAGTGTTACCTACAACAATCAAGGCTCAGCTACAACAAGACTGCGCACAAAGACCACAACGGGGTGCACCAAGAGTGTCTACCTTAGGTAATTGGGACACTTAGCACAGAAAGCCACTCTATTGACATAGCAAAGCATAAAAAATGCCGAGACAAAGAAACAGGACACAAATGACAGAACTGGAGGAAAGCAGGCTGCTGGATATAGAATTCAAAACCACACCTTTGAGGTCTTTCAAGAGTCTTCTAGAGACTGCCGATAAACTTAATGAGATGTACAAGAAATCTAATGAGACTCGATGTTTTGATAAAGGACCAACTAGAAATTAAGCATACACTGACTGAAATAAAGAATAATATACAGACTCCCAACAGCAGACCAGAGGAGCGCAAAAATCAAGTCAAAGATTTGAAATGCGAAGAAGCAAAAAACACCCAACCGGAAAAGCAAAATGAAAAAAGAATCCGAAAATACGAAGATAGTGTAAGGAGCCTCTGGGACAGCTTCAAGCGTACCAACATCTGAATTATAGGGGTGCCAAAAGAAGAGAGAGAGCAAGATATTGAAAACCTATTTGAAGAAATAATGACAGAAAACTTCCCCTACCTGGTGAAAGAAATAGACTTACAAGTCCAGGAAGCGCAGAGAACCATACCAAGACACATCATCATTAAAATGCCAAGAGCAAAAGACAAAGAGAGAATCTTAAAAACAGCAAGAGAAAGAAACTCAGTTACCTACAAGGGAATACCCATATGACTGTCAGCTGATTTCTCAACAGAAACTTTGCAGGCCAGAAGAGAGTGGCAAGAAATATTCAAAGTGATGAATAGCAAGAACCTACAACCAAGATTACTTTATCCAGCAAAGCTATCATTCAGAATTGAAGGTCAGATAAAGAGCTTCACAGATAAGGAAAAGCTAAAGGAGTTCATCACCACCAAACCAGGATTATATGAAATGCTGAAAGGTATCCTTTAAGAAGAGGAAGAGGAAGAAAAAGGTAAAGATACAAATTATGAACAACAAATATGCATCTATCAACAAGTGAATCTAAGAATCAAGTAAATAAATAATCTGATGAACAGAATGAACTGGTGATTATAATAGAATCAGGGACATAGAAAGGGAATGGACTGACTATTCTTGGGGGGGAAAGGGGTGTGAGGGATGCGGGAAGAGACTGGACAAAAATCGTGCACCTATGGATGAGGACAGTGGGTGGGGAGTGAGGGTGGAGGGTGGGGTGGGAACTGGGAGGAGGGGAGTTATGGGGGGAAAAAAGAGGAACAAATGTAATCTGAACAATAAAGATTTAATTAAAAAAAAATCTGTGAGTAAAACAATAGGTCTGGAAAACAAAAGAGAATCAACTAAAAAACTGAATAAAAGTCAGTGAGATGACACCAACAAAACATTCACTAGTCAACAGTGTTTTCTCTATTAGTCAGAGTCACCTAAAAAGATAAAGAAAAAAATCTATTCACAAATGGCAAGTCAAATATATAAAATGAGTAGGAATAAAATGTTTTAAACGCATAGGATTTGTATATATACTCGATAGCATACAGATTCAAATACAGAAACTTAGTTTCTAAAGGCTGTTCCAGAAGTGATTTGTTCTAAAACTGAATAATTCCCCCAGATTAGAAATAATGTAAATTGGACTGAGAATATATATATTTCGGAACCAAGATGGCGGCATAGGTTAACCCCGGAGTTTGCTGCTTTGAACAACTACTTCAAAAGTGAAACCAAAAAATGGAAGGGACATCACCCAGAACCACAGGAACGCTGGCTGAGTGGAAGTCCTACAACTAGGAGGAAAGAGAAACGCATACGGACACTCAGAGGAGGCGCAGTGCTGAAGTCAAATTCAGAGGTGCGGAGTGCGCGGAGCGGGCTGGCGGCGGAGGGCGCGGTTGGCGTTTTCAATCGGGAGGGAGTCGCAGACTCTGAGCTCCAGATACGGGCGAGTCTTTAGGGACCCAGACTCAAACGGGAGAAGCGGGACTGTCTGGCTTCGGTCAGAGCGAGTGCAGATTTCTCTCCGAGGTTTGCAGCTGGTGCTGGGACTCAGAGAGGCAGAGCCCCTGGGGACAGGACTGAGAGCCACCATAACTGCTCCCTCCGGCCCACCCTATTGATCCTGTGCGACCCGCCCCGCCCAAGCCCTGCACAGAGGCATTTGCCGGATAGCCTCAGGCAAAGGCTAGATTAGCACCTCCCTAGAGGACAGAAGTTCTCTCACTGCAGACACAGCTGATTCTCATAGCCACTTGGCCTAGAGGTCAAACCCTCCCTGGTATTAGCTACAACAATCAAGGTTTAACTATAAGACTGTGCACAAAGACCACTAGGGGGTGCACCAAGGAAGCATAACAAAATGCGGAGACAAAGAAACAGGACAAAATTGTCAATGGAATATATAGAGTTCCGAACCACACTTTTAAGGTCTCTCAAGAACTGTTTAGAAGCTGCCGATAAACTTAATGAGATCTACAAGAAAACTAATGAGACCCTCGATGTTATATTGGGGAACCACCTAGAAATTAAGCATACATGGACTGAAATAACGAATATTATACAGACTCCAGACAGCAGACCAAAGGAGCGCAAGAATTAAGTCAATGATTTGAAATGCGAGGAAGCAAAAAACACCCAACCGGAGGGGCGGAATGAAAAAAGAATCCAAAAATTCGAGGATAGTGTAAGGAGCCTCTGGGACAGCTTCAAGCGTACCAACATCAGGATTATAGGGGTGCCAGAAGATGAGAGAGAGCAAGATATTGAAAACCTATTTGAAGAAATAATGACAGAAAACTTCCCCCACCTGGTGAAAGAAATGGACTTACAGGTCCAAGAAGCGCGGAGAACCCCAAACAAAAGGAATCCAAAGAGGACCACACCAAGACACATCATAATTAAAATGCCAAGAGCAAAAGATAAAGAGAGAATCTTAAAAACAGCAAGAGAAAGAAACTCAGTTACCTACAAGGGAATACCCATACGACTGTCAGCTGATTTCTCAACAGAAACTTTGCAGGCCAGAAGGGAGTGGCAAGAAATATTCAAAGTGATGAATAGCAAGAACCTATAACCAAGATTACTTTATCCAGCAAAGCTATCATTCAGAATTGAAGGTCAGATAAAGAGCTTCACAGATAAGGAAAAGCTAAAGGAGTTCATCACCACCAAACCAGGATTATATGAAATGCTGAAAGGTATCCTTTAAAAAGAGGAAGAGGAAGAAAAAGGTAAAGATACAAATTATGAACAACAAATATGCATCTATCAACAAGTGAATCTAAGAATCAAGTGAATAAATAATCTGATGAACAGAAAAAAATAAAATAATGTAAATTGAATTAATCCTTTCAAGACCCACCCCCCCCCCCCCCCGCCACACACACACAGATTCTTTAGTTTTAACCTTTCTTATTGACAGTACATGTCTAATGTACTGTTTAATCTATAAGGAAACACTTATTTTCTTAAATTTATTAAACCATCCCCTACTAATCTTAAAGAAATCACTTTCATACTCGTTCCAGGGTGTTTTTCAGGTTAGCATACAGCATCTTTGCTTGTTCATACGTCACTGACTCTGAAATGCTGTCACTGGCTAACTGCTTTTTGTTTATCGAAAACAACAACAGTTTTTCTACCTCTTCAATAGTCTGTGATCATTACTTCTTTCACTCCTTTAGCAACATTAGCGCTCTTGATGGCCACTTTATGTTTTAAAATTGTGCTAATAGTTGATTTCCCCAGCAACAAAAATATTCTCTCCTTTGTTGTCTGAGAGATGCTTTTTGTCATGCTGACGTATCAGCTTGAAAGGGTTGTCAGGTTGAAAACTGAAGTTTAGTTAGACAACAAAGACATTTTTTCAGTGAACTTGGTGAAGAACAGAATTGTTGGAGAAGGGAGACATTCCAGAAAGAAGTTTGACTGTAAATGAAAGCAACTATTACAAGTGACATTTTTCACTAAATCCATAAATATCTCAGGGGAACATAACCTGATGTGGGATAAAATTCAATAAACCCATTTTATGGCTCATCTGAAAAAATGATTATTTGGTAATAGCCAATAAATTTTAAGGTGGAGGAATGAAAGAACTGTGTCAATTAGATAAAAATGCATCATAAAAGCCTCAAAACACAAAGACACCAAAGTGAAATGTATAATAGTCCAAATCATCTATCAATTTATGCTATAATAAGGAAACATTTAAAATCAAATGGGGAAGAATACATTTTTTTTAATAAATGGAGTTGATATAGTCAAAAATGTAACCACTTAATATAATATCAAAGGCAGAAAGAAATATAAAGACAAATGATAGATTTAATTATATAATTTAATGTTTATTAATGTCAAACAAATTTTAACATCAACTGAATTGAGTTAATAGCCTTATTTTAAAAAGCATTCTTATAATTAATAAGAAAAAAAAACAATTCTTCCAAACTCCTCATAGAAAAATAAAAAGTGCAAATGTGAAGCAGAGATGTACAATTTTATCAGTAATATATTTTATTATAAAAGAGCACCTATATACTTATAAAATGGCAGACTGAAAGGTTAATAGCCACCATTTGGAAGAGTTAGGTGAACTGGACACTCACTGAATATTGGTGGGGACTAAAGTTGGAAGTTTTTTGTAAGCCTATTTATAATGGGGTGGTTAACCTAGAGGGCTCTGGAGCCAGACTTCCTGGATTTAAATGCCATTCACCACTTCCAAGCAATGGGCAAGTTATTCAACATCTGTTTAACTCACTGTTCTTTATCTGTAAAATGAGAATAATAATATTTCTTGTCTTATAAGAAGTAAATGAGGTAAAACATTTAGAATGATCCCAGGCACATTATAAGCACTCACTGCTACTACCTGTTATTCTTATTTATGTTTTAAATATGGCCTGATTGCTAAAGCTAAAGACCTATTTTTGGCTCTCTCACTATTTGTGGTATACATTATTTCTGAAAACTTTCTCCATCTTAATTTTCAACATATTGCAATGCCCCAGCAATTTTCAACAGGTGTGCTATAATACTTTTTTAAACATGCAATACCTAACTAAATTAGTCAGGGGCACTCTTTTCCCTTAGACCAGTGGTTCTCAACCTTCCTAATGCCGCGACCCTTTAATACAGTTCCTCATGTTGTGGTGACCCCCAACCATAAAATTATTTTCGTTGCTACTTCATAACTGTAATTTTGCTACTGTTATGAATTGTAATGTAAATATCTGATATGCAGGATGTATTTTCATTGTTACAAATTGAACATAATTAAAGCATAGTGGTTAATCACAAAAACAATATGTAATTATATATGTGTTTTCCGATGGTCTTAGGCGACCCCTGTGAAAAGGTCATTTGACCCCCAAAGGAGTCGCGACCCACAGGTTGAGAACAGCTGCCTTAGACTGTCAAATAAAAAAAATGGCAATAGCCAACACAATAGCCCTCCCATGTGAATGAATCAAAATTATACCTATTTTTTTTTTGAGTGTTAGATCAGCAAAAACTATATTTTTTTGGTGTGCTACAGAATTTTAGTAATTAGTTTGTGTGCCATGGGATGAAAGGGTTGAAAGCTGTTGCAATAACCTAATTTTCTTACATTTCTCTAATTTTTCTACTGTTTTAAAACCACAAGATTCAGTCCATGATCTTTGGATCCTTTTCTTCGTACAAAATCCCTTGCTCAGAGAAGTAATCCAGTCAGTTTCACATTAAACTCAATTTACCTTGTTTTGTTTTTTGCAAAAATTGTTTGCCATGTCCAAATAAGAAGCACAACCTTCCTTACACCTCCTTGAAAACCAGCTCCCTTTTCATTTTTTTTTTTTAAAGACATTACTATTCTCTTCATCATTTGGACCTGAATCCTATTACCTCTGACTCTCCCTCATCTTCATTGATGACCCATTTTTTAGGTTGTTCTTTTCAAATCTTTCTCAAATATGATTCTTCCTTTCCATCCCACTAACACCATCCACAGACAAGTGCAACAATGCTTTAGCAGTCTATCTCTTCTCCCATCCTCCTATCTATCAACAATCCATGGTTCTAACAGAACAAAGAGAAAAGTAAGAGCCTTAAAGGTAGATTTTAAGTGCTTTCCACAGTCTTATTCCAGTCATTTTAAGGATCATCTCAAAGCACTTTAATACTTCTCTAAACTGTAGTTTACATAGATGGTAATCATTTTCTAAATAGCCTTGTTTTTCCTAATCCAGTTAGCTTGGTTTATATTAATCTCAATGCTTAGGATATTCCATTTCCCATCTCTGTAGAAAAAAAATCTTAATCATTCTTCCTCTTTGGTCAAATACTACACCCTTAGAGAAATCCATTTTTAATCATCTGACATTATTTGCACTAATTTTATGGATCTAAAATATAATCTCCTGATTAAAATTCTTTATTAGATTACTAGACAGAAGGCTGATGAAAAGCAGATAGTATGTTTTACCAATACCTACCTGGAATTGCTTTGAATACAGAAGGCACAAAATTATTTAACTAATGCAATTCAGTCTGATTCAGGTTGTTTTTCACACTAGTGAAGAAGGTTCTAGTGTTTTGTTTTCTTTTCAAACCACAGAACCCCTTCTTCAAATGAAAATTGATACAATAGGAGTTCAAAGTAACTAATGGATATCTAAAGTAGTACCTCCCTATTTTGTGGGTGGCAGGAGGGAGTATGGGCCAAGTTACACCCTGTCCCCTCCACCCCCAAAAATAAGTCCCCAAAGGGGCTTCACTGGGTATAGGTGGTACCATTAGTATTATTTCCTTTAGATTCTAATATAGTTCTGAAAGATATTACTGATGACTAATAAAGCAGTATGCTATACATACATTATAATTAGCTTATTTTTTAACTAGTTGAAACATTTTAGGAAAAGTTTTTTAAAAAAGTTCTTATCATATTTTACAAAAGAAAATTAAAGACATAAAAATAAAAAGAAGTATTTTCCAAGATCACAGTGATATCAAAGCTGAAACTTTACAAGAGGGTTGGTTTAAAATTAGTATCTCCAGTTCTCAAATATCTATGAAAATGTATGTTTCTTTATAATATATGCTCACCTAGTTTTCTTTTCCTGAGGGTATACTTGTTTGTATTACCTAATCTATGCAAGGTAACAAAATATAGGAATTCCTAATACACTGATAACAGATAAAAACTAGGCTTGGATTAATAATTCATCACACAAATTAAAGCAATTTATTTGTATTACCTAATCTACACACACTAATAAAAAATAGGAATTCCTGGTACACTAGTAACAGATAAAAACTAGGCTTGGATTGGTAATTTCTCACACAAATTAAAGCAATATTTAAAATAAAAACTAAATATGCACAAATGATCATGTATACACACATATATGGATATATATACACACAGGTATATACAGATGACTATAAAGCCATTATGTATATACATACCTCTATACAGATGAGTGTCTTGGTACAGCAGGTACTCATCAGTGACTTACTAAAGCATGAATGAATGTACAGAAATAAAAATTTAATATTTTTATATACAAATACCTGATAGATTCAGTATCTATGTGCACAGGTGCTATCCTCTCCAAAAGAAACTTGATCATTTCCAGAAAAGGATTTGTAGGCTGTTTGGGGTTGCCCAACTTCTTAGTTATTTCACGCTGTAACGTAGATTTGTTAAAAATATTACAAACATATGTTTAAATGATTACATTTAAATGTTAAGAACCTACCATAATTAAAACCATGTATTACTGGTACTAAAAAAAATTGAATCAAAAGAAATTGAACAAGTCCAATAAAAAACTAAATTAAGAATTTAGCATATAAGAAAGGTAGCATATCAAGTAGGAAAAGATAGATTATTCCGTATATTATATCAAAATAACTGAACAGACATTTAGAATAAAAGCAGAGTTAGACCCTTATCTCATACCTTACAGCAAAAATATTCTAATAGGATGAAAACAAATACAAAAGAATAAAACCAAGTGTCAGTAGACATACAAACTTTAGCAAACACAATTATCAGGGGAGCTTGTGGAGCTACAGATTCCTGAGCCTTGTTGTGGAGATTCCCATTTAGTCAATCTGGGATAAAGCCAAGAATTATCTTTTTTAATAGCCTCTTGAAAAAAAAAATATGGGCGACGGATTTAAAAAAACTGTCATACAATATTTTCATTGACTTGTAACAGAATGAGATTTCACAAGCAGGGCTCGAAAGGAAAAATCCTTGAGAAGACTGCTGATAAGACTCAGCTAAATAAAAAAAATTATGGCTATACTATATACATTAAAATAATACAAAATAACACAGAATATAAACTGTAATTGAAAAATAAAATCTAAATTAAAAAATAAAGCTAAAGTATGTAAGGGACGACATAAAATGAAAGGACAAACTATAACTGACAGAAAATTATTTGTGGCTCAATTAACACAAAATGCCATGAATAACAAATCAATAAAGACAAATATTCTAGCTAAATAGGCAAAGATTAAAAACAGAAAAGAAAAATGTATAAAAGAATTATAAATGGCTACTACACAGGAGAAAAAAGTCAGATGACTAGCAGCCAAGAATTACAAATCCTATCAAAATAACTATGTTTTTAAGTTTTGCTTATTTCTAACAACAAAACTGACCAATACAGAATTTATCCTAAGGAAATAATGAAGACTATGTAAAACTATTTAGCCATAAAGATATGAATTAAATTGTTCTTTAATCAAAAACTGGGAGAAAAGTCTACATATGTAACACAGAGGACTGTTCAATACATTACAATAAATATATTCAATGGTATGCTCTATTGCTATTAAATATCTTACTGTAAAAGACTAAGTAATGAAAATAAGTAAAATGAACAAAGCATTTATTTCAGAAGGATATACACCAACCTATAAACAGCAACTGTCTCTATAAAAAAAATTATCATTTATTTATATTGTTGTATTTGTGACATTTTCTGAATTTTACATGAAAAATATAAATTTTATAAAAGGGGACCAAAAAAAAAAAGTTTGGGGGTTTCTTCAAACATTAGCTCTTTTAAATTTTTCTTCTTACCACACAACCTTCAGCCTGTTTGCAGGAACATGTTGGACTAACAAGTACTTCTAACTGTTTTCTTATTTTCTCATCATCTTCCAACACCTGTGTGAATTTCTTCATGAAATCCTGAGCCTTACCAGGATCTGGCAAATTTCCTAAAATTCAATTAAAATAGAATTTAGAAATTTCTCAAAATTTTGGCTCAAAATGAAATTAGCTTCAGATAGATTCATATCTGAGCAAGTAACACCAAAGCACAGATTCACTTTTAATAGTCAGCTTATGTAATAAATTGAATTGATTCTGATTAATAATCCTAACTTGCATCTATACTGGGAAAGACTGAACTGGCTATCCTATATAATAAGAGCCTAATATGCAAACTGTCCCCTCAACCAGGAGTTTGACCACTTGCTATGATGTGCGTTGACCACCAGGGGTGGTGCAAAACATGGTGGGTGTCGGGAACGCAGCACTGGCAGCAGAGGCCCTGCCAGCCCTGATGGGCCCCGACGAGAGCAGGACCGAGCAGGACTGTGATGGAATGGTGGAGCAGGGGAGGGGGCGGCAACAGGTCAAGGCAGGTGTGAGCGGGGACCCAATCACCTCACCCATCTCCCCACAGATGGCGACCAGCGTTCATTACAGAGAAAGGGCAAATAGCAAAATTGAAATATTTCTTCTAATTATTTTCCTTTCAATGTGCATGAATCTGTGCACTGGTCCACTAGTTCCTAAATAATTCCTTGTAATATTTAAGGGCATTAAATGCCAACCTGAACAGTAATTCCATTATCCCCTTGAGCTTCCTGCATACATTGTTCTTTTTAATTCACAGCAAGAGAACAGTAAGTTTTACTTTTAAGAAATGATTTCCTTTTATTCCATTGTTTATTATTAAACCATCCAGATAATGCATATGCACACTCCTGCTATCTGACACCAACACATGATAAGCAATACGTTGCAGGTGTTACTGCCAGACATGCCATTATTGTACAAGAAAGAATGAGTCTTTGTAGAATCAATAATAATTTTTATACTATTCTCCTAATGTGTCCATGCATCAAAAACACTTATGATAGCTAATAAAATATTGATCCTAGATTCTTTTTTTTTTTTTTTTTTTGGCTACTTACAACTGCTACAGAGAACCAGATAAGATACTTATAACAGAAATTATAATACAGAACTATGGTCTTTAATAAAAGTTGTAGAAATTCAACTGAATCTTAAAATGTAAGTATAGTAAATGTAGTCTTCAAGTTCATATACAACTCTGAAATTCCATTTTAGTTCTTGGCTAGATCACTGACTGTAGTAAGAAGAACTTTTCCCCCTAAATAATTCACTGATAACCTTTTTCAGGGTTCTATAACTCAAAATACATACTTTGTTGTTTTTAAATGATTTTAGAAAATGTCCCTTTACAGCTCCTCCACAATGGATAGGCATCATATTAAAGATTACAGGAAGGCCTACCATTTTAACAAACAAAACAGAATGACAGATGGGAATGGGGAGGCAGGAGAGGAAAGGAGGAAGGGAGATAGATAGAAATGGGGCGGGGGGGGGGGGGGGAACGAAAGCAACAAAAAACCTTTAATTCAGTATTCCACAAATGTACTTGACCATAGATTCCTCTTTTCTAACAATACAATTAACTCCTGCAGGATACTAGCATTCCTCAGAACAGAATTATGGAAATACTAAAATTGTTGGAAGAAATGGATGGAGATAGAGGGAGGAAGAGAGAAAGAATATAGGAGAAGATATACTTTAGGGGTAGTGTCCACACCCAAACTGCTAAGGAGATAGTTATAAAAAAGCAATAGTACAATTCACTTGCTATAAGTTATCCAAAAGGACTGAAAATGAATTTATGTTTAACTGTCTAAGACTCAAATATACTTTGGGCTTAAAGCCCTACTTATGCAAAAACTCTTATCACTTAGTCTAAAACCCATGAATTAGTTCTTCAGTGTCTTAATATTACTTCCATACACATCTTGAAATATTTGTTAAAATCTCAGAAATCCATCTAACCTCTCTTCATTATTACTCTGTGGAAACTCAGCAAAAGCATTCCTCTAGGTGTTTATTTTCCCTGTCCCTCTGTGATCCACAGTGGTCTGGAAGAAAAAGCAAATGCCCTGCAACAACTGCTATTATCTCTCCCTGCACTGAACCAAGAGGATATGCTACATAATCCTTTTGTCTTTACTGTTCAATGCAATTAAGTAACGTTTTCTTTGAAATCACTGAAAGCGAAAAGGCTAATTAATAATTGTTTTCAAAGAAACCCTTTTGTAATTATTAGGTATATCCTTCATTATAAATTTGGCTCAAAATGAAATCAGCTTCAGACAGATTCACATTAAAGCAAGCAATACCAAAGCACAGATTCACTTTTAATGTAATAAATTGAACTAATTCTCAAAAATAAATGTATGTAAGTCCTTTATGGAGCTCTTGCTTGTATCAACAAACAAAACATTTCCATGCGGTATGCAAAGTAAATAAAAAGTCTGAAAAACAAAGGGAAAGCTGAGCTGTCAATAAAAAATCAATCAAAAACTTTTTAGTTTTTTCCTATATTATTATATCCTAAAATGGAACTCCATGAAAAACTTGAAATTACCAGAAATGTTTCAACTAAAACTTAAATTTTACATATAATATTTGAAGTAACTTACTTGTAATGACCATCACTTTTGAAAATATGGCCTTGACACTGGCATCGGTCTGAAAATCACAGAAAAAAATGCAAAATTAAAATTTTCTAATAATAATCTTCATTATATTCTTCAGAACATTAGATAAGCATAACCTACAAATGCTCCAGCCTTACCACCACTAAATGCTCCTTCTTTACCTACTAGAGGCCCAGTGCATGAAATTCATGCATGGGTGGGGTCCCTAGGCCTGACTGGAGATCAGGGCTGGGCCGATTGGTGCTCAAAGGCCCCGGTGGGGTCGGGAGAGGAGGTGATGGTCACTGGGCCAGGCGTGGAAGGAACGGACACCAGATGCCGACGCTGCCACCATGCGGTTCCCCACCTCCCCCCTCCTCCTTCCCTCACCACCAGGCCACCACTGCGGGTGGTAGGTGGCAGGCCAATTGAGAACTGCCAGCTAGGAGGGACGGGGCGCAGGAGGTTGGCCACCGGCCCCAAGGAGAGAGCTGGCCCTTGGCCCCCCTGGGAAAGGGGCTGCATCTCCCCCACTCCCAGTTCCCTGTCCCAGCCCAGGGCCAGGGGGAGGGACCGTAGGAGGTTGGGCAGCTGGGGGAGGTTTGCCATGGGAGCGCACTGACCACCAGGGGGCAGCTCCTGCATTGAGTGCCTGCCCCCTCGTGGTCAGTGCATGTAATAGTGACCGGTGGTTCAGTCTTAACAGTCGCTTAGGCTTTTATATATATAGATGTTCAAACTCCAGACAAATTCAATGAAAAGTGGCAGTGAACTCATTCTACATCATCACCTCTTCCCTCACCCTGTTATATGATCCTCCAAACCAAAACAAGAAAAAACAGACTACTGCACCACCTTTAGGACAGGAAGATATTATTTTTCTTTATTACTAAAGGATCAGGGCAAGTAAGTTAAGGAAAAAAATCTGAAATGCTGGTGTTCGAGGTTTTACCCTGATCTACAAAAAAAAAAAAAAGAAAAAAAAAAAAGAAAAAAAGTTAAGTTTACAATTCTGATTGACTTAAGGTATTTCTAAAATGTTTAAGCCTGAGGATTATAAAGCATTGTCATGAAGCTTATAGGGAAGATTCTGAATAAAGCCAATTTAAAAAGATTCCATTAACATGAACAATTTTCCCAAGAGTGCTAGCTATTTGCTACATCAAAGTAGTATTATTCCAGGCATGAACATGTTCACCAACTGAACTGCATGTAATAATACACTCTGTAAAGTCAAATGTATAAAACAAGTTTCAAAGAATGCTACTTATTTGTTACACCAGGTGTTATTTTTTTTTAAATGTCACTGAATAACTCAACTCTAAAATACAGAGCTCAAAAAACATTGGGGTGAAGAAAACAAATCAAATAAACAAACACTATCCCTATTAAGAAGGTGCTTGCTGAGAGGAACTGAGAAACAAATATAATAGATTGTAAGAGAGTTAACTCCCAAATATTTGGAATTAAGAATATTTGAATAAGATTTCTGTTTAATTTGGGAGAAAAGAAATGGTGTGCTGGGCTTTCAAGAAATTAATCCACATGAAAAAGAAACGTTATCAACAAAGGTATAATCCTGGAAATTACCAAGTCACTTTGAATGACACTGAGCAAATCAATTCAGTTAATGAACCAGAAGGACTCCAATGCTGAGCTAAGTAAGAAAATAAAACTATCTTAACGGGCTAAATAATGAAGAAGGCAAAAAATATATATTGATCATTAAGTATCTAAGAGTCTTCCCAGTAAAATAGAAAGAAATATAAACACCCACAAGTTAAACACAGCTTTGTATTTTTTTCTAACTTTATAATGTGTACTATAATTCTTGATATAAGCAAATATTAAGTAATTCCTCATTTATAGGAGAGGATTACTATAAACCACTTAAATAGCACAAGCTCATTAATTTTTATAGCAAATGGACAAATTTACACCTAGGAAAACAGAAAGCAATTCTGCTCTATTGACCTCTGTACTATGAGCATGAGGCATACATTATGAAGGATGGGAGGATTTCTAAACTATGGACTAAAAACTAAATGAAAAATAACACTATATTGTGTTTCCAAGATGCAATTTAAAATGACCAGGCACACTGTTTTTCATATGATTTATACTTTTTATAGGCTTGCATACACCATTCTAGGAAAAAATACACCAAAAAAACCCAAAAAGGACCATCCTAAAATCATGCTAAATGTCCAAAAAATAAAATGCGATGTATCAACTGGATGAATACCCCTATTACATTATAATCATGAAGAAGAACATTAATGTTACCATAATATTAATTTTCAATAAAAATATCAATATACTTAATTCTACATATTAAAACTTTCTAAAATCACAAGGCTATACAAACACAATGGGAGAATTTTAGTGTGGCAAGATAAAAGTATGTAATTTTACTCTGTTACCTGTGCTTTCAATGATGCACAGTTACTCTTTTGGTGTGTGTGTTTTTCAAATTTAAAACTACAAAAAAAAAAAAAAAAGAGGGAAAAAAACCAAAATCAAAAACCCTTAATTTTGAGTCCTCAGAAGGAAAACCTTCTTTTTCCTGTTGGGTATCACCTTTTACAGATATAATAAATTCCACTTTTCCCATACAGTAAGTTTCTTCAAAATTTCAGTGTCCTAAGTTAGAAACCATAACTTCTAGAGTCAGAACTGTTCCACTCAGAAATAGCTGTTTAACATACAGCAGTAATGGTAAAGACAAAACTTAATATCAAAGGAAAAGTTTTCATTAAATTTAACTTACTTTGGGTTGCTTAATTAAGTCAAGCAAATCCTTAACTTGATGTCTGAGCAGATTTTGACATTTCCACATTTCATTCAATGCTCTGAAAAAGACAGACACATAAGTTTAAGTAACAAAGGGTGAAAATCCTTCCAGAACATTCTAACTATATTAATTTTTTTTTTCAAGTTCAAAACCCAAAAGGAGGTGACAGAGATGAGGTAAAATTAACAGGACTAAGCAATTAATGATGTATGGAGAAAAAGCAAAGCATCAAATAGAACAGATAATAACATTTAAGAAGATAGCTGCATCAAAAGAAAGAGATTAGTGGTGGTTGTTTTTTCTTTCGTATAAAAATCAATCATTAACTAAAATATGTTTGTAGGCTAGGGTGTAGAAACTAGCTACATAAATTTGAGAAATAAAGGAATATTTGATGAAGTAAGGTTCTGTGGAGGCAGGCAGGCCCAAAAGAAATAAAGACACATCCTCTAAGACAGCGGTTCTCAACCTGTGGATCGCGACCCCTTTGGTGGTCGAATGACCCTTTCACAGGGGTCGCCTAAGACCATCCTGCATATCAGATATTTACATTATGATTCATAACAGTAGCAACATTACAGTTATGAAGTAGCAACGAAAATAATTTTATGGTTGGGTCACAACATGAGGAACTGTATTTAAAGGGCCAGAAGGTTGAGACCACTGCTCTAAGAGAATGGGAATACTTTTTCCTACAACAGAAATATATTTATTGCATTATATATGTATACAGTATTTTATATGGCATACATGAAGTAATATATTATGGATTACATATACTTAAATTTCCATATCCAAATAATAATCTTTGCTGTTTTCAATTATCTGCACTTCTATTAACTTCCATAATTCCACATATGAAGCACTGCCATAAAACAGTAATACAGAAACATACAAAACTTTTTAAATAAAACAATTATAAATTGTTTCATATTTTCATTCTCCTCCTTAACAGTATGTTTTAAAAATACCTTTGGCCCAGCCAGCATGGCTCAGTGGTTGAGCATTGACCTATGAACCAGGTCACGGTTTGATTCCTGGAAAGGGTACATGCCCAGGTTGTGGATTCCATCCCCAGTATGGTGCATGCAGGAGGCAGCAGATCAATGATTCTCTCTTATCATTGACTAGAGGCCTGGTACACAAATTCGTGCACAGGTGGGGTCCTTCAGCCTGGCCAGCGATCTGGGCCATCTCCCTCAGTCCTGATAGGGGCCAATCGGGGCCGGCTGGCAGTGGGATGTTGGCTGTGGGAGCACACTGACCACTAGGGGGCAGCTCCTGCGTTGAGCATCTGCCCCCTGGTGGTCAGTGGGCATCATAGTGACTGGTCAACTGGTCGTTTGGTCAACTGGTCATAACGGTCACTTAGACTTTTATATATAGAGATGTTTCTATCTCTCCCTCTCCCTTCCTCTCTGAAATTAATAAAAATATATTTTTTAAAAAAACACCTTTTGGAGTTTTTAAATAAATTAGTTTAAATTTGGATACTTAAATTCCTTCATAGTAGTGACTTCAAAATGGCAAAACTCTGTATTGGAGCATTTTCAATTAACAAGTTAAATTTGAATTATGTAATTAAAATATTAATTTTCAAAGAAATAATAGTCATCTGTAAAATACTTTTGAGCTTCAAAGTCAGTAAATTCTATCTCTTCCTATACACCTTATTACTTACAACTTCTGAAAGACCTGAATTTTGAAACATGCATTAAAACAGAAATTACATTGCCTATCATAGTTATTAATTTAAAGATGAAATCTCATGCAATTCTAAAGCTCATTATAAACTACTAGAGGTCTGGTGCACGAAATCTGTGCACTCGGGGGGTGGAGGGAGTCCTTCAGCCTGGCCTGCACCTTCTCGCAGTCCTAAGGGGATGCCCGACTGATGGCTTAGTGCTACCAAGGAGGCAGAAGAAGCTCCTGCCACCACTACATTCGACAGCAGGGAGCCTGGCTTCTGGTGCACTAACCACCAGGGGGCAGCTCCTGCATTGAGCGTCTGCCCCCTGGTGGTCAGAGTGCATCATAGCAACGGGTCATTCTGCCATTCAGTCGATTTGCATATTATCCTTTTATTATATAGAATTATTGCTATGGCTTAAATAAAAAAGCGATCATAACTGACTCAGATTTTCTATTACAACATATTTAGGGAGCCCATACTCTCAAAAATTTTAAGTTATAATTAAGCAGCAAAGACAATTATCCTGTGTCTTTGTCTTTCTACAGAGTCCTCTTAAAAACAAAAAAACTATACCCTAGAAGCAATACTGCTATAATAGGGAGACAAACATATATTTTTTAAATGTGTTTTTATTCATTTCAGAGAGGGAGTGATAGAAACATCAATGATGAGAGAGGATCATTGACTGCCTCCTTGCACACCCCCTACTATTAATTGAATATTAACCTGAATTCCAGTTCTATAATGTAAACAACCTGCTTAGAGCTTGTTTATTCTCACATGTGCTATCTGACATTTCAAGCAGACAACTTGTTCCCTCAGCAGGGCTTCTCCTTGTTTGCACCAACATAGTTTGTGTCACCTCAATGAAAAAGGCTGTAGTCAGAAACCTGTCCAAATGGTAAAGAAAACCTTTCTCCAACCTTCTGCTCTAAGTTGGCCCCTCAGATTCAACAGTACAAAAACTGCCTGGATAAGAGCCTGCCCAATGAAGAACACATCCAGGACACCTGATACTAATGCTTACTCTTGTCCCTAACAGTTGTTCTGAGAAATCTGGGGAAGGTGGACATACACATCCTGAACAGAGTACTCAAGCCTGCCTCTATTCTCTTTTTCCATAATCAAGATATTTAGTTAACTTAGGGGCTTACCCCAAGCTGGTACACATCAAAAAGTCTAAAATGTATGAATTTTTTGTCCTCCCCCAAAGAAAATCTATCTATAATAATGAAAGCATAATATGGTAATTAGACTGGACATCCTTCCAGACAAAGCTGGGGCTGCGAGGGAAGCCCAGGTCCTGGGTGCCAGATGGAAGCCGGTGACGGCAGCTGGGGGAAGGAAGGCCTACTCTTGCACGAATTTCGCGCATAGGGCCTCTAGTAGCTATATAATAAAATATATGCCTCTTTTGACAAATAAGAATAAATCCTTACCAATTCTCATCAGGAACCTGCCTGCCATGCAGGTATTCTTAAACCCTTTCAAATTAGAGGTAACAAATTCAAATGACCTCTGGGCTAGAATGGTAATGTAGATGAGTGAAACATGACAGGTGTTATAATATGGAATTGTGAGGACTGTGGTGAAACAGGAAACATTAATGAAAATAGCCCTATCATTAAGTATTCAGGAAAATGAAAAAATGACAGAATTTGATACCCAAAACATCTGCATTAAATTAGATGCCTAATATTGTTTAGGAAGATGTAGAAACTTACAAACCACTAGTGGAAGTATAAATTAGTATAACCATATTGGACATTTCAAGCAAACAACTAGTTCCCTCACTAGTGCTTCATAAAACTGAAGATGTACATGTTCAGCAATTCCACTCTTGGCTAAATACTAGTGATTCCAAACCCTGGTTGCCCATTAGAATAGTCAGAAACACTTTTCTGCAAACCTCAATGCCCAGATTACACTCCAGACAAATTAAATGAGAATATCTGAAGGTGAGATTCAGGTGTCAATATTTTTAAGCCTCTCTAAGTGATTCCAATATGTAGGCAAATTTGAGAATCATTAATAACCATAAACTTAGAAACCCTTGAATGTACATACTAAATTGAAAAAAGTTCATGGTAGCACTATTTGTATTAGTAAAAAAATGGAAACAACACAAATGTCCATTCTTTCCATTGACTCATATATCCAATGTCAAGATAACAGAATAAAATTGTGGTATAGTGACATAATGTAATTAGATACTACAGTGAAAATGAATGAACCACAAGCTATATACAGGGTAGGCAAAAGTAGGTTTATAGCTGTTAGTACTCAAAAGTTTATATTATTATTTCTTAATTATTATATCATTTATTTGTATTATAACTGTAAACCTGCTTTTGCCCATCCCATTTATCATGTATGAATCTTAGGAACATAATAGAGTGGGGGTGGGAAGACCACAGAAGACTATATCCACAATTATTCCATTTTCATAAAGTTCAAAAATAAGCAAAAATAAATAATATATTACTGAGGAATACAAACATATGAGAAGATTATTTTTTTAAAAGGAAATAAGATTGGGGTGATCATTTAAGCTATATAATGTCTGGTCACTGGGGTGGACACCTGAAACTACTAGTAATATAATGATGTATGTCAACTGTAATTGAAAATAAAAAATGAATTAAAAAAATAAGAGATATAAGGATAGGCTTTCCTTTGGAAGACAGGAGAATAAAAGGGAGAAGAGGTTCACAGATATTTTCATTTTATTACTATGATTTGAGTCTCATATGTGACTTCTTTGTGGGCATTAAGTATTTCATAATAATAAATGTAAACACTTTTGGAGAAAACAATCACAGATAAATGTTAAGTTAAATATATAACAATATCTTGATAAGCATCAGTTAATTCCCCAAAAGTTGTTTAAATTAAAAAATAATTTAAAGATTATATATATATATATATATATATATATATATATATACATAGTTTAAGTATTTTAATTTGAAACAGATAAATCTCCATTCACTCACCATTTTTATAGAATAAATTGGTCCACAGATTGCAATTTACTGTCAACTTTTCCATGGCATTATTTTCCAGTGTATCTTCTGTAATTAGCATTTTACTTTTTAAATCAACTAAATATACTTGTCAATAAAGTAATGATTGATATATGACATATTTAGGTTGATAATTACTGTTTGTATTTTGTGTTTTCTATTTACAACTATTTTTCTTTTCCAGATCTGGTGGTAAATTTTCATTGATTCTTTTTTGTATCTGAAACTATATATTCTTATTCGATGCTTTTATGAATGACTCAAATTTTTAATACTCACACTTGATTTATGGTCTAATTAATCAACATGTCTGTCCTCACTCTTATGAAAAAAGAACTTGAGAAACACTTTACCTGCCATCTTACATGTTATCTATCATCTGATAGGGTCCACCTAGTATTCAAATTTTTTCAGAAGCACAGCACCAAGCAATCACAACAGCTGGCAGTAAAACAAGGAGGCCTTCCTGCTGCGCCCAGACCTAGGTGTGGATCTAGGGCAGTGATGGCAAACCTATGACACGCGTGCCAGAGGTGACACGAGAACTCATTTTTTTGGTTGATTTTTCTTTGTTGAATAGCATTTAAATATATAAAATAAATATCAAAACTATAAGTCTTTGTTTTACTATGGTTGTAAATACCAAAAACTTTCTATATGTGACACAGCACCAGAGTTAAGTTAGGGTTTTTCAAAATGCTGACACGACGAGCTCAAAAGGTTTGCCATCACTGATCAAGGGACTCTCAAAAGCTCACATACTGTTGCAGTGACGTGTACCGACTAAATACCAGCCTAGATGCTAACCTACTTTTTAATTCACACCCTCACCCCTTGTAAAGAAAACTTTGTTATTATTACTGTTTTTATAGGCATTGATTATTTAGGTCTGCAAAAGTGAAAGTTTTGAAAATTTTGTTACGTTTTGCATTCTATTCCTTCCTTCTGGATTTATTTCCTTTTTTTTACCAAAAGAAATTATTATTCTTTACTAATTTTTTTCAAGTAGGATCTATGAATGGTGAACTCTCATTTTTTAATTCTAAGTGTCTTTATTTTGTTTTTACTCCTGAATGACAGTTGAGCTGAATCAAGAAATATAGATGACTGTGATTTCAAGTAGGTTTTCACAAACTGGAATATATATATATATATCTCATCAATTCAAAGAGGCCATCAATTGACCATGGAGAAAAAAAAATGCATTCCAGAAATGTTAGATGAAAATTGGTTTTAAAAGTAATTATATATAGTAGTGACATATTTTAATATATTCAGTGGAAAAAGAATGAGTTGTGGAACCAGGTAGAACTGAGTTCAAATCCTGACTTAGTCTCTTACTACCTGTGACATTGTGAGGTAAAATGACACCTGTGGGGTTCCGTTCATCTTATCCTATCAAATAAAAGAGAAACATGGTAATTGGCGTATGACCGCTATCCTTCCCATTGGCTAATCAGCGAGATATGCAAATTAACTGCCAGCCAAGATGGCGGCCGGCAGCCAGGCAGCTTAAACTGAACATAAGGCTTGCTTGCTTCAGTGATGGAGGACGGCAACGTTCCCCGCCTGCCTTGCCGGCCTCTGGGGCTGCAGTTGGAAACATGGTTACAAAAATAGAAGCTAAACAAAACCCCAGAAACCAGCTTTCAGCGAGCTGGGATCTCAGAGCTGGAGTTGATACAGAGTTTCGATTATAGAACCTAAACAAAGCAGATACCTGCTTTCAGCAGCCTCAGAGCTAAAGCTGGCCCAGAATAAAAAACAAAAGAAAAAAAGGAGCAGTTGGGAGCTTCAGTCCCAGCCTGAAAACAGCCCTCAGCCCCTCACCCACACTGGCCAGGCACCCCAGTGGGGACTCCCACCCTGAAGGGTGTGTGACCAGCTGCAAACAGCCATCATCCCCTCATCCAGGCTGGCCAGGCACCCTAGTGGGGACCCCCACCCTGAAGGGTGTGTGACCAGCTGCAAACAGCCATCATCCCCTCATCCAGGCTGGCCAGGCACCCCAGTGGGGACCCCCACCCTGATTCAGGACACCCTTCAGGGCAAACCAGCCAGCCCCACCCATGCACCAGGCCTCTATTCTATATAGTAAAAGGGTAATATGCCTCCCAGCACCGGGATCAGCGGAGCGGAGAGGCCTCCCGGCATCGGGATCAGCGTGACAGGGGGCAGCACCCAAACCCCCTGATTGCCCTGCGGCTCTGTGTGTGACAGGGGGCGGAGCCACAACCTCCCTATCGGCCCTGCTCTGTTCCTGACAGGGAAGGCGCCCCAACCCCCTAATCAGCCCTGCTCTGTGCCTGATAGGGGGGAGCTCCCCAACCCCCTGATGGCCCTGTGGCTCTCTGTGTGACAGGGTGCGGCGGCCCAACACCCCCACCCCACGGGCCCTGCTCTGTGTGTGACGGGGTAGAGCCATAACCTCCCCATCGGCCCTGCCCTGAGTGTGAGAGTGGCGGCGCCCCAACCCCCTGATCGGCCCTGCTCTGTGGGTGATAGAGGGTGGCGCCCCAACCCTCCCACCCCCCGTCACGGGCCCTACTCTGTGTGTGATGGGGTAGAGCCATAACCTCCCCATCGGCCCTGCCCTGAGTGTGACAGTGGCGGCGCCCCAACCCCCTGATCGGCCCTGCTCTGTGGGTGATAGAGGGCGGCGCCCCAACCCCCTGATCCGCCCTGCTCTATGTGTGACAGGGGGTGGAGCCCCAACTCCCCTATCGGCTCTACTCTGTGAGTGACAGGGGGAGCTCCTCAACCCCCTGATGGGCCCTGCTCTGTAAGTGACAGGGGGCAGCTCCCCAACCCCCTGATGGGCCCTGCTCTGTGCGTGACAGGGAGGAGCTCCCCAACCCCCTGATCACCCTGCGGCTCTGTGCGTGATAGGGGGTGGCGACGCAACCTCCCCATCGACCCTGCCTTGAGTGTGACAGGTGGCGGTGCCCCAACCCCCCAATCGGCCCTGCCCTGAGCGTGACTGAGGGTGGCATCGCAACCTCCCAATCTGCCCTCCTCTGTGCATGACAGGGGGCGGCACCCCAACTCCCTAATCAGCCCTGCTCTGAGCCCAACCAGGGGCTGCACCTAGGGTTTGGGCCTGCCCTCTGCCACCCTGGAACAGGCCTAAGCCAGCAGGTCGTTATCTCCCGAGGGGTCCCAGACTGCGAGAGGGCACAGGCCGGGCTGAGGAACCCCCCTCCCCACTGAGTGCACAAATTTTTGTGCACCGGGCCTCTAGTCTATAATAATAAAAGCATAATATGCAAATCGACCGAACAGCAGAATGACCGTCCGGGTGACCTTCCGGATTACGCTATGACACGCACTGGTGCCAGGCCAGCCAAGACAGGTGCCATGTGATTGGTCAGGAGTCAGGGGGCCCCACAATTACCCCATGATCGCCTCACAGAGGGAGGTCCAGGTCGCCCTCTGACTGGCGATCAATCACGGAGCCCCTGTAGGGTGGGCAGGGCCTCACTGTGCGTGATGATTGATCACGGAGCCCCATGATCAATCAATCGCCTCAAAGAGGGAGGCCCAGGCTACCTGACCAGTGGCACTGAGGTGGGTGGGTGGGGCCTCCCTCTGTGGGGCGATAGATCTGAGGGCCCTGCGATTGATCACCCTGCAGAGGGAGGCCAGGGCCAGTCAAGTAATCGCAGTCCATGCCTGTCGCCCGCAGGAGGTGACCATTGGTGGGGGCTGGGGGGTAGCACTGCACAGATGGAAAGCAGTGACAGCAGCGGGGGTGGGGCCAGCTGCCAGCAGCCGGGAGAAGGAAAGTCCTTATAGGCCCTGATAGCCGGCCAGGCCTAGGAACCCTACCCAAGGGGTCTCAGATTGTGAAAGGGCGCAGGACAGGCTTAGGAGCCCCCACAATCCCCATCCCCATGCATGAATTTCGTGCACCAGGCCTCTGGTCTATGTATATAAAAGCCTAATATGCTAATTGTCCCTCTGACCTTTCACCAGGCCGCTATGACGCGCACTAAGCACCAGGGGACAGATGCTCTGACCGGTAGGTTAGCTTGCTGCTGGGGTCTGGCCGGGGAATGGGTGAGACAGGACTAGGTGAGACAGGCTGGACACACCCTAGAGCCCTCCCGCGGTCCCTCCCCGGCCCCGATTGTGCACCGGTGGAGTCCCTCGGCCTGGCCTGTGCTCTCTCCCAATTCGGGAACCCTAGGGGGATGTCAGAGAGCTGATTCTGGCCTGATCCCCACAGGCCAGACCAAGGGACCCCACTGGTGCACAAATCTGTTCCCTCAGCCTCTAGTATAAAATAAGAACATTATCACTTATATTAGGGGTTAGCAAGCTTTTTCTATAAAAGGTCAGATATTTTTTAAGCTTTGTAGGCAAAACAATCTCTGTTGAAACTATTCAATTCTGCCATTGTAACCCAAAAGCAGTCCTAGATAATACACATTCCTGTGCCTAAAATATAGCAGGTATCAAGAAATGTACACTTCTTCCCTCCACCACATTTTCCCCAGCATTTCTATGAAAAATATAAATGGCACATACAGTAATTTCCATGGGGAAAGTGAAGTCAAGTCCCATTAAATATCAGTAGGAATGAAAATTATATACAATTCCTCAGACTTCTAATTTCTGAAGATTTACACCCCCAGAATTGTAACTGCATTGTTAGAGAATGCTAAGGAACTACATTTTCTAAAACCTCGACTCAATTTCCTAACCTTCGGTATGATTCAATTAGCAATATATCTTCCAAGTCCAAAATGCCAATTCCCTACAAAGACACCCAAAAATATTTTTCTGAATAAAATGTGGTTATAAAAATTTGTTTGTGCTTGCCCTCATGCCAAACTATAACACTATGTTGAGGTTATGCAGCACAAAAATATGTACTCTACTGTTCTATACCATAATGCAGATCAGCATCAGGTGAAAAAAAGAATGTTGTATTTTCATAGTGTGGACCTTTCTAATGCCTTAAGAAAAAAAAAAAGAAAAAAAAACCAGACACAAAAGAACCAAAAAGAAGGTACATCAATATTTATCAAGACAATAATATGAAAAACTGAACAGAGAAAAATCAAATCCTAAGAGTCCATGACAACCAGCTCTATTTTTTAATTACTTACAAAAATCCTTGTTAATCTTATGTCAATAGTAGTACTGAGAAAAATAGCTGCATGTTTTATTTCTGAGCATTTAAACAATGTTTAGGTTTATATTACAGAAATTGTTAACATTTAAAAATACTATTGTTATTTCCCCCTACCCCCAAAAATCCAGTATATTATAAAAGATGAAAAGAATGATTTGGCATATGAAACATACTTTACAGCATTTAAATCCAGTGTGGCATACAAGTAATATAAGCACTTCATCCGTTCTGTAGTTTCCAAATTATGGGGAACCATGTATTGAGCAAAGATCCGTTCAACAAGCAATCTATGAAAGAACATAAGAGAAGGCATTGTCTTGATTTTTTTAAATGTATTAAATTTGTATATAAAATTTCAAAACACATTCGGAACACATATAAAAGAAATTTCTCCATTCTAAGTTGAGATGAGAGTTCCAAAAAAAAAATATTTATGTAAAAATAGGAATCAATCAAAAATATGTAATGACTAGGGTGATGCCAGGTGGGTATCTGAAATAGCAGAGCACTACTCTGTAAAGTATATGACTGTCTAACCTCTATACTGCACACCTGAAACGAATACAAAATAATGTTGAATGTAAAATATAATTTTAAAAAAGATACAATAGGGCCAAAAAAGATTTTAGCTGGATATACTAGCAACTAAGATAACTACTTTTGCATGAGCCCACGCAAGTTATATAACAAGAACTCAATTTCCTTATCGAAATAATAAAGGATTAGAAAACACTACAGCGGGTCCTTCTAAACATCACTTAGTTATAAAGAAATTTTTAAAAAATTCTTTGAATTTTCTAGTGATTATGATGAAAAAAGACCTGGTTAAAAGTACAAAAAGTGCTATCAAATCATAATGCAAATCCTCATACACTAATGGCTGTGCACTCCAAGTCTATAAACTTCAATTTATAAAATAGTACTATGGGATTTTTTATATAATGTTAGCCTAAGATATACAGATTCTACTAACTATTCAGTTTGGATACATACAAAAATCTGTACTTACACTGAAACAGAAAAATACAAAGATTATATTCAGATGTGTTTTTATATATACTTATAAACTGTTTTTTTATCTGAGTAGGAATGTTTTTTTTTAAATGTCTATAACCCAAAGGATTTATTTTCATTTATATTTTATTTGAAAAAAATAATTGTGATCCGTATAATACAACTATTTAAGAAACAAAATCTTTATCTATAAAAGGCTAGATGACCGACCGTACAGATGGTCTCCGACCCACCAGCTGGTACATATGATGCACACTGGTAATTTAAAAATAAACACTGACTTGCGCATGCGTGATACATATAAAGCTCTTGCTGGAGCCAATTGCATGTGTGTGTTCTGATCTGTCATTGTCGATCGTGAATTTGGTTTTTTGTTGAGATTTAATGTGAATCAAATCACAATTTATTCATCGACCATCTGACCAACCAACCAGCCAGTACATATGACACACGTTGGCAATTTAAAAATAAATGCTGACTCGCGCATGTGGGATACATAAAAAGCTCTCGGAGCCAATCGCACGCGTATTTTAATTTTATAATACTATATTATATATATAAACTATTTTGACATGTAAATTTTTTCAGTAATGAGATTACCTCACGAATCTTTCTTCTAATTAATTTCCTTTTAATGTGCACAAATCCATGCACCAGGCCACTAAGTATAAATTATAATTACACACGTTATTTTTAAAAATTATTCTGATCTAAAGAATTTATAAAAATGAACATAAAATTATATCTATTCCTAAAGTTATATGCATATTACTGCTTCATTTACGGCTTTGGAGGGAAGGAAACTAGTCACTCAGTACCTTTAATTTGCTGTTAAAACTGAGGAGGGAGTTTAAAATGATAAAGAAAATAATTTTGCCTAAAACAACAGATCAACAGTTATATAACAACCAAAAATTTTACATATATTGTACCCTTAACTTACCGATCATCAATACTATTTTGATAATATATATGTAACAATTTGTCTTTGATCCATGAAATCTGTTTTGCAGCATCTTTTCCAGCTACTGATTGTAAAGCATATTTCTTATAAATCTGGGCAAGTCCCATCATGGCTTCTTTGCGCACTCTCCACTTAAAATAAAAACAAAGGTGTTTACTTATAATATAAAAATGCTTTCATTATATTAATTCAGAATTCTAGGTTTCTAGTTTCTAGTGTACTTTATACAATTTATTTTCATCAAACCAAAGTTACTGGATACAAATTTATAATAAGTAGATGAAAAAACACAAACTATCATTTCAATATACCTACTATAGAAAGTACAGATATATCAACATGCATAAAAAGTTTTAATGCTTTAGTGTCTTAAACCCATCACCTAAATGTAAAAGCAAAAGCTAATCACAATCTACATAAAGCAGCACTTCTCACCTTGGGGGTTGAACGACCCCTTCACAGGGGTCGCCTAAGACCATCGGAAAACACATATATAATTACATATTGTTTTTGTGATTAATCACTATGCTTTAATTATGTTTAATTTGTAACAATGAAATTGGGGGTCACCACAACATGAGGAACTGTATTAAAGGGTTGCAGCATTAGTAAGGTTAAGAACCACTGACATAAAGTATGCTTGAAAGTATACTACCAAGTTTTAAAAGTCAAAGAAAGAGATGATTGGACAAATTATAACTTACCCTTTATCATTTTTTCCAGATACCTTAAATATAAGTATGCTAGTACATTAAGCATACTTATATTAAAGATACACATATAATATTGGCTTTATCAAATGCTAAATGTAAAGACACATCAGTGCTTCATTTTATATATCTGGGAATTATATTCAAGTATAAGAGGACTGTATTCAACTATCTATAATAATAAAAGTATAATATGCTAATTAGAACGGACAGCAGAACCACCTTCCGGATGTCCTTCCTGAAGAAGCCATGGCGGCGGGGGCCGAGGCGGTTAGGGGCAATCAGGCAGGCAGGCAAATGGTTAGGGGCGAACAGGCAGGCAAGCAAGGGATTAGGGGCGTTCAGGCAGGCAGACAAGCTGTTAGGGGCAATCAGGGAGGCACGCAAGCAGTTAGGGGTGATCAGGCAGGCAAGCAAGTGGTTAGGGGCAATCAGACAGGACCGGGCCTAAACGGCAGTCAGACATCCCCCAAGGGGTCCCGGATTGCGAGAGGGTGCAGACCAGGCTGAGGGACCCTGCCGCCCCCATGCACGAATTTCATGCACCAGACCTCGAGTTTTTTAAAATAAATACAATTGGCTATAGTATGTTTAACACTGTTTAATTATTATGGAATAAGCTTATTCTTTTTTTTTTTTTTTTTTTTTGAATAAGCTTATTCTTTAATTTTATGTCAACACAACACTATAATCAGTGGGATGTTAGTAATGATTAGAACTTCATTAATCTGCACAGATTATTCATTTATCCTTTGCAGACTCTCATTCATATTCATAACAATATTCTTCCCATTTTATTTAAATAAATTACAGTAGATTAAGAATAGGCCTTACCATCTACCACATACACATTAAAATAAGACTGCAGAAGTCTTACTCATAAAATAAACTCGTTTGTAAAAACTTTATCACTAATTCCCTTATCTCTACCTCTATCTAATTCTCCAAATTCCTCCTTAAAGATAGAGTATATTCTAATACTACCAAAAACATAAATATATTCAATTACATTTTGGTATTAAATGTTCATATGAATGAACCAAGCAACCCTAAAATGAACAAAACAGGATCATCAAAAGTATACCTGAATTATGATCCCAAAACACACATCTCAAATTCCAAGTCACTTAGAAGGCTGTTTTCCTACCATGATGCAAATCTCCTTATTGTTTAACTAGAGGCCCGGTGCACAAAAATTTGTGCACTTGGGGAGTGGGGGGGGGGGGGGGAGGGTCCCTCAGCCCTGCCTGTGCCCTCTCGCAGTCTGGGACCCCTCGGGAGATAACGACCTGCTGGCTTAGGCCTGCTCCCGGATGGCAGAGGGCAGGCCCAATCCCTAGGTGCAGCCCCTGGTCGGGCTCAGAGCAGGGCCAATTGGGGAGTTGGGGCGCCTTCCCCTGTCATGCACAGAGCAGGGCAGATTGCGAGGTTGCGATGCCACCCTCAGTCACGCTCAGGGTAGGGCCGACTGGGGGGTTGGGGGACCGCCCCCTGTCACACTCAAGGCAGGGTCGATGGGGAGGTTGCGGCGCCACCCTGTCACGCACAGAGCCGCAGGGTGATCAGGGGGTTGGGGAGCTCCCCCGTATCAGGCACAGAGCAGGGCTGATCAGGAGGTTGGGGCGCCTTCCCCTGTCACAAACAGAGCAGGGCTGATAGGGAGGTTGTGGCCCCGGCCCCTGTCACACACAGAGCCGCAGGGCGACCAGGGGGTTTGGGCGCTGCCCCCTGTCACGCTGATCCCGGTGCTGGGAGGCATATTACCCTTTTACTATATAGGATAGAGGCCTGGTGCATGGGTGGGGCCGGCTGGTTTGCCCTAAAGGGTGTCCTGGATCAGGGTGGGGGTCTCCACTGGGGTGCCTGGCCAGCCTGGGTGAGGGGATGATGGCTGTTTGCAGCTGGTCACACACCCTTCAGGGTGGGGGTCCCCACTAGGGTGCCTGGCCAGCCTGGGTGAGGGGATGATGGCTGTTTGCAGCTGGTCACACACCTTTCAGGGTGGGGGTCCCCACTGGGGTGCCTGGCCAGTGTGGGTGAGGGGCTGAGGGCTGTTTTCAGGCCGACTGAAGTTCCCAACTGCTCCTTTTTTTTTCTTTCTTTTTTTTAAATTCTGGGCCAGCTTTAGCTCTGGCTCCAGCTCTGAGGCCTCTACTGCTGAAAGAAGATATCTGGTTTGTTTCGCTTCTATAATTGAAACAATGTATAACTCCAGCTCTGAGATCCCGGGCTCGCTGAAAGCTGGTTTCTGGGGTTTTGTTTAGTTCTATATTTGTTACAATGTTTCTTAAACGGCAAGCTCAGAGGCCAGCAAGGCAGGCGGGGAACGTTGGAGTCCTCCGTCACTGAAGCAAGCAAGCCTCATGTTAGTTTCAAGCTGCCTGGCTGCCGGCCGCCATCTTGGCTGGCAGTTAATTTGCATATCTCGCTGATGAGCCAATGGGAAGGGTAGTGGTCGTACGCCAATTACCATGTTTCTCTTTTATTAGATAGGATACCCCAATAAAATAGTCAATGAAGACAAGTCTAAATTAATCAGTTTAAATAAGTTGTTCTGAATACCCATAGATTTGGAGGGAAAACCATGAAATTAATTCCTGCCCATCTACCACAACCAGCATTGTCAAAGAGAATTAAATTATGGAGATAGCATAATCAGTCTTATAAGCAACTATTAAGATATTAGAGGCCCGGTGCACGAAATTCGTGCGGGGGTGTGTGTGGGAGGGGGGGGTCTCCTCAGCCCGAACTGCACTCTCTCCAATCTGGGACCACTTGGGGGATGTCCAACTGCCGGTTTAGACCCAATCCCTGTCTAAACAGGCAGTCGGGCATCCCTCTTGCAATCCAGGACCACTGGCTCCTAACCATTCACCTGCCTGCCTGATCACCCCTAACCCCTCTGCCTGCCTGCTGCCCTTAAGTGCTCCCCTGCTGGCCTGATCATCCCTAACTGCTCTCCCCTGCCAGCCTGATCACCCCTACCTCTGCCTGCCTGCCTGAGACCCCTAAGTGCTCTCCCCTGCAAGCCTGATTGCCCCTAACCACCTCTGCCTTGGCCGCCGCCGCCATGGCTTTGTCCAGAAGGACGTCCAGTCTATCCTGTCTAATTAGCATATTACTCTATTAGTATAGATAGTTTACACAAACATAACAAGGCAAGGTTCTTTTCAGAAGCCACTGATTAATGAGTGGAGCTAGGGGATGCTCACTCAAAAAGGAAGGTTTGGCCCTGGTTGGTTTGGCTCAGTGGATAGAGCCTCAGCCTGTGGACTGAAGGGTCCCAGGTTTTATTCCAGTCAAGGGCACATGCCTGGGTTGTAGGCTCGATCCCCAGTAGGGGGCATGCAGGAGACAGCCGATCAATAATTCTCTCACCATTGATGTTTCTTTCTCTCTTTCTCTCTCTCTCTCTCCCCCCCTTCCTCTCTAAAATCAATAAAAATATATTTTTTTAAAAAAGGAAGGTTTGGCCAAGCCCAGGTGACTCAGTTGGTTAGAGCATCATCCCGTACACTGAAAAAGGTTATGGGTTTGATTCACACACCCCAACACACACACACACACACACAGCAGTCATGGAGAATATGGGAGGCAATGGATAAATGTCTGTCTCTCAAAATAAATAAATAAATAAATAAATAAAGTCAATAAAAACATATCCTAGGGAGAGGATTTTAAAAAAAGGAGGAAGGTTGGGGTCACAGGACATAGGCTAGAAGCATGCCAAGTTTAGTTCTGCCAAACTGAAGATAACTTTTCTTTTTCTATTCCAGGGAAAGGAGGAAACAACCAGCAAGAGGAGTAAGAACCAAATACCCATATGAAAGGAAAAAACAAAAGAGAGCCAACTATATGAGAGAAGCTGTCTCAAAGGCCCTTTATATATGTCACTTATTAAAACTAGTACACAAGCTGAATATGTGACTACTTACCACTGAAAGCCATCTCACTTTTAGAATAAGAATCCTAATATATAAAAAACCAGAGGCCATCATGACCGAAACAACCAGAGGTACAACCAAACAGCAGGATGCGTGGGGCAACCAGGCCACCAGGGGGGGCAGTTGGGGGCGACCACACTGGCGGGGGGGTGGGGGGGGGGCAGTAAGAGACAACCAGGCCGGGGGGGGGGGGGGGAGAGGGTGTGCAGTTAGGGGCGACCAGGCTGGCGGGGGGGAGGGGGGCAATGAGGGGCGATCAGGCTGGCAGGCAGAGGCGGTTAGGGGTGATATGGCTGCCAAGGGGGGCATTTATGAGCAATCAGGCAGGCAAGTGAGCAGTTAGGAGCCAGCAGTTAGGAGCCAGCAGTCCCAGATTGTGAGAGGGATGTCCGACATCCCCGAGGGGTCCCAGATTGTAAAGGATAAAGGCTGGGCTGAGGGGGGACCGCCCCCCCCACCACCACATGCACAAATTTCGTGCACCAGGCCTCTAGTAATCTTACAAAGAAAAACTAGTAAAACTTAATGTAACAAAAAATAAATCCTTTCATAAACACTATTTTAAATATTAAAATGCCTATCCCCCCAAAAGGGCTAATTACATTTAAATCTCAATATTTTCAAATAAAATACTATGAAACTTTAAGTATTCAAAATGACAAGCTATAATAATTATTACTCCTACTTACCCGTTTGTCTAAAGTTCTTTCTCTGACAAAATTAAGTAGGTGATCATTGACCAGAAGAATATCCTTTTTAGCAGCTGTAACTATAGACACAATAACATCATGTCTAATAGCTTCCTCAGGGTCATGTGACCTCACTTTAAGATACTCTGAAAGATAAAGTTTTTATTGATTGAAATTTAACTTTAACAATTGAAATGTCTTTAAAACTTGTGTAAGACCTTTAAAAGCAAACCACAACAAAAACAAAACCTAAGTAAAAGGTTCAATGTTTCAAGTAAACTGGGAGCAGTGAGGGAGGAAGGGAGGAAGGAAAGTAAAAAGGAAGGTCAGCCCTTGAGTCAAAACAAAGTTTACATGCAACTGAGTAGTAAATCCCTTCCCCATTTGCAGTGCAGAGTAGATGATCATAGAGTTCCTAACCTCATTAAACAAAGCAACTATATAAATAAACCACAAAGTATACGAACATTAAAAATTTCACCTTTGTTTTTTTATTTAATAGTTAAAACATTCAAGTCAAGTAGTTCTACTAGGAAAGGAAAGCGTGCTCAAATTTCTATTCCTTAACAAGGGAAACTTTCAGTGAGGTTATTAAGTATAAAATTGAGATATGGTCATCAAGAAACAGGACTACAGGAAATACCATAGACAATTCCATTTAACTGAACTAAGAAAGGCCAAAGGGAAGACAGAAGAAATAAAACATTTAAAAATTATGAGTGCATAGGAGTTCAGATCTTGCACTGAGAATGCTGAAAGAAAAATTTTAACAATCTTCAGTAATCATACAATTGGTTGAAGGAAGAAGTCACACAATTGAATATAAATTTTAAAAATAAAATATTCAGCTTTTTTATAATAAGACCAGTAAGATAAAATTTCATTATTTAGATTTGGAATAATAAATATTGCCAGGCCTATACACAACAAATAGTGCTATGATTGTGAATGAATTTACTGCTCTATAAAGTAATAATGTAACAAAACTTATAATGTAAACACTCATAAAAATCAATGTTCAGGTCGTAAGCCCGTCCACTTTGAGTATTCTCTACTAATAGAAACTATTCAAAAAAATGAGGAAGACCATATGCTGCTAAAGAAATTGAAGAAATGGAAAGGTTATTTAACCTTTTGCTGTTATTTTAACAGCAAAGAAAGTTATTTTTAGCATATCTCAATTTCCCCACCAAGATAAATATAGGAGTTTTATTTTTCATTGTACTTGTTTTGAATGCAATACATACTATTTTCGGTACCATCAAAAAAGAAAAATGCAATAACCATCAATTTTGAGATGCATCCCAATTTCCCAAAAACAGTAATTCACACAAGAACTATTAACTTATATTTACTGTGCAGTAAAAAAGAAAACAGGAGAAAAAAAGAAATTCTCAATAGTTACTTGGTATGAAAAAGTAGTACTCTTCACAATATGGCTATGTCCCTCACACTTGGCTGAAGATACAAACATGAATCTCGCAAAACACTGTTGAAAAAAATAAGATAAATGTGTGTGTACAACACATTTATCTTTAGCTCACTCCTGAAGCCCTAAGAAAATGTCTTTAAATGGAACAAGTAACAAATGAAGAGATCATAGCAAAAGAGATTTCCAACAAAATTTTGGCAGATGGATGATTGGTAAGTGCCAGAGGAAAGAGGAAAATAATAAAATCCAAAAGGTGAAGAAAACAATAGACAAGCTCAATTCCAGGATAGAAGAACCCTCAAAACATTTTGAAATTCAAAGCGCCAAGCTATGAGCAAGACAGAGATGAATACTGTAGCTGAAAATATGAGTGGTTGAAAATATGCAGAGAGGTTAGAACCCTCATTTTTCAGTTTTTAGCCAACTACAAAAATTAAAATGTGCCCAGAGACTGAACACTAGAAAATAATAAAATATAAATGTTTCATTAAAAATTCAAACTATATATAGTAGGTCCTCTCTATATACTGGTTCCACATCTGTAGATTCAACCAACCACCAACAGAAAATAACTGGAGGGTGGGAATGTAACATTGTTGATGTGCACTATGTAGTTAGGCCTACAATGGCTGTATCTGTACTGAACATGTACAAGTTTTTTTTCCCTGTCATTATTCCCTAAACAATAGCTAACAACTTAATAACTGCTTACATAGAATTTACACTGTATTAGGCATTATACATAATCTAGAGGAAATTTCAAGTATAAGGCAGGGCAGGAACTGATGGAGGTGGGCAATGGGGGAAGGATGGGGAAAACCTGTAATACTCTCAACAATAAAGATAAAATAAAAACAAAGTATAAGGTAGAATGTTTATATGTCTATACCACTGTATTTAAGGGTCTTGAGCATCCTCAGATTTTGGTATCTACAGGGTGGGAGTAAGAGAGTCTTGGAACCAATCCCTGGAACCAATCCCCAGGGACAACTGTAAAGCGAAATGTGGAATACAAAAAGGAGGTTCTATGAAAAGTAACCTCACAGAGTGATCTGATCATAAATTTCTAACTGGGCAGGTCATGGTGGGCAATCATTCTACAGGCCTATAACTTCTTTAATGAAATGTTTTATGCCAACACTGTGTATTATTTTTGTGCACCTAGGTTAGCACACCTTTGAAATAAAGGGTGTCCCAAAATGCACGCAAGAAGTAATTTTGATAGAAAACACAGGTTTATAATTAAAAATTGTAATTTTTTTATTGATTTATAAAGTATACAGTATAAGGTTATGTATGGAATAGCATATCAGGTAAATGGCCTCCACAGCTTTGCTGGCACATACGCACTCTTTTGTTGAAATTTTCCATGACCGTGTTGCATAAATGTGGCTGAATTTCGATGAGGCTCATTTTTATCTTGATGGCTTGGTGAACTGACAAAATTGAGGCATTCAGGGTTCAGAAAATCCACGAGTGATTGTTGAGAAGCAAATGCATCTACAACGTGTCACTGTTTGGTGCGGATTTGGGGCTGGAGGCATCATCGGACCATTCTTCTTCGAAAATGCGGCTGCTCAGGCAGTAACAGTTAATGGTGCTGGCTATCACGACATGATAATCCAGTTTACCCGATATGCTATTCCATACATAACCCTATACTGTATACTTTATGAATCAATAAAAAATTTACAATTTTTAATTATAAACCTGTGTTTTCTATCAAAATTACTTCTTGCATGAATTTTGGGACACCCTTTATTAACCCTCAAGAAAGCACATAATCTTAATTATCCTGTAATCCAATTCCTGAATTGCTTCCTCACACCTTCATATAATCTTCCTTACATTCCCTTCTTAATTTTAAATGAATAAAAGAAAGTACAAAACTGTTATTCTCAGGAGCATCTGAGATCTTGCTCCCTCATTATATTGTCAATTCAGCTCAAATAAACTCTTATAAAAATTCTCTACAAATTTAGATGTTTCTTAAGTCAACAAAAATCTTCAAAATAACCTAGGGACTAAAACAATTATTGATGAAATAATTAACAGCTAAATTATTTTTAAAATAGCTTCTAAAAAAGCAAAACACTGCCCGGCCGGTGTGCCTTGAGTGTTGACCTATGAACCAGAGATCTCAGTTCTATTCTGGTCAGGGCGCATGCCTGGGTTGCAGGCTTGATCACTGGTAGGAGACAAGCATGAGGCAGCAAATCAATGATTCTCTCTCATCACTGATATTTCTCTCTCTCTCCATTCCTCTCTGAAATCAATAAAAATATTTTTTAATCAAACATCTACCTATTATTTAGCCAATCATAAACTTTGCTTTAAAGTGCTGACTATGGAAAAAACTGCTTAAATTTTTTTATACTTAAAAAAATCCAGAATACCTAAAGAATTACTACAAATCAACAACAAAAGGAGAACCAAGATGGCAGCATAGGTTAACGCCGGAATTTGCTGCCTTGAACAACTACTTCAAAAGTGAAACTAAAAGACGGAACGGACATCACCCAGAACCACAGGAACACTGGCTGAGGGGAAGTCCTACAAGTAGGAGGAAAGAGAAACGCATACGGACACTCAGAGGAGGCGCAGTGCTGAAGTCAAATTCTGAGCTGCGGAGTGCGCGGTTGGTGTTTTTAATCGGGAGGGAGTCGCAGACTCTGAACTCCAGATACGGGCGAGTCTTTAGGTACCGAGACTCAAACGGGAGAAGCGGGACTGTCTGGCTTTGGTCAGAGCGAGTGCAGCTTTCACTCCAAGGTGTGCAGCGGTTGCTGGGACTCAGAGAGGCAGAGCCCCTGGGGACAGGACTGAGAGCCACCATAACTGCTCTCTCCGGCCCACCCTGTTGATCCTGTGCGACCCGCCCCGCCCAAGCCCTGCACAGAGCCATTTGCTGGATAGCCTCAGGCAAAGGCTAGATTAGCACCTCCCTAGAGGACAGAAGTTCTCTCACTGCAGACACAGCTGATTCTCATAGCCACTTGGCCTGGAGGTCAAACCCTCCCTGGTATTAGCTTCAACAATCAAGGCTTAACTACAAGACTGCGCACAAAGACCACTAGGGGGTGCACCAAGAAAGCATAACAAAATGCGGAGACAAAGAAACAGGACAAAATTGTCAATGGAAGATATAGAGTTCAGAACCACACTTTTAAGGTCTCTCAAAAACTGTTTAGAAGCCGCTGATAAACTTAATGAGATCTACAAGAAAACTAATGAGATCCTCGATGTTATGTTGGGGAAACAACTAGAAATTAAGCATACACCGACTGAAACAACGAATATTATACAGACTCCCAACAGCAGACCAGAGGAGCGCAAGAATTAAGTCAATGATTTAAAATGCGAAGAAGGAAAAAACACCCAACCGGAGGGGCGGAATGAAAAAAGAATCCAAAAATGCGAGGATAGTGTAAGGAGCCTCTGGGACAGCTTCAAGCGTACCAACATTAGGATTATAGGGGTGCCAGAAGTTGAGAGAGAGCAAGATATTGAAAACCTACTTGAAGAAATAATGACAGAAAACTTCCCCCACCTGGTGAAAGAAATGGACTTACAGGTCCAAGAAGCGCGGAGAACCCCAAACAAAAGGAATCCAAAGAGGACCACACCAGGACACATCATCATTAAAATGCCAAGAGCAAAAGATAAAGAGAGAATCTTAAAAACAGCAAGAGAAAGAAACTCAGTTACCTACAAGGGAATACCCATACGACTGTCAGCTGATTTCTCAACAGAAACTTTGCAGGCCAGAAGGGAGTGGCAAGAAATATTCAAAGTGATGAATAGCAAGAACCTACAACCAAGATTACTTTATCCAGCAAAGCTATCATTCAGAATTGAAGGTCAGATAAAGAGCTTCACAGATAAGGAAAAGCTAAAGGAGTTCATCACCACCAAACCAGGATTATATGAAATGCTGAAAGGTATCCTTTAAGAAGAGGAAGAGGAAGAAAAAGGTAAAGATACAAATTATGAACAACAAATATGCATCTATCAACAAGTGAATCTAAGAATCAAGTGAATAAATAATCTGATGAACAGAATGAACTGGTGATTATAATAAAATCAGGGACATAGAAAGGGAATGGACTGACTATTCTTGAGGGGGAAAGGGGTGTGGGAGATGCGGCAAGAGACTGGACAAAAATCGTGCACCTATGGATGAGGACAGTGGGTGGGGAGTGAGGGTGGAGGGTGGGGTGGGAACTGGGAGGAGGGGAGTTATGGGGAGGGGGGGGAAAGAGGAACAAATGTAATAATCTGAACAATAAAGATTTAATTAAAAAAAAATAACAAGTCAATTTTAAAAAAGATAGGTTTAAATTTTAAACAGCCAATTCATAAAAGAAAATAATATATCAAGATGTACATAAAAATGGTCAATCTCATCACTAAATAGAAAAAGGCAAATTAAAACTACAAAAGAACAAGACCTATGAGAACAGCTAAAATAAAAAAAATACCGATAAAACAAAATGTCAGCAAAGACACTATATAACTAGAACTGTCAAACATTTCTGGTGTAAGTGGAAAAGAGTGTTTCTTATAAAGTTAAATATGTATTTACCCTATGACCAGCAATTATACTCCAAAGTGGTTCCAAAAAGAAGTAAAAACATACTTCCACAGAAATACTTGTACAATAACACTCACAGTGATCTCAGTCATAACAACCCCAAACCATAACAACCCAGATATCCATCAAAAGAAAAAAAAGAATAAAACTCTCAGACACTAGCAACTAGACTTTTAAACTCTTGATAGGATACTCTTCTCTGTGGAATCTGCCTAGTTCAAGAGGAATTATCAAGACACAACCCATCAAATTCACCCTAGAGCAGTGGTTCTCAACCTTCCTAATGCCGCGACCCTTTAATACAGTTCCTTATGTTGTGGTGACCCCCAACCATAAAATTATTTTCGTTGCTACTTCATAACTGTAATTTTGCAACTGTTATGAATCATAATGTAAATATCTGATATGCAGGATGTATTTTCTTTGTTACAAATTGAACATAATTAAAGCATAGTGATTAATCACAAAAACAATATGTAATTATATATGTGTTATCCGGTGGTCTTAGGCGACCCCTGTGAAAGGGTCGTTCGACCCCCAAAGGGGTCACGACCCACAGGTTGAGAACCGCTGCCCTAGAGTAAAGTGTCAGAGTCATATATTCAGGGCGTTCTAATCAGCTTTTTATTTAGCTCTCACTCTTTAATTATGAGCAAATAGCCATGGATTGTCAAGCACTTAAGGAAAGCCTCTAACATGGAAAATAGACAAAAAGGAAATAAAAAGTTAGCTGAACAGACATTTTGTAGGATAAAGAAAACTTCCCCAAAACACTGATTAGTTTTCTCAGAGAATACTGCATACATAACACAAAAAGAGGATGCCACAGTGAAAGGAACATCGATGTTAAAATAGGAGGAAGGATACAAAAGGAAGATAGAGAGATGCACAGATGTACTTACACAGCCTGCAAGCACAAGGAAAGGAAGAATGGGAAGGAGAGGGGGCACGAAAAAGAGGCAGGAAGAATGAACTGTCTTATGATCAATGCTGTAAAATAGCTCACAGAGCAAGCAGTCCACATTCAGATGTGAGTAGGCAGATAGAGGGTTCCAAGGAGGAATACAATCTATTTCTTCCTCCCTCTAACCCCAACCCAAAAGAATATGAAACTGATAAATACCTACTGACAAGAATTCAACAAAATGTGAAAACAACAACCTATTGTTAAAAATATTACAAAAAGTTAAACTTTGTGATTTTACCAACAGAAACTCAGAAGGAAGTACTAAAAATTAAGACACAACTGTGAGCAAATACTGTATAAAAAGGGCAGTTACAAATGTAGTAAACGTTAGTATAAAGTTTTAAAAAAAGAATAAATCCTATATAATAAAAGGGTAATATGCAAATTGACCCTAACAGCAGAACGACTAGGAATGACTGGTCACTATGACACACACTGACCACCAGGGGGCAGACGCTCAATGCAGGAGCTGCCTCATGGTGATCAGTGCGCTCCCACAGGGGGAACTCTGCTCAGCCACAAGCCAGGCTGACGGATGCCAGTACAGCGGTGGTGGTGGGAGCCTCTCCCGCCTCCTCAGCAGCACTAAGGATGTCCGACTGCAGCTTAGGCCTGCTCCCCGCTGGCAAGTGGGCATCCCCCAAGGGCTCCCGGGCTGCCAGAGGGATGTCTGACTGCCAGCTTAGGCTTGATTCCCCGGGGAGTGGGCCTAAGCTAGCAGGTGGACATCCCCCGAGGGGTCCGAGACTGCAGGAGGGCACAGGCCGGGCTGAGGGCCCCCCCCACAGTACACAAATTTTTGTGCACCAGGCCTCTAGTAACTAAATAACAAGCAATCATGTGACAAATGAGAAGAGTGTTCAGAATTTTAGCTTTCAGAGGTCCTTGACTGATCAGAAAGATATGGGAGAATTTTGATTAACTTTACAGATTTCATTAATCTATTACACATTTCTGAAAGCACAAAAGTGAATGTTAACCTCCAAGCACATGGAGGGGAAAAATGAGAAGAAAGCAAGCTGATCAACTGAGCAAAAGAGAAGAAAACAGAACAAAAGCAAGGAAAAGGCATGGAAAGTAGAACAAAAAATAAGAAAGCAGAAATAAGTTCAACTACATCATATTCAAAGGATACTTAAATAAAAATATTAAGGCACATGGCAATAATATATATAATTTATGGAAAGATACACATGTAGCATATACAGAAAAACATGAACCGGATGCAGACCAAATTTAGTAGGGTGGTTACCCTCTGTAGAAGAAGGGAGTATAGTTTGTGAGGGGCATTTTAACTAAATGTAAAATTTATTTTCTTTTTTAAAATGTCTTAAGCCAATGTAGCAAAAATGCTAACATTTCTAGGCAGACATAATAGCTGTTATATTCATTTATATTTTCTGAACTGTTCCATAACTTTAAAATAGTTAGTAAAACAATTATAGTCAAAGCCATGATTTCTCATTACTACATAAATATAAAGTTCTGAACTGCCTTATAATTATAGAGATTTCAAAAACCTTACTTTCATTTTAGGATGGTTAAATTAGCTTACAAAATAATGACTCTACCCTAAGTTCTCAAAATACTGGAAAATATTAAAATCTGTATTATAATTTAGTCATAGTCAAGACCTGTTCAAATCCAAATGCCTGAAATATTTCTAAAAATATCCTTAAGCTTCAAAATTAAAATTGTCTCTGATAAAAACCAACATTTTATAGGTGCTTCTAGCCTAAGTAGGCACTAGGAGGTAAAAATTCTAGCTTCAGAGAGTAACTCTGATAATGACAAATTGAAACAAGACTTCACCTATAACAGAAACAAAAAAAGATTATTTATCCCCCAAATATTTAAAATGGATTTTTTCACCAAAGAGCACCCAGAAATATTTGTTATTATGGGTATACAGTACCTGTTAAGTCCTTTGCTAAATCAGGATGGTTCATGAGACAGTGACTAGCAAATTTTACACATTCCAGGCGTATTGGTACATGAATATCATTAAACCTGATAAAATATAAAGGCACAGTGATCTTTAAAATTAGAGAAACATATCTGTTTAATCTGCAATCAATTTATATTTATTTCTCTAATTAAAATTTATGTAGGATAATCTGAAGTAGACCTAGAGACTTTATCAAAGTTTTTGATATACTATCCTCCTGTATAATAAAAACATAACATGCTAAGTGTCTGACCAATCAGTCGACCGTTTGGTCAACAGCTCAACCAGTTGCTATGAGGCACACTGACTACCAGGGGCAGATGCTTCGACTGGTAGGTTAGCTTGCTGCTGGGGTCCAGCTGATGGGGATGGGGCGACTGGGCCAGACACACCCTAGAGCCCTCCCACAGTCCCTCACCGGCCAGCCGGCCAACCTCCCTTGGTCCAACCTCCCACGGTTCCTCCCCAGCCGGCTGGCCCCCATCGGCCCTGATCAGGACTGGGTGAGATGGCCCCAAAATGCCCCGATCTGCCCCAATCACAGGCCAGGCCGAGGGACCCCACCCATGCATGAATTCATGCATTGAGCCTCTAGTATGTGTATAAATGTTCTGAAGCCTCCTTATTAAACTAGAACAATCTCCTGTGATAACTATGTACTTTACAAGGGCATGTTTAAATATACATTTGACTCAAATACAAGAATTAAAATGACAATTTTTTTCTATAAATATACTTTAAAATATGTTTATAAAAGTATAATGTGTGTACATAGTTCATAGATACATTATATAAATCTCATACTGTGTTTAAAAAGAAAACTATTCCTCAAAGTAGTCTTTTTTATATAGAGGTATTCACAAATGTGTGGTAATCTTGTATACTCAACCCATATTATTTTACATGACTCTATTATAACTGTGCCCAAATTAGTCCTATCCAGTTAGCAATCACAATTATTATATACCCATTAATATCAAAGCCAATTTTTACATGGAAATGTAATACATTAGCATCTCTAAAAAAATCAAGTTTGGTTGATATGTCATTTAAGTATCTTTTAATTTTATATTTTTCCTTCATTTTTTTCCCTCCTTATAATTTGGTGAAGCAACTGCTTTTTGTTTCTGTACAGTGTTTTCCCAATTAAAATTTTGCTAATTTTATCATTCTGATATCAATTAACAGGCTCCCCTTTCTTCTAAGTTCATATGACTATGATCATATAAAAATGATCATATTAGGTTCTTTTTCTTAGGAAGACAACATTATATATGGCATTGTGTTCCTCTATCAGGAAGCATATGATATCTAATTGTCTCTAAACACTGATATTCAAAGCCTATATACATTAGTTCATGATGGACTATAAAAGTGACTTAAAAACCTTAAGAAACAACCAAAAAAGCCCAGCCGGTGTTGCTCAGTAGTTGAGTGTCGACCTATGAACCAGGAGGTCACAGCACATGCCCAGGTTGTGGGCTCAATCCCTAGTGGGGAGGAGGCAGCCAATCAATGATTGTTTCTCATCACTGATGTTTTTTTCTTCTCTCTCTCTCTCTCTTTCTTTCTATCTCTCTCTCTCCCTCCCTTCCTCCCTCCCTCTTCCTCTCTGAAATCAATAAAAATATCTTTAAAAAAATAAACAAAAACATTAAAGTGAAGTGAGAATTTTCCACTTGCTATTTTCATGTCTTAATTCTGTAAGATTAAAGATTTCCAAATCTTGTATTGCCCAATACTATAACACACAAAATTTAGCATTTTATAAAGAAGAAAATAAGAAGGCTTCAAAATAAGCACCAAATTACTCATAAAAGCTTATTACTAGAAAAAAGTTGTTTTATAAAAAAAAAAAAAATTATAAATTCTAACCTATAGTCTCATGAAATTTCTTGAGTGTTTTGAATCCAGGTCCAGTTTACCATTTCTCAACTAAACATGTACCATACAGCCATAATAAATAAAATAAATTATCTTTAAGAAATAGTCTAGCTCCTTGAAATTGGTAACAATGTGGAAATTTTATGTTATTACAAGTAAAAGAAAAAAATTACAAAGTAATAGAAAGGTGATATAAATTTAAATTAGGATTTTTCTTCCATAAAATCTATAAAGTCTGGGTAATCCAAGTCCTGATTTAAAAATATACTTTAAATGTCTATATGTAAAAATTGTATTTTTGTTTTAACACATTAAACAAAATGGATTTTAAATTGAATCTCATAATTTAATTACACTTGTAAAATATTTTGCTTTACTACTCAAGAACTTTCCACTGTGTTTAAAGAAAAAAATCCTATCTAATAATAGACAAACATGGTAATTGACCGTACCTTCGCTACACCTCCCATTGGCTAATCAGCACAATATGCAAATTGACTGCCAACAAAGATGGAGGCTAATTTGCATACTGCAGGCAGGGCCGGCAGCGCAAGACGCTGCCCACGGGACCCGGGCCCCTGACCCCTGACCAGCAAGGCAGGGCCAGTAGTGCCTGATGCTGCCCGGGGGATCCGGCCTTGGATCCGTGACCTGGCGAGGGAGCAAAGCAGCGGAGAAGGGAGAGAGCCCAGGTGGCAGAGAAGGGAGGGAGCCGAGGGCAAAGTGGCAAAGGGAGGGCGCAAGGCAGCGGAGAAGGAAGCCCCATTCTTGCAGGAATAGGCCCGAGGAAGCCCTATTCTTGCAGGAATCTTTCTGCAACAGGCCTCTAGTATCTAAAATAAAACTCAAAATGACAATGGGCTAATATTTGTTAGTTTAATATAACTTGTTAAATGTTATTATTTATCTATAGGAGATAATCAGATTAAGAATTTAGCACTTAGCAAGTACTGATAAAGGCTTATATAGTCATTTAAAAAATTAGAAAACTAAAACTAAAGAGATAAAAATTTACCATAATTCATTGACAATTCTGGGATCGAGATAGAAAGAAAAGTGGTTAACAAAAATAAAAATATTGTCCTGGTCAGTCTGGCTCAGGGGTTAGGGCATCAGCCCACAGAATGAAGAGTCTCAGGTTCAATTCCCAGTCAAGGGCATGTACCTAGCTTTTAGGTTTGATTCTAGGCCCCGGTTGGAGCACATGAAGGAGGCAACCAATCAATGTGTCTCTCACATCAATCTTTCTCTTTCTTTCTCTCTCTCTCTCTCTCTCTCTCTCTCTCTCTCTCTCTCTCTCTCTCTCTCTCTCTCTCTCTCTCTCTCTCTGTCTCTGTCCTCCTCTCCTCCCTCCCTTCCATTCTGCCTGAAAATCAATGGAAAAAACATCCTCAGGTGAGGATTAAATAAATAAATAAATATTCTAATACAAAGGAAATAGAATAAGTCTTTAAATCTTATTTGTCTATTAATGACTTAATTACATTATTCGTTACAAGAGTAATTTGGGGACCGGGGAGGGAATCATTTATCATTGGGGTCAAAGTTGGTTTCAGCCAGGGCACCTGAAGTGACTTTAATATATTCAAGGTCAGGGATACCTTTAGAAACATAAAGAAATGAACCCTTCTCCAGAAAAGAGAAATAAACAAACACACTCAAAATTTTGCAACCAATTTCAGGAGGTTTGTGGATCATTAAAAGTGTATGAGGAACATAGGTTATCATTTCTTTAAAAGAGGAAGGAAGAAAGCTAGGAGGAGGAACATACATAATCATTCATTTACTCATTCTGTGACTGTCCTTAAATATGTATCTCTGAATAACCTAACCAAATATAATTATTTTGTGGAGGAGCTATCTCTCAAATTAATGTATTTTTAGTAGAATTAATTACTGCTATATAGTAATACATTTTAATTTCATGATTATAATACTTTGTGAGGTAACTTTAAATGTATCATCTTTTAAAAATTACTGAGGACAAGATAAGATGAAAAACAAAAGGGAAATTGTAAATGTGACTAATCATTATCAGCATTCAAAAAATCCAAAACATAAAACTTCATTTTTTGATTTCAGAGAATAAACTTAAATGGGAATGGTGTTTTAAAGGGATATAAGTAGATATAAACATACATGACTTTTAAACAGGACACCAAAATCATATACCTGCCCAAGTAACACTGCCAAAGTGGTTTGTTTTGAGAAGCCAATTCTGAATCCTTTGCCCCAAACATTTTTGCTAGTAGTTTAACAACTTGCAGGCGTTCATCATTATCATTGCTCTAAAACAAAACACAACCATAGCTTTAAAAACATGAAGTAGATATATTCAGAATAATTTTCTCATTATTTCTCTTACCCTCCAATTGCACAGAAAACTTTCCATAAGTTATAGATGAAACATTATATATAAAAATGGTCAATATACTCCTCACAAGATTAAATCTTCAATGCTCTAATCATCTCAAATTACATCAAAGCAGTACTTCCTACATGAAAATACATCTGAAATTTTGAGTGAATGTTAGAGGTTCTCCCTTTACAATTGAGGTTTATTTTCATTCAAAGTCAAATTCAAAAACTAACTTGCATCAAACCCGTGAAAAACTATTTGTGGTTTTTAAGAACAAACACCGATAAAGGACACAAGCCTTCCAGTAAACAGAGAATTCCACATTATTGTCCTGGTTAAGCTCTTTGTAGGAATAAATATATGCTGAAGTCTCTCAGTAGGAGAGTTAGTTCATGTTCATATACCAGATCATAATAGAGTTTAATAATATGATGAAGCCTTGGACATGCAAAAGTTAAAATTTGTTTTCTACACTATATTGTGGGTACTCCGGGGACAAGAACTCAATTTTACTATTACTGATTTTGGTAACTTACAGATGACAGTGGTTAAATGGATAAGCCAGCACAATTCTAGAATTGAATATGTAACAATTGGGAATATGAAAAAAACAACACCACTACATTGATATTCAAAGTGTGAACAGCATTATAGATTTTTTTAAAAATATTAAACCAATTCTTCAGCCTAGCATTGAGAGCTCCCATAATATGACCTAACTCATCTCTACTATCTTATTATTCTTCCACATAAGTAATTTTCAACCCTGACCATACATTAGAATGACCTCTAAGTCTATAAAAAAGCAAAACACACACACAGAAACAAAAAAAAACAACCGATGCCTGAACCCTATGCCAGAAATTCTGATCAACTTGTTTGGTTCAAAGCCTGGATATGAGCTTGTTTATTATAGCTCCACAGCTGAAGATTCCAATGTGCAGCCAGGAATGATTTAAATATTCTTTATGCTACCATCCAACTGTAATTCCCTGTGTTCTACAAATTGACCCAGCACCTTCCTACCTCTATATGTTTCTGCATGATGTTTCTTTTGCTTCAATTGTATGCTGTTTGTAACTTTTGTGACACTTATAATGTCTGGCCTTTTATTAGATCTGGATTAAATTTTCCTCTTCCTTTCATACTAGATGTTAGATTTGCTGAAAGTAGGGATGATAATTCCTTATTTTTACATTTCTTAGAGTATTCAATATTTTCATTAGAGAAAATCAGACCAATAAATAATTAAAGGTATGCCTGCCTACGCCTCATCAAAATGCTAACTACATGAAAAAAGGGGGGTAGGGAGGCAGGTAAATCAAATAACTCACCTAAGAAATATACCAAAAATGCACCCAAGAATAAAACAAGAATTATTACACCACCAAAATAGACTATTTATTTTGTTGTTTTTAAAAAGACAAATCAAAATTTTTAGAAACAAAAGATATAACAGAAATAAGAACTTTTCTGTGTGGTACACTGGATCCACAAAGATTATTAATTATAAACAGCTTTATTTAATTTTCCTATAATAATTTGAAAGAAAAAAAGAATATCCCCCAAATCTGCAAGTGAAACTAATAATGTCAAGTCAATGGGAACATGCTTTTAAGAGATGAAAAGCAGAGGTGCTTTTAACATAGGAATGTATAAGATAATATGCACAAAGGGAAAATATTTCACATGACGTGGATAACAGAGCCTAAACTATTTTTATAGCCCAGTCAAGGGGTTTCGGGAACTACTATAAACTTGAAAACATTAGCTTAATATATAGCTATGACCTTAAAACTGAGTCACAACCTAGAATTTATCTGGAAAATATTTTGAAAAATATACCATCCTTCCAATAATTAACTAAGCAGCTACTATTTGCTAGAAATCATGATGGGCATTCAAGATACACAAATAGGCAAGGCATAAATATGTAATTTAAATAATAATAACATACCATTACTTCTGTAATCCTCAGATAAAACCATTATAAGAATTAAAAAGGCACAAATAATGCTCTTTGCTAATTTAGTTGACTGAAGCATATTATTTTTAAAATAGTTACCTTTAGTTTAAATTCAAGCTGGGGTAAAACTGAGAGCAGCAAATGACTATCAATATTATAGAGTTCCAAAATTAAGTCAAAGACATGTTCTGACAAATCGCTGATAGATGTTTTCCCAAGCATCAGAACCTGATTAAAAAACTTTCGAAAAAAAAATTGTATATTAATAGAAACACCACAGATAAACTTTCTAAAATCGTAATTATTATTCAATTAAATTCATTATCATTTCATACAAAGTCAAAGTAGGCATATGAAAACATTTTCTAACAGTAAGGAGGAAACCACTACAGCAAGCATGTCAAATTTGCAGCCGGGGGCCACTGGCCCACAAGAAATATTTTTGCAGCCCAGCCAATTTAACAGTATGTAAGAAACGTTTTAATAAAAATTTCATAACTTAATTTTTACAATATCCTGTTATATATAATTATTAATAACGAACTACAACATTCTCTAATGACTGATTACTATAATCATGTTGCATTCATTTCCCTTACATGCAGGAGCACCATTTCTCTCCACTAATACTAGTAGTGAATATTTTAGCAGCCAATTGCCACGTCATTAGTCTTGGACTGACTTGTTTGGTGTGTGCAACAGGAAATATTTTGCTTTCGGAGAACAAGAAAAATAGGTTTATTTGCGTTACGCTTATTAATTTGTGCAGTTATTCAGTGTCTGATAAGTTAATGTTCAAGAAAAAATATTAATTTTTATTAAAATATTCTATTACTTTATGTTAATGACTAGAGGCCTGATGCACGAAAATTCATGCAAGAGTAGACCTTCCTTCCTCCGGCTGCAGGCACCGGCTTTCTTCTGGCACCTGGGACCCAGGCTTCCCTCCTCTGGCCAGCCACAGGCAACCAAGACCCGGGCGGCTTCACCCGGACTGGCTGCAGGCACCCGGAACCCCAGACGGCTTCGCCCAGGCCCTGGCTTTGTCAGGTATGATGTCCGGAAGGACGTCTGGAAGACATCCGGTCTATCTGGTCTAATTAGCATACTACCCTTTTCTTAGTATAGATTACTCATTTATTTTAGCCCTTTGTATTCAGCATGTCTCTACTGAAATAAACCTATGTTTCTATGAAAATTGAAGCTTTTGTTTTTTTGCAGCCCACATAAACTTAAAACTTGTTTATTTGGCCCGTGTTAGCCTTTGAGTTTGACATGCTTACACTACAGGCTATATGAAAAGATAAAACATGGAATTCACTTTATACACAATTTAAAAAAGCATTATTGATAAACACCCTACTACCAAACACACTTTATTCCTCATAACAGTCTTACTATATTTTATCCTGTATAAGTTGTCTTAATTCCTCTACTAGATAATTCCTTAAGGATAAGGGATGACTTCTCGTTCACCTTAACATGTATAGTAGACTATAGCATAAAAGACAAAGCCTTACACCTTCACAGTAAGAGCTGATTCCATTTTAAGATATTTAATTATGTATTTACTAGAGGCCCGGTGCACAAAAATTCGTGCACTCTGGGGTAGGGAGGGGGGGTCCCCTCAGCCTGGCCTGCGCCCTCTTGCAATCCAGGAGCCCTTGCTCCTTACCATCTGCCTGCTTGATGCTCCTTAACACATTAAGCACCCTATCAGTCACCACTGACTGACACTATATGTTCTGTCCAGAAGACAAAACAGGTTGGGCGCTTAACATGTTAAGGCTAGGCTTGCTGCTCCTTAGCAGGCAGGAGAGACTCCCGCTACTGCTACTGCGCTCGCCAGCCCTGAGCCTGGCTTCTGGCTGAGCAGCACGCCCCCTGTGGGAGCGCACTGACCACCAGGGGGCAGCTCCTGCATTGAGCATCTGCCCCCCGGTGGTCAGTGCATGTCATAGCGACTGGTCATTCCGCTGTTCAGTTAATTTGCATATTAGGCTTTTATTATATAGGCTAATGCAAAACCTCTTTCTAATCCTTTTTGTCATTTATATTCTCATAAGCAAAATAAAATAAACAATACACAAGGTTTATAGCACAAATTTAAATCCAATTAAAAGCACATATAAACACAAGGAAAATCCAAATTTGAACAATTTATTTTCTATAAGCAGCCAACTCTAGTTCCCACATTCAGATCATACCACTACTGAAACTGGTAACAACACATGGCATAATGATCAAGTTCTTAAGTATTTAAACTCTTCCAAATATGTAAAAATTAACCCAGGAAATATACCACATATTCTCAACAGTAACTTGTCTTCTGGAAGAAGCAGTTAAGGATTCTTTACACCAAATAAACTGCCCTAATCTTTTCTCTTTGCGACAGTTTTAACACACAACCTGGTTTAATTAGGCTTTCTATATGAAAAGTATGAAGTCAAGGACTTCACATTTCTGTCTCTTCTGCTTTATTTTAGTTCTTGGGTCATTCTTAACAAAGTTTCTTAGATCTATAAACCTGTACAAACTACCTAGCCATGCAGGGGGAAAAAAGAACAAGTTCTGTTTTACTATTCGTTCTTTATTGGTTTTAAAAATAACTTGCTTTCCCTCCTTTTTTATCCATTTTGTGGGAAAAGAACTTCATGACATTAACCGTTAAATTCTCATTTAGACTGAAAATAAAGCAGCTTTGTTGTTTCAACTCACAAATTTTCAACTGTTTAAAAACAGTAAATCTAGTTTTCCTTAACAACAACAAGAAACAATAATCCTTTCCAATATGGCCACCGTGGTGGTAAAACCATCCTATTCTATCAGTCTAGGAAAAGCTCATTTTTTTTTAAAAAAAATCATTGCTTAGTTTATTTCTTACAAATTCCATCAAAAACATATATTTAACATATATATAATCTCCATAAAGGTAAGGACCAAGTCAGTCTTCTTCATGCCCTACATGAGGGCTTACAATTTATTGGAGGAAGAGAATACTGATTTGATTAAGTATTGCCTTTCAAAAAACATTTTTCACTTACAAGTAGGTAGCTAATATTCATACTAGAAATTAACTTATTTTATAACAATTGCTTCTTAATGAAAGGAGTATGAGTAATGTCAGTAATAAATTCTACATCATACTTAAGCATTTAATTTTAATTACAAAAGTGTTTTCACTGTTTAACAGTCTCTGCCATGACCCCAGGCATTATTAATCCCAATTTACAGATGTAAAAACTGTAAGCAAAGGAAGACTAAGCAATTTAATAAAATTTTACCTATATCAAAATGGATTTGATACATTTTTTTCAGTATAACAAAATAATTTTGTGCTGTCTCCTAAACCGTCTGATTAAAATGATCTGGTGAAAAATGATATTACTAAATAGTGATCCATGTAGGAAAGTTTTTGAATTGTCATTATGTACTTTTTAAATTAAACAAAAAAAAAATATATATATATATATATATATATCTACATATATAGAGAGATAGATAGATATATAGATATATATATACTTTTTAGTTAGAATTCTGAGTCATCAAGTTACAACTTTTATTTTAAAAAATAATCTATAACACCACAGTGATTTCTTAAGTCCTACATATGCAGAAATCACTATCTATAAAGAACAAAAGTGAATGTGTCTATACATAAGAGTGAAAAAGACAAAAATAAAAAAGGAATAGAAATGGGTTTATTATTATCTTAGTATCTTACCTCTATTTTTGCTAATTTTCAACCAGGAAGGTAAATAAATAATGGCTATTACATATACAAGTTCAAAAGCTTAAGAATAATTTTTAAAATTATACTGATTTTATCCTACTACAAGATAATTAAATTCACTAGAATTCTAGTAATTTTACATATATAGGTGTGAGGCAGAAAAATAAATCTTACAAAAAAAAGAAAAAAACAGTAATTCTTAACTTCTCAGCTAATCCTCAAATAAAACAAGGGATAAGAAAACAGGAGAAAGAGAGATAACAAAGTACTTGGAATAAATATGTAACTGAAAGTGTTCTAAGACCATTCTACTAATTCTGTTCTTCAGCTTCTGATAAAGATATAACAAGAAAGTATGGATGGGGGGATTCTACTTTTGCAGACAAGAACTAAGAGCAGGAATATAACATAAGGTATAAGTAATTAAGAAAATGTTTTTACATTGATTTATCTGGGATGGCTAAAAGTTCTATCTTAGTCCTTTTATTTTCCTTTTAAATTTTATTATAATATTTTCAAGTATGCACAAATGTTGAAAGTATATTATAAGGAACCCAGTAACCTGGCTCCAACCAATACTACTATTTTATCTTGAAACTTTTTTCTTTCATTATCCAACCCTAGAAAAGATATTAACATGGTATGGCGTTATTTTCTTCTTTTTATGTCAGAAAAAGATATCAAAGAAAATTGTGTTTCCCTAAAAAACACCCAAGCTTGGCAATACTAATTTAAATAAGTAATCACCAGGAGGACCTCACCTAGTGTACCCAATGGGCCATGGCAAAAGAATGCTTAAGTCTGGTCTACACACTTCAAATACCATTAACTCAATAAAGAAAAAATTCAATCCACCCAATTTAACCAATATACTCCCAAGACTTATATAAAACTTACAGAAATCAACATTTAGAGCTCCCTGTCAATCTTGGAGCTATTAAAATAAGTTACATAATTTGATTCTCCAGCTTCTGAAAGTTTACCCTCTAAAACAATTTATAAGTAAAGTACATTTTTCCTAATCATCATGTGCTTAGAATCATTTAAGGCCATAGTCAGAAAGAAAAATTGGGATCTGCCAAGATACTGTTGTCTAAAGTATGTTACTTTTCAAAGTACATCTTTTCATGATGTAGCTTATATACTGAATTAATTTTTGTATAGTACAAGAAAAAGTCTCCAATCAATTTCAGTAAAATTAAGTACATAAGTAATTATAAAAAGCTTTCTTTCTCACTTTTTTCAAAAAGAAAGATTTACATCATTTACATGTTTGAAGGTAGTGAAAGCACAAAGTAGATGGAGAGACAGAACTGCTATACAATGTTCTAGATTTGTTCCAAAAAGAACAAATGAAATACATGAAATACAATGAATAGTCCCATCTAGAGTTGTGCAACTCACAGAACTGTGGAGAAATAAAAAATACAGTAAGTTTCTATGAGTGAACCCATGTGTTGGAATACATTTAATCTGAAAACAAATACAAGATTGTCAATCTATAATAATATAACTATAATAAGCTAATTAGACCGGAGGTCCTTCCAAACGAAGCTGGGGCTTTGAGGGAAGCCCGGATCCCAGGTGCCAGAGGGAATCCATGCAGGCAGTGGGGTGGGGGGCGGTTAAGGAAGGCCTACTCTTGCATGAATTTCGTGCATCGGGCCTCTAGTCATAAATAAGTAGATTTGGGGTGATTTTGAAAGGGCTCATTTCACTGGAATTCTTCCCCTTTCTCAGAAAAGGTAGCTTTATATGGAATTTCACCCAGGAAAGGCAAGATAGTCAACTTTTACCAAATCAATACCATCCATACTTGCCGTCAATTTTTAGATCTTCATATCCTATCTAATAAAAAAGAAACATGGTAATTGGCGTACGACCGCTACCCTTCCCATTGGCTAATCAGCGAGATATGCAAATTAACTGCCAGCCAAGATGGCGGCCGGCAGCCAGGCAGCTTGAAACTAACATGAGGCTTGCTTGCTTCAGTGACGGAGGAAACCAATGTTACCCGCCTGCCTTGCCAGCCTCTGAGCTTGCAGTTTAAAAAACATTGTAACAAATATAGAAGCTAAACAAAACCCCAGAAACCTGCTTTCAGCGAGCCCGGGATCTCAGAGCTGGAGTTGATACAGAGTTTCGATTATAGAACCGAAACAAACAAGATACCTGCTTTCAGAAGCGGAAGCCTCAGAGCTGGAGCCTCAGAGTTAAAGCTTGCCCAAAATAAAAAAAAAATAAGAAAAAAAGGAGCAGTTGGGAGCTTCAGTCCCAGCCTGAAAACAGCCCTCAGCCCCTCACCCAGACTGGCCAGGCATCCCAGTGGGGACCCCCACCCTGACCTGGGACACCCTTCAGGGCAAACCAGCCAGCCCCACCCATGCACCAGGCCTCTATCCTATATAGTAAAAGGGTAATATGCTTCCCAGCACCAGGATCAGAGGAGCCACGAGGCCTCCCAGCACCGGGATCAGCATGACAGGGGGCAGCGCCCAAACCCCCTGATCGCCCTGCAGCTCTGTGTGTGACAGGGGGCAGGGCCACAACCTCCCTATCTGCCCTGCTCTGTTCCTGACAGGGGAAGGCGCCCCAACCCCCTGATCAGCCCTGCTCTGTGCCTGATAGGGGGGAGCTCCCCACCCCTTGATCGCCCTGCGGCTCTGTGTATGACAGGGTGCAGCGCCCAAACCCCCCCACCCCACGGGCCCTACTCTGTGTGTGACGGCGTAGTGCCATAACCTCCCCATCGGCCCTGCCCTGAGTGTGACAGTGGCGGCGCCCCAAACCCCTGATCGGCCCTGCTCTGTGGGTAATAGAGGGTGGCGCCCCAACACCCCCACCCCCTCACGGGCCCAGCTCTGTGTGTGATGGGGTAGAGCCATAACCACCCCATCAGCCCTGCCCTGAGTGTGACAGTGGCGGCGCCCCAACCCTCTGATCGGCCCTGCTCTATGGGTGATAGAGGGAGGTGCCCCAACCCCCTGATCCGCCCTGCTGTGAGTGACAGGGGCGGTGCTCCCCAACCCCGATTGACCGGGCTCTGTGCGTGAAAGGGGGGAGCCCCCCAACCCCCTGATGGGCCCTGCTCTGTGCGTGATGGGGGAGCTCCCCAACCCCGATTGACCCTGCTCTGTGCTTGACAAAGGGGAGCTCCCAACCCCCTGATTGGCCCTGCTCTGTGGGTGATAGAGGGCGGCGCCTCAACCCCCTGATCGGCCCTACTCTGTGTATGACAGGTGGCGGTGCCCCAACTCCCCTATCGGCCCTACTCTGTGAGAGACGGGGGAGCTCCTCAATCGCCTGATGGGCCCTGCTCTGTGCGTGACAAGGGGGAGCTCCCCAAACCCCTGATGGGCCCTGCTCTGTGCGTGACATGGGGGAGTTCCCCAAACCCCTGATGGGCCCTGCTCTGTGCGTGACAGGGGGGAGCTCCCCAACCCCCTGATGGGCCCTGCTCTCTGCGTGACATGGGGGAGCTCCCCAACCCCCTGATGGGCCCTGCTCTGTGCGTGACAGGGGGGAGCTCCCCAACCCCCTGATGGGCCCTGCTCTGTGCGTGAAAGGAGGGAGCTCCCCAACCCCCTGATGGGCCGTGCTCTGTGCGTGACATGGGAAAGCTCCCCAACCCCGATTGACCCTGCTCTGTGCGTGATGGGGGAGCTCCCCAACCCCGACTGACCCTGATCTGTGCTTGACGGGGGGAGCTCCCCAACCCCCTGATCGGCCCTGCTCTGTGGGTGATAGAGGGAGGCGCCCCGACCCCTTGATCGGCCCTGCTCTGTGTGTTACAGGGGGCGGTGCCCCAACTCCCCTATCGACCCAACTCTGTGACATGGGGGAGCTCCCCAACCCCCTGAGGGGCCCTGCTCTGTGCGTGACAGGGGGGAGCTCCCCACCCCCCTGATGGGCCCTGCTCTGTGAGTGACATGGGGGAGCTCCCCAACCCCGATGGGCCCTGCTCTGTGGGTGATAGAGGGCGGCGCCCCAACCCCCTGATCCGCTCTGCTCTGTGTGTGACAGGGGGCAGTGCCCCAACTCCCCTATTAGCCCTACTCTGTGAGTGACAGGGGGGAGCTCCCCAACCCCGATTGGCCCTGCTCTGTGCATGACAGGGGGTGGCGCCGCAACCTCCTCATGGACCCTGCCTTGAGTGTGACAGGGGGCGGTGCCCCAACCCCCCAATCGGCCCTACCCTGAGCGTGACTGAGGGTGGCATCACAACCTCCCAATCCACCCTGCTCTGTGCATGACAGGGGAAGGCGCCCCAACTCCCCAATCGGCCCTGCTCTGAGCCAGACCAGGGGCTGCACTTAGGGATTCGGCCTGCCCTCTGCCACCCTAAGAGCAGGCCTAAGCCAACAGGTCGTTATCTCCGGAGGGGTCCCAGACTGCGAGAGGGCACAGGCCGGGCTGAGGGACCCCCCTCTCCTCCCCGAATGCACAAGTTTCTGTGCACCTGGCCTCTAGTTAGTTTATATCTTCCTTTTGTACAAATCAATTTAATCTCCAAAAAGCTGTAAACAATTTCTCTGAATAATGAAAAGTTCCATATGTTTTATCTAATTACATTTAATTCTTTTTCTAACACTAGAAAACAGTATATCTTGCTAACCAAATTAATGCTGTTTTAGTTCCTAGGCAATCTGAAAGAAGCACAGAATGAACAAACAAGATGAGCATTAACCTTCTAGAAAATATTAACCAAGAATAATTTTAAATAAGGAGAAAGAAAATACATTACTTAGTAATTAAAAGAACACAAAATTTAAAGGTATGTACTACTTGTCAAAAATTGCTTCTCGCAGTCTTTAAAATGTTGGCTGATTATGTGGACACCTCATTACAGTAAGACTTACATTGGTAATGTATGGTTCAATAGCTTGAGCAGTCCTCTTCAGTAAAGCCTTTGCCAAATCATATGCTTGTTTGTTTAAATTCTGAAAGACATAATGATATCTGTATTACATTTCTCTAACTGTGAGAAACAAAACAGTACCTGTATGCAAAAGAACACTCAAATAAACTAATGAAAAACTCTAAAATTCAGAATAAAAAAGAGAAGGCAGAGCCACTTTTTTCTCTTAAGACTAACTGATCTACTAAATCATAACATCCCTTCCAAGCAAGGGTAAATATATTTTCTTCATCTTGTTCATAACAATGTAAACCATATAGAAAGGTAAATAAATGTTTAGTAGATTCAATAAATATTTAGTAGTTCAAGAGGAGACAGTCATTCTAAATCTATTTATTTATACACAGCTGTATATAAAGAAATACAGGCTGTTTCACTCCAGGTTCCAATAACCAAAATGAAAGGGTTAAAGAAAATAAAATGGGCAGAGGAAACTTATTGTGCTTAGCAGATATCTTGCCAAAAGCTTGCAGTCTTGAGCTCTGCATAGCCTAGATAACCAAAGATCAGAACCACCAGTCAAGCTCTGTGCATCAACAAAAACTGCCCGCCACCAACAGAAGCTGATAAAAAGCTTGACTCTCCCTTTAGTCGCCGCTGACTCCTTTTTCGGACTCAGCCCGTCTGCACCCAGATGCTTGAAATAAAACTTTTTTTGATATATACAGCCTCATGTCATAGATGTGTGAACCTGACCCACACGAAACCTTTCACAAAACATCCTAAGAGAATGAACTGGGTTCTAGTGTGGGGAGGAAAGGGGGGGGGTGGGGGAGGGGGGCGGGGCCAGCAGGTGTGTCCACAGGAGGGGAAAGACAACATTTGGGGCAGCTATGGGAAAGGAGATTTACTCAGCACATCTCAGAGCACAGGTAAGTTCAAGTATACAAAAAGAAACATAAAGAGTAAAGTATGAAAAGAAAAAAAGAACAGGAAAAAGTATATTAAGAAAATGTACTTCTGAATAGATTTTGATGATAACAGAATCAACACCAAAGATCTAAAATGGAATCAATATACATTCTAGTTTAAACATATTACAGAGACCAGGGATGAAAATTTTATTTAAATACATCTCTCTCTCTCTCTCTCTCTCTCTCTCTCTCTCTCTATATATATATATATATATATATATATATATGTATATATGGGCTGAAATTCACATTCAGCATACTTTTAGATTTGTATTGTTATTTGTATTACTTCATTCATTTCTAACAGCTATTTAGTATTTTACTATATATGCCACAGCTTACTCACTCTCTTATTCATAGACATTAAATTACATGTCTTGTACATGCCTCCTTGTAAATATAATACTTTTCTGTAAATTCTATTATCTGTTTTGTTATTTATTTGTAGAGTTTTTCTATAAATTCGACACATTAAACCTTTGTCAATTATATGTGTATCATGCCATGGCCTACAGTTGTCTTTTCAAGAAAGTTTAGCATGTTTTAGAGCATATAGAACTTAAAAATTAAATGTAATCAAATGTGTCAATCTTTGCTTATTTGCCTTGTGCTTTATATCTTAAGAAATTCTTTTCCACTTTGTGGTTAAGATGTTGTTTTATGCTTACAAATAAAATTTTAAAGACTTGCTTCTCAGATTTAAATCTTTATTCTACCTGTAATTTATTTTTAGATACAGTGTAAAATAAGAATTTACTATTGCCCTGGCTGATGTTTCTCAATGGTTAGAGCAATGACTTGGACACTGAAGGGCTCATAACTTGGGTTGCAGGTCCAATCCCCAGCCCTGGTAGGAACAAATGCATGAGGCAATCAATCAATCTGTCTCTCTCACATTGATGTCTCTCTCCCCCTCCCTCTCCCTCTCGTTCTCTCTCCCTATTCCTCTCTCCCTTCCACTTTCTCTAAAAATCAATGGGAAAGATATCCTCTAGTGACAATTAACAATAAATGAATAAATAAATAAATAAATAAATAAATAAATAAATAAAGCTAATATTATTGTCCATATAAATAATCAATTGTCCTACAAAACCATTCATCAAATAGTCTGTTTTCCCTCCAGTGACCGTAATACCCACATACTCGAGTTTCTATATAACCAGGCAGTCATCTGAAAATTCTCCATTACTTCCTTATGTCTTTTTGTCTATTACTGCCTGCTTATAGTCAACAAACCAGAAGGAAACAATGTCTTAACAGTGGGTAAGATCAGTTCCTACTTTATTATTCTAATTCAAAATTGTTTGACTATTATTGGTCATTTGCTCATCATGTAAATTTTAAAATCAGTTTGTCAAAATACAGAGAGATGCACATACACATACATAGACATTTTCAGCTTCTATTTTTACTGAATTACGTATTCATATGCTGAGCTGTCATCAGTATGATGATGAGTTTCCCGTCCCATAAAACAATAACAAATCATGCAACATATTTAAGTCTTCTACTTTTCAGTCAACCAATGATTCTCAACATAAAGATCATGTGCATTTTTCTTAAACTTTTAAGTAGTACAAGTCTTTGTTTAAAGTTACAAATGAACTTTTTTTATATTATACTAGCAGATCTTTATATATTGATCATATATCTAACAACTTTGGAAAATTTTCTTGTATTGGAAACTATATTTTCTCCTGCACAGGCTGTCATATCATCTGCAAGTAATTTCAGTTTTGTATCATCTTTCTAATCCTTTTTTTTTAAAAATATATTTTATTGACTTTTTACAGAGAGGAAGAGAGAGAGATAGAGAGTTAGAAACATCGATGAGAGAGAAACATCGATCAGCTGCCTCCTGCACATCTACTGGGGATATGCCCGCAACCCAGGTACATGCCCTTGACCGGAATCGAACCTGGGACCTTTCAGTCCGCAGGCCGATGCTCTATCCACTGAGCCAAACCGGTTTCGGCCTTTCTAATCCTTTTATTTTTTTATTTGTCTGTCTTGTTTTATTCTACTAACTTGAAACCTCTAGTTAGTGGTGTTTAGAAATAGCATTCTTACCCTTATTCTGAATGGAAGGAATATCTTTACAATGTCCCTAACTTTAAAAAGAAGGTTTAAATATTTCACCATTAAGAACATATATATCCTTATCATACAAATCCTTATCAGTTTAAGGAGGTTCCTTTCTGCCCGGTGCAGGAATTTCGTGCATGGAAGGGTAAGGGTGTCCCTCAGCCCAGTCTGCACTCTCTCCAATCTGGGACCCCTCGGGGGATGTCATAATGCCGGATTAGGCCCGATCCCACAGGCTCTCCCCCGATGGCCTGATCACCCCTAATTGCCTCTGCCTTGGCCCCGCCACCATGGCTTTGTCTGGAAGGTCGTCCGGCAGATATCCGGTCTAATTGGCATACTACCCTTTTATTAGTATAGACTAGTGGCATGGTGCACGAAATCCACGCACACTGAAAGGGTATTAATTAGAGGAAATATTTTAATATTGCTATTTGCCCTTTCTCTAAAATAAAAGGAAATGACTAAAATGTATCTACACTAATAAAAGACAAGGATGCTAATTGACCGTACCTTTGCTACGGCCATCAGCCAATCAGAAGAGTATGCAAATTAACCCAACAAAGATGGGCGTTAAATTTGCATAATGCAGGTGGGGCGGGGCAGCGCCATCCGCTGCCTGCCCCAACCCCGAGATCAGGGTTGCCGTGTGCGCGACCCGGGGCGGCGCCCCAAACCCGAGATTAGGCCTGCCGTGTGTGTGACGCAGGGCGGCGCCCCAACCCCGGATCAGGCCTGCTGTGTGCATGACCAGGGGTGGTGGGGCAGGGCAATGCCATCCACCGCCCGCCCCAATCCTGGGATTGGGCCTGCCGTGTGCGCCACCCAGGGCTGCGCCCCAACCCTGGGATCGGGCTGCCGTGTGTGCCACCCGGGTGGTGGGGCGGGACAACGCCATCCACCGCCCGCCCCAATCCCGGATCGGGCCTGCTGTATGCGACCCAGGGAGGCGGGGCAGGCACCATGGGATCGGGCCTGCCATCTGCGAGCTGGGGAGCAGGCATAAGCCAGCAGGTGGTTATCTCCCGAGGGGTCCCAGACAGTGAGAGGACACAGGTGGGGCTGAGGGACACTGCCACCCCAACCAGTGCACAAATGTTTGTGCACCGGGCCTATAGTATGAAAATAATACATAATTTTATTAATAAACAATAACAAAAATGGTATAACAACAAACTCATGATATAAAAACAACAAAAACATGATATAAAAAGGACATTGATGCAAATAATGACTGATAAAGTGATTAAACTTATTCTAATATCTCCCTAAATATCACATTAAGAGTGAAAACACTTTCAGAGTGCTTCACTAATTTTCCTTGGGATAAAGTATTTACAACTTTAACGTCACACGCTCTTCGAACTTGAGAGAAAGCAACATATAACTGACCATGTGTGAAAATGGGTTCAGGTAGAAATATGCCTACTCTGTCTAGTTTGTCCTTGTGATTTATTAATAGTCATCACAAATGCTGGCATCATGGGAAACTGTCGTAGAATTAATTTAAATGGGAGGCCAGTGTCACATGGGGACAAATCAATTCTTGGAATCAGAACAACCTCTCCCTCTGCAGATCCTGTTAATACTTCATCTTCGATAATGTTAGGTCTAATTTTTTGATAATAAATCTAGTACCATTAACAAAGACCCCATTTACTATTTCTCAATAGGATGATGATTGCACCCACTTTCAATTTTAATCTATGACACAGTATTCCCGAAGGAGTAATACTATTAAGAAATTCGATGGGAAAATTTTCCTTTTCAGCATCATCTATTGAGTCAATGGAATCATCACTCAATTATGTGTGAAAATTTCCATTGAGTATATCCAAAATTCCTTCATTTAATTTTTGGACGTGCTCATTTTTTAGACAAAGGATCGCACATTTGGATATATTTTTAATATTATCTATAGATATACTATTTCCAAAGGTAGCTTCAATAATAGATCCATTACAAATCATTTCATGGGGGATTTCAATTATATCCATTCCTAAATGAAAACTGCTATCAAGTTTGCCATTTCCAAGTTTTACTAACCATTCACTATAAGCAGAATCCTCTGATCTCATATTTGTTGTAAGAGACAATTTTCTGAAACATCCGCAAACATCACACTACTTTAAATTCATTTGTACTATGGCCGATCGCATAGCATGCAGTACAATACTGAGACATTGTCGAAAATCCCCTCCAAGAAGGAGAATTTTCCCACCAAATGCAACATTCAAATTCATAATTTCTCTTAGTAATCTGTCCATGGTGTTTACAGCATGACTGGGTGCCATGGTGCATTCATCAATAAGAAGAAGTTGCGCCTTTTTAATGGTTTTAGCAACTTCACTCTTTATATCGAGTCTAGAAATTGAAGTTTCATTTAATGGAATTGGTAATTTATATTGGAAATGAAAGGTTCTTCCACCGAGAATTAAGTTTGCAGCAATTCCTGTAGATGCTGTGGGTAAAACAGTACCACCACGACCTCTAATATAATGTATGAAAACTTTATACATATGTTTTCCCACTACCACCTGGACCCGTGGTCAGCAAACTGCGGCTCACGAGCCACATGTGGCTCTTTGGCCCCTTGAGTGTGGCTCTTCCTAAACCTTAGGAGTACCCTAATTAAGTTAATAACAATGTACCTACCTAAATAGTTTAAGTTTAAAAAATTTGGCCCTCAAAAGAAATTTCAATCGTTGTACTGTTGATATTTGGCTCTGTTGACTGTCAATGAGTTTGCCGACCAATGACCTGGACCATCCAAGAAAAAGCATTTGGGGTGTACAGTTTAATCCTCGATGGCTGAAGTTATAGTCTGAAAGGCTGCCAACTGTTCATCATTCAGAGAATTTATCAAGACCTCTGCCTGTCGTCACTCATACGCTTCATCACATGTATTTGCATTCATTAATAAAGGACGATTCATCACATGTATTTGCATTCATTAATAAAGGATAGTCTGGAAGTGTGAAATATAAACATTTCATTCCATGCAATGTGAATACCTCCTGAATTTTGTTAAGGGCATGCATTTCACAGTTTACACAGGCACCTTCTCTTCAGTGTAATTTCCAACAGAAATCTTCAATAAAATGAGATTTATTCTCATCCCATAATTTGTCTGCAGCAGCAGGACATCCAAACACACATATGTATGCAAAAAGTTGCCGTAGTTGTTTGGGCATATTAAGGATGATTGCATCGTCAATCGTATCTTTCCAGATAGTGTTGTCAAGTAATAATCCTTGGTGTTTAGCAGCTTCACAAAATGTATCATAAGTTACAACTCCTACAGTTGGCAGATCATCAGCTTATCGCACCGTTTACATGCAGAAACAAAAGTCTAAGGTAATATTGTTCTGGTTCTCTAAAGCTCACAGTGAACAGTCTGCCTAATAGTTTATTCCACCCTTTCGGCGCTTTGTCCACAAAGAACTATTAAGTACTTAATGCTGTGGAATCCCCCAATAATAATAATTACGTGCATCAGAATCTTCTCTATTCAATAAGAACCAAGCCATCAAAATTGAGTTATGCCTTTTAGCCCTATCTAAAACTTTAGCAAAATCATCGGCATGAAAATACAAATTCTGATCATTTGGCAAATGAATAGATAATCTTCTAATTGCATGAGATTGGTCATGCATTCGCATTGCAAAAAGTCTCCAAACAGCCTCAGGAGCGCTCACATACCTGGAGTCAATGAAGTCCTGTACTTCATCATGATTGATAATATTTTTTTCAGAAATTTGAATATCTGCACAATCATGCCCTTTATAGATGTATTTAAATAGATATTTGACACTTTTAATTGATGCACAGACTTCAACATTTATATGACAGTTATATTTGAGGCACAAATACGGGTTATAAGGGACAATCCAAGTGTTATTGACGATTTTATTTCCAACAGAAATGGTATTACCAGATCTTCATTTGTATTTGAGATATCCATCAATATTTCCAATGGTTGCATTTTGAAATTCTTTTGGATATCCCTTCAAACATTTTCCATACATGGACTGTTTGGATTTTGTATTCCACATGGTCCATGTACCACATTTGATTTTATAATGTGAAAAAGTAGAGGACACTGGTCCTCATCTGGAATTTCTGCCTTAACTATACGGTCAATGTCATCTCCTGAACATAATTTGGACTCATTATCTAATATCAATATTACGTGAGTGTGAGGCAGTCCACGTTTCTGAAATTCAATGACATGAATTTTAGCTATTACTTTGCCAAATAAATGGAATTTACAGATATTTAAAAGAGCATTCAGCTTAATATTAAAAACTCTGGCTACCACGTCAGGTCTGTTTTCAACTTTTTGCCAGTGTTGTAAATTGTTTGCAATATCTGCCCATTTGGGGTTGCACGTCATGGTTATGAATAAATCGGGATTGCCATACCTCATTATAATTGCCATAGCATCCTGATATCGCTGCTGCATATTTCTGGGACTACCCTCAAAAGATGATGGAAGTATTATCATCTTACCAATCGGCACATTGTCCTTTTCAGATTTAGATTTGAGATAATCCATCAAGCCACTATATTTTTCAACTCTCAACTTAGATTGGTTTGTTTTGATGAAATTTATCCAATTGGCCTCCATTTTTGAATACTAATCTACAATAAACTGTTGAGTTAATTTTCCTGCATTTAAAATAGGATTGAACGTGTCCCTCACAGAGATGAAATCCATAATACTGCATCTGTGTGACTCGTGTCCTTACATGTTGTCTAGTATTATTGTTGACTACACTGTTGTCTCTGAGTCTTAATGCAATATCTGTTCCCCAGCCTTTTTCACCATGTGGAAAAAGAATAGGACATGTCATTGCATCTAATGTAGGAAACAGGATACTGATTTGTTTCATTTTAGTGGCACTTGGATTATTAGAATCTGGTTTACAATGAATGAGCAAGTCCCTTTAAAAAGGAGGTTTCCCATCTTCGTTTCTGAATATGACAGCACCTTTGGTTACACGGGGAGAATTATATCTACCTGGGTCACTGTTACGATCGTATTTAATTGCCAGTTACTTCTGTGGGAGTAATACCTTTTGCTGCTGCTTCAGATTGGGCTTCCTTTTCTACCTCATGTAGCATCTTGTACGATTTTGTTAATTCATTTATTTCATGCATGAGGTTGTTGATGTTGATCATGAGTCTTTCTGATCAGCCCTGGTTTTCTGGCATTGCTAATCTTTTACTTGTAGCTTTGGCTGTATCCAAAATATAGAGTTGAGCAAACTTCTGAGAAACACCATCCGAAGGATGTAAAGTTCCAGTATGGTGAAAAACTTGTCCGTGTATTCTAAAACAGTATGGCCCATATCCTGATGGCGATGCAATATTTGCACCCATGGAAGCAAAAGCAAAAGAACTATTTATGGATTGAATATTTTCCATGAAATTTTTACTGTCAGAATCTTCATTTGTCATTAATCTTTTTAAATTCGCCAGGTAATCTGGAAAACGTATATCATTTGGACAGACTTTACCTTTGCTACAACATCGAGTAAATTTCCCATTAGATGGTTTTTCATCAGAGAAATTTAGTGATAGGCAAAACTGACATCTAACAGTCATTCCACCACAACTATGTTCAAGGATTGCATCCCCATTTTCGCTGAGAAGGCAGTTCCTACCAGTATTGATAGTACTTGTTGATGACTGTTCTCTCGACATATTGTGTCGTCGGCACCGCCTTCTTTCAACTTCAAAGGCACGCTGGTCTTTAGACATTTTCTGTCGATAACGCTGGTGTTTTTCGGCATCACAACGGTGTTTTTCCAGTAACTGGTGTTCAGATACATCCTGTCGCAGGCACCGCCTTCTTTCAAAATCAGATGCACCCAGCTCTGCAGCCACTTTCTTTTGATAATGCCGGCATCTTTTGGCTGCAGAGCTACGTTGTATCAACAGTTGTTCTTTAGACATAGTCCCACCTCTCTACTGTCGCGGTCTGAGATGCAGATGAATGAGAGTCCTGTCTATCAGGCCGCTGAGAGCTGTCTGACCAATGGCTAATTCTGTGGGGGTGGGACTTCCTCCTCCCTGCTGTCAGTTACCACAGCTGTAATGAGGAAGCTGGGGTGATAGAGGGAGCCGAGCCCACCAAGCCGCCCTCTCGCTCTTGCTCTGCTCTATGTCCAGCAGTCTCCTGCTCTGGCAAGTCCTCTAAACCTCCCACTCTTCGCCAACAAAGTCCCGGGAGTCCACAAGCGTGGCTAGGTGCTGGGGGCTGTGCCTCCCCAACCAGCAAAAGTCCTAGAAGCCCGCAGGCGTGGCTACGGCCTCACCTCCCGGGGCCGGGAAAGGTCCTGGGAGCCTGCAGTCGTGGCTAGGTACTGGCAGCCGCACCTCCCTGACTAGCCAAAGTCCCAGGAGCCCGCAGCCGCCTCCTGGGGTGCTTGACACCTGCATATTCAAATTAACCGCCATATTTGTCAGATAATTTGCATAGTCACTTGGATTGGCTTGTGGGCGTGGCTTGTGGGCATGGCTTGAGTGTAGCAGAGGGATGGTTAATTTGCATGTTTCTCTCTTATTATATAGTGTTATACTGAATTTTATCAAATGGTCTTTTCTGCATGCACTGATATTTATTCTCTTCAATGTTATTTTACACAAATATCTTAATTTACTGCTAACATTTTCTAATGTAAACCCATCCTACAATCCTTAAAAAAAAGCCAATTTTGCTTTTTATCAATATTACTTTATAACATTATGGATACTATTATTTTTATATTGAATTTATGTTATATTTCAAATTAAATTAGCCTGATTCTCCTTTGTTGTTTGGTTTAGTCTATCTCCCTATGGAAATTATACACTCACTAGAGGCCCAGTGCACGGATTAGTGCACAGGTGGGGTCCCTCAGCATAGACTGCAGGGATCAGGCCAAAAGTGGCAGTCCAACACCGCCTGCCCCTCCTACTCATCCCAGCCCCACTGCGCCTGCCAAGACTGCCACTTGTTAGGCTCGCTGCTGCTCCACTGCGGTCTCCAGGCTGTGGCAGCTAGCCGTGAGCCCTGTGTCTCACGGCGCTCCCGCTGTGGGAGTGCACTGACCACCAGGGGGCAGCTCCTGCATTAAGCGTCTGCCTCCTGGTGGTCATTGCGCATTATAGTGACCAGTCATTCGGTTGCTTAAGCTTTTTTATCTATAACAACAAAAGTGTAATATGCTAATTAGACTTGACATTCTTCTGGACAACCTTCTGGACGAAGCCAGGGCTCCGAGGGCTGAGGTGGCCACTGCGGTGGGCGGGGGCTGAGGCAGTCGCCATGAGAGTGGGGGCCAAGCCCCTTACATGAATTTTGTGCATTGGCCTGCTACAATTCTGTGAATCATTCCTTTCTTTCTATAATCTGCAAAGCTTACTGAATATAAAGTTATATGCCACCTAAATAGTTAATAGAAATCTCCTGGTGTTAAGTTTAAATTCTTTTGTGGTCAGTTTGAGTACTGCTGCTGATGCTATTATTGTTACTACTAGAAGCCTGGTGCACTAATTCATGCATGGGGGAGGGGGGGTGGGACCATCAGGGTGGCCTACGGAGATCAGGCACCAGCTTGCACCCCCCAGCCTCACAGCCCCACCTGGCACTTCGCCTTGGCCTGATGCCACTGTCTCAGTTGCTCCACCATCCCGGCTATGGGGCAATTGGTCAGGGCCCGGCCGCGTGCCCAGCTCCCTCAGCCTCTGGGAGCCTGGTGGCGGCCCCACCCCCAGCCAAAGCAGCTGGTCGCAGTCTGTGGGGCAATCAGGCCCCCATTTGCATCCGCCTTGGCTTGGCGCCATCCACTCACCTGTTCCACCATCCCGCCGCAATCCCACTCTCATCGGGACCCATCAGGGATGGCAGCACCTCCACTGCCACCCGCTGCCAGCACCACGTCGCTGACACCCACCTTGTTCTGCAACAGCCCCTGGTGGTCAGTGCACATCATAGCGAGCGGTCGAATTCCTGGTCAAATGACCATCGGAAGGGACAATTTGCATATTAGGTTTTTATTATATATGATTGTTAGGAAAGAAGAGTTTTTGTTTATGGACAGATTTTTTTTAATATATTTTATTGATTTTTTTTTTAGAGAGGAAGGGAGAAGCAGAGGGATAGAGAGTTAGAAACATCAATGAGAGAGAAACATTGATTCAGCTGCTTCCTGCACACTCTCTACTGGGGATGTGCCCGCAACCAAGGTACATGCCCTTGACCGGAATTGAACCTGGGACCCTTCAGTCCGCAGGCTGATGGTCTATCCACTGAGCCAAACTGGTCAGGGCAATGGACAGATTTTTAAATAAATTTCTTTTATTGGTCAAAGATTAAGGTTTTCTCTCTTGAAACAAATTGGGAAAGTTATACTTCCAGTAATTTGTTTAGTCTAATTCCAATATGTCTGCATAAAATATTGTTCATATCGTCTTTGGATCTTTATTGTCAGCTGTTCCGCCTTTCATTCTAAAACTGTATATGTATTGATACAATCTCCCTTTTTCTGATTCACCTTGTCAAGGGTTTGCCTACTTAATATACTTTTCAAATTACCAACTTTGGGTTTTTATAGCATGTCACCATGTTTTCTATTGTTTTCTTTTCCTTACGTATCTTGTATACTTTGATATTTTTATAACTTCTTGAATGGGCACTTAGCTATAAAGTTAGATTAAAAAAACATTTTAAGCCCGGCTAGCATGGCTCAGTGGTTGAGCGCTGACCTATGAACCAGGAGGTCATGGTTCGATTCCTGGTCAGGGCACTACCCAGGTTGCAGGCTCAATCCCCAGTAGGGGTGTGCAGGAGACAGCCGATCAATGATTCTCTTTCATCATTGATGTTTCTAGCTCTCTTGCCCTCTCCCTTCCTCTCTTAAATCAATAAAAATATATTTTTAAAAAAATATTTTAAGTTGATTCAAGTTTTAATAGCGTCAATGATTATTTCCATTGATTATTCCAATGATTATTTCCATTTCCAATGATTATTCCATTGATTATTTCATAATGGCAATCATATTGCCATTATGATTTATTCTTTTGACAGAATCAGTATGACTGCTAAACTTTTTAGTCTTAGGTTTCATACCCTCAATATTCTTACAAACTATTGGTCTGATTTATACTCACTAAGAAACGTGTTACAATCACCCACCAAACTGTGACTTTGTTTCTTTCTCTTTATATTTCTCTTAATTTATGCTTTACATACAGTAAAACTTCGGTTCTTGAACTTAATTGGTTCCAGATGGCTGTTAGAAAAGTGATTTGTTCAAAAACCAAATCACTTTTCCCATTAGAAATAATGTAAATTAAATCAATCCATTCCAGACCTCCAAATGAGTCTCTGCTTTAACCTTTCTTATATACAATACGTCTAGTGTACTGTTTAATCTATAAACACTTTAAAAGCAAAATGAACATGAAATGAAAATTTAACAGAAAGGAAATGAAATGTACAGTAAGAAGTGGTGACACTGTACATATTAAATAAAAATAAGCAGCAACAAAGACAAACATAAACATGAAAATAACCACAGAACAATTTCCTGAGACGTTAACAATGCAAGATTTAGCAGCAAACTGTTTCATACTTATGCATTCTCTCCTTTGTTGCCTGAGAGACAGGTATCAGCATAAAAGGGTTGTTGGGTCAAGAACCTAAATTTTGTTCAAACAACCGATACACTTTTCCCCCCAAGAACAACTTGGTTGATAACTGAATTGTTCGAGATAAGAGACGTTCAAGAATCAAGGTTCCAATTTATTTTGAGCTTATGTAAATACAAATTTAGGTATCTTCTTGCAAACTAAGCCATGTTACAAATCTGTTCTTTACCCAGTAAAAACTATTATGTCTAATAGTAATACAAGCTACCTCAGTTTTCTTTCAGTTGGCATGTATCTGGCAGTCTTTTTTCTATCCTTTTATTTTTCAACATTTTTGTGACAGTGTTTTTGTTATCTCTTATTAACAATGACCAGCTAGGTTATTTTTAATCTAATCTGACAATCTGCCTTTACGTACTAAATTTGGGCAATTTACATTTATTATAATTCTTTTTATTGTAAGCCTTAAATTTTTAACTTGAATACTTCATTTCAGTTCAAAGATAATCAACAGTTCTATACTCTTGATCACCAAAATCCTATCACTCACGAACTCTATTCAAACTTTTTTTTAAAAAATCCTCATGCACAGATGTTTATTAATTTCAGAGAGAGGAAGGGGAAGAGAGAAACATCAATGTGAGAGAGAAACATTGATCGGTTGCCTCCTGTGTGTGCCCAGACCCAGGACCGAACCAGCAACCTAGGTAAGTGCCCTAACCAGGAATCAAACCCACAACCTTTTGGTGCAGGGGTTGACACTCCAACTTACTGAGCAAACCCAGCCAGGGCTCTATTCAATCTTATATGCTATTTGTACCCAATGTTTTGAGATCATTTTCTTAATCCTTTAATTAATCATTACTAGTATAATCATTATTGCTATAGGTGTCTTATTATATACTAGAGGCCCAGCGCACAAAATTCATGCACAGGTACAGTCCCTAGGCCTGGCCTGTGATCAGGGCCATCTTCCCCAGCTGCCCGCAGCCGGCCCCATCCCCTGCCACCACCCATCCCCGGTTGCCTATTCACCATTAGGTGATTGGTGCCTGACGGCCAGGGGAAGGGACCGAGAGGTCAGCTGTTCCCGCCCACTCGCTGGCCCTGCCCGACCATGGGTGGCCATCAGGCAACTGGAGCCTGCTGGCCAGAGAAAGGGACCAAGAGGCGGTCAGTGTGCCTCAGTGACTGGTCCAGCAATCGTTCTGCCATTGGGGTCAATTTGCATATTACCCTTTTATTATAGGATAGAGGCCTGATGCACGGGTGGGGACCGGCTGTCCTAGGAATATATAACCTTTCTAGATTAACTCATGAAGAACTGGAAAATTTAAATAGACCAATCAATAGTGAGGACATTGAAACAACCATCAAAAACCTTACGAAAAAACAAAAGTCCAGGGGCAGTGGCTTCACCAGTGAATTCTATTAAATGTTCAAGGGAGACATAAAACGTATCCTTCTCAAACTTTTCCAAAAACTTGAAAAGGGAATACTTCCTAACATGTTCCATGAGGCCAATATAACTCCAATACCAAAACCTGGCAAAGATAACACACAAAAAAAGAAAACTACAGACCAATATCTCTGATAAATACAGATGCAAAAATCCTAAATAAAATACTAGCATATTGAAAGCAACAGTACAACCAAAAAATAATACATCATGATCAAGTGGTGTTCTTTCCAGTGGCACAAGGATGGTTCAACATAATCAAATCAATCAATCTAATACACACATTAACAAAAGAAAGGATAAAAATCATATGATCTTATCAACAGATGCAGAAGAAGCACTTGATAAAATACAACATCCATTTATGAGGAAAACACTCAATAAAATAGGAATAGAAGGAAAGTACCTCAACATAATAAAGGCCATCTATCATAACCCCTCAGCTAATATCATACTCAACGGTGAAAACTTGAAAGCTTTTTCTGTAAGATCAGGAACAAGACAAGGATGTCCACTCTCATTCAACATAGTGCTGGAAGTCCCAGCCAAACCAATAAGGCAAGAGAAAGAAATAAAAGGCATCCCAATAGGGAAGGAAGAAGTCAAACTGTCACTTGTTGTAGATAGAAAACCCTAAAGACTCCATCATTAAACTATTAGAAACAATAAATAAATACAGTCAAGTTGCAGGATACAAAAATCAATGTGCAAAAATCCACTGCCTTCAAAACAAACAAAACTTCAGAAAAAGAAATGAAAACAAAAAAAAAAAACCAATTCCTTTTGCATTTGTAACCTAAAGAATAAAATACCTAGGAATAAACTTAACAAAGAATGTGAAAGACCTATATACTGAAAATCGCAAAGCATTATTAAAAGAGATTGAAAAGGACACAACAAAATGGAAAATATCCCATGCTCATGGATTGGAAGAATCAACACAGTTAAAATGGCCATATTACCCAAGCCAATATACAGATTTAATGCAATCCCTATTAAAATCCCAATGTCATTTCTAAAGAAACAGAACAAGAAATCATTAGATTTGTATGGAACCACAATAGACCCCAGAGAGTCAAAGCAATCCTGAGAAAAAAAGAACAAAGCTGGAGGTATCATGCTGACTTCAAATTATACCACAGAGCTAGCTATGATAATGAAAACAGCATGGTATTGGCAGAGAAAAAGACACAAGATCAATGCAACAGAATAGATCCCTGCTATAAAACCACATGTATATAGACAGATATTTTTGACAAAAGAAACAGAAACACACAGGGGTGTAAAGACGTTCTCTTCAATAAATGGTGCTGGGAAAACTGAAAAGCCACATGCAAACGAATGAAACTGGATTACAGTTTGTCCCCATGTACAAAAGTTAATTCAAAATGGATCAAAGACCTATCCTATCTAATAAAAGAGAAACATGGTAATTAGCCATACATCTGCTACCCTTCCCATTGGCTAATCAGCGAGATATGCAAATTAACTGCCAACCAAGATGGCGCCAGCAGCCAGGCAGCTGAGAACAGGAGGTTTGGTTGCCCCAGCGATGGAGGAAGCCAAGGTTCCCCGTCTATGGCTGCTGGGCTCTGAGTTCCTGAAGCAACAGCTCCAAAAGACACAATGTTTCAATTATAGAAGCTAAAAGATGGCGGTTAATTTGCATACTCAGGCTCCAAGCGGTGGAGTGAAGCCAAAGAGCCCTGAAGCCGCAGAGCAGAGAGGCCTCACTGCCCGGGGATCAGCAGAGCCGGGAGGCCTCACTGCCCCGGGATCAGCGGAGCCGAGAGGCCTTCCTGCCCGGGATCAGCGGAGCCGAGAGGCGTCCTGGCCCGGGGATCAGTGGAGCCAAGAGGCCTCCGGGCCCCGGGATCAGCGGAGCCGAGAGGCCTCCGGGCCCCGGGATCAGCGGAGCCGAGAGGCCTCCGGGCCCCGGGATCAGCGGAGCCGAGAGGCCTCAGGACCCCGGGATCAGCGGAGCCGAGAGGCGTCCTGGCCCCGGGATCAGTGGAGCCGAGAGGTGTCCTGGACCCGGGATCAGCGGAGCCAAGAGGCCTCCGTCCCAGGGATCAGCGGAGCCGAGAGGCCTCAGGGCCCCAGGATCAGCAGAGCCGAGAGACCTCCCGTCCCCAGGATCAGCGGAGCCAAGAGACCTCCCGGCCCCAGGATCAGCGGAGCCTGATAGAAGCCCTGTGTGTTTATGCACCCTGGGGGTGCAGAGGTCCTGTCCTAGGCAGAGGCCAATGGCGAAACTTCCGACTCTGAGAAGCAGCCTGGGGGCTGGAAGGCGGCTCCTCTGACCTCAGTGCTGGAGTCTCACCGCTCCACCAGGAGAGGAGCAGAGAAAGGCCGGAGCCTCCCTCAAGGTGACCCGAAATCCCCACCCACACCAGGCAGGCCGCTGGAACTGTTCGTGGAGGACTCACTTCCAAGCCCAGCTGGTGGCCCTGTCGCAGTCATGGCACTCCTGGGTGCAGGCCCCAGTGGGACGCGGGGTGGCGGCGGGGGCGCCTTGAGTCCTGGGCTCCTTGCCTGCCTTCCAAGGCTTCCTCCTGCTTTAGGGCCTCGCCCTCCGCCAGCCTCCTCCTCCCCAGCTCCCAGAGCAGAGGACCCACCGAGGGCGCTCCCCGCTGGCCGAGGGGGTGAATGGAGCGGCGGGGACTCCCGGGTAAAGGGTCGCCCTGGGGAGGAGTCCCAACACCTCCAAGACCCGCTCCTTTTCAGCAACGTCCCCAAGATTGCGTGTCTGCACCGCGGGCTGTGGGACAGCGTGATAGCACCGATGGTGGAGAAGGCGCTGTAGCCCGGGACCTCCTCAAAGGCTTCAAGATGTTCGGCTCCCTCTTCAAGCCCTACATCCGGTACTGCATGGAGGAGGGCCGCATGGAGTACATGCGCAGCCTGCTGCGCGACAACAACCTCTTCCCGGCCTAGGTGACGTGGGCCGAGAAGCACCAGCAGTGCCAGCAGCTGAAGCTGAGCGACATGCTCGCCAAGCCCCACCAGCGGCTCACTAAGTACCCGCTGCTGCTCAAGTCGGTGCTGAGGAAGAGGGACGAGCCACGTGCCAAGGAGGCCATCATCACCATGATCAGCTCCGTGGAGCGCTTCATCCACGTGTACACGTGCATGCGGCAGTGACAGGAGCGGCAGCAGCTGGCCGCCGTGGTGAGCTGCATGGACGCCTACGAGGTGGTGGAGGGTAGCAACGACAAGGTGGACAAGCTCCTGAAGGAATTTCTGCACCTGGACCTGACCGTGCCCATCCCAGGTGCCTCCCCAGAGGAGACGCGTCAGCTGATGTTGGGGGACAGCCTGAGGATGAAGGAGGGAAAGGACAGCAAGATGGATGTGTACTGCTTCCTCTTCACGGACCTGCTCTTAGTGACCAAGGCAGTGAAGAAGGCTGAGGGGACCAGGGTCATCAGGCCACCACTGCTGTTGGACAAGATCGTGTGCCGGGAGATGCGGGACCCTGGCTCCTTCCTCATCTACCTGAACAAGTTCCACAGCGCCGTGGGGGCCTACACGTTCCAGGCCAGCGGGCAGGCTCTGTGCCAGGGCTGGGTGGACTCCATTTACAATTACCAGAACCAGTTGCAGCAGCTGCATGCGTAGGAGCACACAGGCAGCCAGCAGCACCTACAGAGCCTAGAGGAGGAGGAGGAGGAGGAGCAGGAGGACGAGGAGGAAGATGAGGAGGAAGAGGAGGGTGGGGAGAGTAGTACTTCCGCCACCAGCTTCCCCACCATCCTGCGCAAAAGCAGCAACAGCCTGGACACCCAGCACTGCGCCTCGGACAGCTCCACGGAGACCCTGGCCGTGGTGGTGCTGGAGCCAGGGGAGACGCTCTCCTCTATCGAGTTCGAGGGCGGCCCCTTCAGCTCCCAATCAGACGAGATGTCCCTCAGTACCACCACCTCATCTGTCACACTGACCAGCGAGCTGCTGGCCCTGGGCCCCGGGGAGGGCAGCTCCTGCTCCATGGACTCCGCCTACGGCACCCTCTCCTCCACCTCCTTGCAAGACTTTGCGACCCCAGCCCCTGTGGTGGAGCCAGCGCCCCAGCCCCTAGATTTACCACAGGCCCCTTCACACCCGCCTTTGCCCCGCCTCCGCCGCCGCCCCCCTGTCCAGCTGCTGCCCCGCCTGCCCCACCTGCTCAAGTCCAAATCTGAGGCCAACCTCCTGCAGCTGCTGGCAGGGGCCGCCACCCAGGGGGCGCCCCCAGCCCCCAGCCTGTCGGAACTCTGCTTGGCTGCCACAGCCACCGGAGCATCAGGACCACCCTGCTGCTTAACTCCCAGGCCCTGAGCACAGTGTGGAGCTGCCATACTTGGAGGGCGCGGACCGGGGCGGGCACACGTGTGCCTGGTGCAGTGGGACTTGCTGGGGAGCCGCCCGCCTTCCCGGCCGGGCCTCAGGCCCGGTGCCCAACGTGGAAGGGCCGCAGTGCGGCCACCAGGCCCTGAAGGCTGCCCTGAAAGTCACACAAAGACAACCTTCTACTGGAGGGCAGGCATGTGGTGCTCCGGGAAGATTCCGGAGGTAGGGAAGGAAGGTCATGGAAGGGAACAATTCCAAGAGGAGAACCCGAAGGTTCTGAAAGCAGAGGACCAGCTCCTTGCAGACCTGAACTCTGTGTGGCCCTCTTTATCGGCCCTGGCGGTGGGAGACACAGGAGGAGGTGATGGACCGGGGCTGTGCCCAAGGAAGACTCAGAGGAAGCAACGTGTGGACAGGGCCAGGCGGAGCAGGCAGGCCCGTTCGGATCCCGCTGGAGCACAGCCAGACCCCAAGGCGACCACCAAGCCAGGCCCCAGGGAGAAGTGAGCAGATGCCACTCCACTCTCTGGAGAAGACCATTAAGCAGAAAACTAAAGAAACCGATTTTACATCATTTCCCAGGTGGAGAACAGTTGGCATGTAAGCCCCTGACCAGTGCCCAGCCTCTCCTCTGTCTGTCTATCTATCTCACTCTTAGGTACCATGTTCTTTGTTCTCTCTTAACTGCAACTCATTTTTAAACTAGATTGCTTTTAAAAGAAGACTAAATAAAGTTTCCCTTAAGTTATTTAGGCGGTGCTGGGGCTGCTGGGGGCCTGATAGAAGACACAAACACGCAGCGGGGGCCTATACCCAGCAGCCCCAAGGCCCACCACCTTGGTGCTGGGGCTGCTGGGGCCCTGATCAAAGACCCACAGCCCCAAGCCCCGTCATCAAGGTACTGGGGCTGCTGGGGGTATCAGAGACACAAACCCGCAGGCCCGGCACCCAGCATACCCAAGGCCTTTGCGGCAGCACTAAGAAGCAGCAAGCCGAGCGGTAGGAAGCAGCAAGCAGGTGGGCAGTAAGAAGGGAGGGGTCCCGGACTGCGAGAGGGCACATGCTGGGCTAAGGGACCCCCCCACCCATCCCCAGTGCACGAATTTCGTGCACCGGGCCTCTAGTATATATATAAGACCCAAAGCAATAACTAACATAGAAGAAAACAGGTTCCAAATTTATGGACCTTGGTTGTAGAGAACCTTTTATGAATTTTATTCCAAAGGCACAAAAAGTAAAGGCAAAAATAAATGAATGGGACTATATCAAACTAAAAAGCTTTTGCACCCCAGAAGAAACTGACTGCAAAACAAAAAGGCAGCTAACCAGATGGGAGATAATATTTGCAAACAGTAGCTCCACCAAACGTTTAATTTCCAAAATATATAATGAACTCATAAAACTCACCAAACAACCAACCCAGTCAAAAAGTAGGCAGAGGATCTGAAAATACACCTCTCCCAAGAAGACATAGGAACAGCCAACAGATATATGAGAGGATGTTCAACCTCACTGGCAATTAGGGAAATGCAAATCAAAACTACAATGAGATACCACCTCTCACCTGTTAGAGTGGCCATTATCAACAAGACAAGCAATGACCAAGTGTTGGAGAGGTTGTAGAAAAATGGGAACCCTCATTCACTGCTGGTAGGAATGTAGACTGGTACAACCACTATGGAAAGCAGTCTGGCAATTCCTTAGAAAATTAAGAATAGAGCTCCCAGAGGACTCAGTAATCCCTCTCCTGGGTATATACCCCAAAATCTCGAAATCATGTGTTCATGAAGATATATGAGCCCCTATTTTCACTGCAACATTATTCACAGTGGCCAAGACATGAAAACAACCAAAGTATCCTGTGATAGTGGACTGGATAGTGGACATATACACAATGGAATACTACTCAGCCATAAGAAAGGATGGAACTTCAGAACATTATGATAAGAGAAGTAAGTCAGTCAGAAAAAGCTAAGACCCATATAAGTTCACTCATTTGTGGGATATAAAACTGAAACTCATGAACACAAACAGCAGTGTGGTGATTGCCAGAGGGAAGGGGGTCCTATTATATGATAACAGGAGAAGATTTGACTTTGAGTAGTGGGCACACAGTATTTACAGATCTTGTAACATAGAAACCCACACCTAAAACCTCTATGTTCATGTTGACCAATGTCACCCCAATAAATTGAAATTTTTTAGAAGTTAATTTCTTTATATTAAAAAAGCAAACAAGCAACAACAAAAAAGATCTAATACTGCTATGTGCAGTGTCTGGGTTTCAGCACTTAGGAACTATTTTAAGCATTTGGAAATTTTGCATTATGAGGTAATTTTCACTGAAGCATTAATTTGTATGAATACTGTATAGCTATAAACTTAGATTAAATCTTGCTAGAAAGAGTTTAAGTTTGCATAGATGTTTATACTGGTGATTCTTGTAGCCCTCTCTTTAATCTTGATCCTTCGTGAATCATAGAATCATATTTCCAACTGCTTACTGGAAAGTTAGTTATTTTCATGATCATAGTATCTCCCCTGCCAGGTAAATATGGAAAATGAGTTATTCTCAAAGAAAAACACACAAACACACACATATTCCCTTTGATTAACATCACTGAGGCAAGAAATACTGTCAGCAATATATCCTCTATCTTCAAATTAGTAGAGGCTTCCCTTTTAATTTCACCCCTCCTCTTAATCTACACTAGGGCCTATTTGCTCACAGCATCTCCCAATACAAAGTTATATAATAGCATTTCAATAACTATTAAACTCACTTCTTGAAACATATCTCATTCAAAACTAAGTTATTACAGATCAATTTTATTGATCTGTAACATGAACTAAATTATTTATTTTCATTACATTTTTGACTAATAATTGTATCATTTTTATTAAACACAATATTTATCAATATCAATGAAACAAATTCTCCAACACTAAAGTAAAAGGGTTAGGGTAAGTTGTATTTAGAACAAAAGCACGAATTCTAGGCCTTAACAGTAACAGGCTTTAGATATTTGCAGTATATATTGCTACTTACTTTATGGGCAGGGACCAGATTTACCAAAACTGTATCCAAAAGCTCCTGAGATACTGTATCACCTTCACAAATAATGGAACTCATGAGGTCTACCATGTGCATATGAACTTTCTGATTGTGGCCATTGCTGAAATTCAAAATAGATATTTAGGGTGTAACTAAAATATTCATTATTTAATCATAACATGGTACTAATAAACTTTACACTTTATAAAAAAGATACTAAAATATTAATTATATCAAATTCTATATATTCATTTAAAGCTTCCCTGGCTCCCAAATCTTATAATAGTACCCAAAATCTTTTTTTAAACTACATTTCCTGGATTACTTTTCCCTAATTTTAACAAGTCTCAAAATCAAAAGTAATTAACTCAAATGCAGCTTTATATTTAACTTCAGAAAATCAAATTGTTTTGCTGAAATTCATTATACTAATTTTAAAGAACACACAAATAGTTCAACTATTCACATGAATTAAGGAGTCAGTAACACATAAGTTAATAAAAAGATAAAAATATAATCCAAGAAATATTTTTATATTGGGTATAGACTGCCTTAATGCTACTCTTGTATTATTTTCTACATCACAAACTTGATTAAGGTATATTTGTTTTTTAAAACATCTATAGAAATGTTAATGAATTCTTAAATTACAACTCTTAGCCTTCCAATATTTATAACAAACACAGTTTAAGCAGATTCATCTGTAAGTTAAAACCCTTCATATTTAAAAAAGTTATATTCCTAATAAAATAAACTTACTTTATAACTGAAAATAATGTTCTGTATAATTGTGTAAAAATTTCATTGCTATCTTCCAACTCAAAGCATATGTTATATGACTTGACCCAAGCAATGTTCTAAAATAAGAGGTAAAAAAGATGAAAGATAAACACTTTAATTAGTGCAAATATAAAAGCACAAATAATTTAAAATGCCATTTCAAGATATAATATATTGCTTACCTCAAGTAAATAAAAATACCTATTGAATTGTGGGCTCTTTGTATCCTCTAACCCCTTCAACTGCCTTGTTATAAACATAAATATATCCTTTAAAAAAAAAAACAAAGTATTGTTTAGATTATAGAATGCTAAATTAAAATATCCAATGCTAAAGCTAATTCAGCACTGGTATCTATCCTAATAAATTATAAACAACCAAAAAAAACTGCATTTGGCTGGAATTTTTTAAAAGGACATCATCATATGAAAATACCAATTATCTTACTACCCTTCATAGGAAAATAGAAAATCATTTACCATAATTTTAAAGTAGAGAAAAACTTCATCTTACAGCAAGTTAAAAAAATAGACCTAAAAATTGAGTGAACTAAAATTTATGCTAACTTTATCAGAATAAAAGAGGTAGCAATGACTGGGAATTGATCAGCTTTGCTAGAACAGCACCCTATGTATGGTAATTATATAGCAAGAACACAATTTAGGAGCCTTAAAATTCCAAAATGAAATCTCTAAGTAAAAAGACAATAGATCACAGAAGCTTAGAAATTTTAAAAAGACCCTTAAGAAGTTAACTTTTAAGCTTCCTATCTAATTGTTATAATTATTTGTTTCTCCCCACCAGTTTTCAATCTATCTCTATTCCTTGCTTTCTATTTTTGGGTTCACTCCCCACCTCTGAGTGGAGGGGGGGTGGGGGGGTGATGGGTGGGAGGAAATGAGTTCATGTGTCTCTTTCACGTGAATATCTCTCTCTCTTTCTCTTTCTCTCTCTCCCTCCTTCCCTTTCTCCCTGGGCCCCCAACCCCTGGTAGCTCCCTTCCACTCTCTCTAAAAAGCAATGGAGAAAATATCCTCTGGTGAGGATTAACACCAACAAAAGAGGGGAAAAAAGTTTCCCTTAGAAGTAAAATGATAAACAAGCTTATTTTTAAAAGGGAAGAAATGTAATATGCTGATGACGAAGTATATTTTCAAGAAAAACACTATCAAAGTACATCCTTAAAAAATGGTTACTATGCCGTAACCGGTTTGGCTCAGTGGATAGAGTGTCAGCCTGCGGACTGAAGGGTCCCAGGTTCGATTCCGGTCAAGGGCATGTACCTGGGTTGCAGGCACATCCCCAGTAGGAGATGTGCAGGAGGCAGCTGATCGATGTTTCTCTCTTATCGATGTTTCTAACTCTCTATCTCTCTCCCTTCCTCTCTGTAAAAAATCAATAAAAATATATTTAAAAAAAAAATGGTTACTATGACAGTACTGTGCAAAATATGTCTATGGGAACTGTCGTGTTGACTACCTGAAGATGGAAAGGCAACAGTCATTTATAATTTCTCCAACAATCACTGACCTAAACGTGAAGTCAGGTGTAAAGGGTTTTCCCTATGACAACAATAAACTGACAGTGGAAAGGTGAGAATCAAAGTGTCACAATTTTCTATTATTACTACTATAGACAAAGAAAATTATAACTTTGATGCAAATAGAGTGAAAACTATTCGATACTTAAAAACACCCTCAAAATGAATATTTTATAAGTACTACCCCAATAAAATGAAAAAAGTATTTATAATTAAGACCCAAAAAACAGACCACAAAAAATAAGATGCCCTTATTTTTTCAGCTATGAAGAAATCCAAAGACTCTAAACTCAACTCTTCAATGTTCTTCTCATAAATTGTCCAGATATGTTGCTATTCTTTTGGGAGAACTTTTCATCACCCTGTAGCCTTGACATAGGTCAGATTATGAAAAATGAGAAATCCACAATAGAGGTAGAAAAAATCATGTAGCAGCACTAAGTTACACTTCCCTCTTCATGAGAATGCCAATAAGACACCTGGTGAGGAAGAGCCACAGTCAATCAAATACAATCACTCCTTAAACAAATTAAGCACTTCCAAATGAGACGTTCAAATTAGAAGACAAGATATACACCTGGGTGTACAACTCCACAGACCAGCTCACATTAGTGAAGTCTCTGATCATTCTCAACTCTTTCAACGTTCAATTCCACTTTTAAGTAACAAATACTTGCTCCTACCACCGCCATCCTGAGATTCTTTCACCAATTAAAATGTAAAACAAGTAAATCCATCTAGTTTAGGCATTCCATATTGAAATTTGGCAGACATGATCAAATAAGCAGGTTCTTCACTCCAATTATCAAGAAGCAACTGCATAAATTCAAGAATCAAGTCTTGGTTGTTTTTCACCAGAGTAAACCTAGTTCCTGACACATAATTAAGATCAATATTTGTTAAATAAAATAAACCTAAATTGACTGCTATTTTTTCACACTGGGTATTAATAATCATCCCATGGATTCATTCTCTAACCAATTTGTCACAACTATCTTTTACTGTGTCTTTTGCTGTCAGTTTTTTCTAATTTTCTCCCTAACCTACTTTATTCATTTTTCTTACTGTATGCTATTTCTACAGCTAGATTAATCGCGCTATTCTACTTTTCTCATCTTTAAAGATTTACCATGCATAAGGCTTTATTTACAACTACTATAACTAGGTCTTTTTTTATTTCATTAAAATTTTGCTCGTATTATTTTCTTCAACACAATTCACATCACACCTCACATCTTACATTAAATGGATTAGGATTCATATATATATATATATATATATATATATATATATATATATATATCCCTGCGCACAAAATCACACAGCCCCACCCACCCACATGCGCTTTACTGCACCGGCCGCCAGCCTGCCAGCCTTGCTGCGATCAGAGCCTGTGGGCTGCGGGGGAGGGACCGAGAGGTGCTCCATGCACTTCATGGTGAGCGGTTGTTTGGTCGGTACGACCACGGGCTTTTTATAATATAGATATAGGTTTTTACTGGATACTGTCCTTTAAATAACAAACATGGTCTTTAACATGGATTTTCAAAAGAGAAAACAATTGTCCCCCAAGTAATATGGAAATAAAGCTAATGATGACATAAAAAGTACAGAATAAACACCAGAAACTGTTTTCTAAAAGCAAGTACTTAACGGGGATAGCATTATGGGGAGGAAGTTAAGTTCTAAAGAAAACAGAAGTTTAACAAAAGATTTCAGCAGCTAATGTCTAATGTCTAAGAAGCCAAAGAAATTACCTAAACACTCTAACTCCCATTTTAGTTAGAAAGATAATAGAAGTATCAGTCAATCTTGGCAGTTCTTTAAATCAGTACTTGCCTTTAGTTTATCAGGGGATGTGTAAGGAGCTTCAGGAGCATAAATCCTGAAAATATCAGCCAGGCAGCAGGCTACTAGTAGGCGAACATCTTTATCAGGATGCTTGAGAAAAAAGTCTGAAGCCAGATGTAAAGCCAGGTTTAAATAAAGCTCCTTTTCTTCTTCAGAGTCCTGGTCCATATCCATGAAAGTTTTCACAACCATCTATACAAAAACACATTAATCAAATAATGAAATCCTTCATGTACAAATAAAGTTGAAATAAAAGCCGTATTAATTGCAAAGGTTAAACTTCCAATAAATGTACTTTTATTTTTCCCCTGGAAGTGTCTACCTGAGAGAACAAGATCCTTATAAAACTATAGGGTAAATAACTTTTCTTTAAAAGACTAAGTAAAATACTTTTAATTTACGCATACCTGCTAACCAGATTTTAAAAATTTAAAGCTACCCTTACATAGTGCTTGTGATCTCACTGATACAACTGGAATAAAAGGAGTATGTCTCTTCTTAAAAACAGCATCCTTCTAAAATAATATATCTAATCCTTTTAAGAGAAAAGTATACCTCTAAAGAAAAACCTAGAATGACAATTTACTTTTCCATCTAAGCCATAAACCACTCCAGATACATGGATTAATATATTCAGCTAAAAAAGAATATGTAAACAGATTCAAGAAAGGATGGCAAAAATGCATCCCTAAATGTGAAAAAGCTATCCTGAGAGACTACCATAGCATCCAACAAAATATTTCTTGTGCAACAGTAAAAGATAATATGATATGGATAGTTCATTAGTAGGACTCAATAGCTTGTATAGAATGAACCTACCAGAAATGGTTCCTTTTTCAAAAACGTTTACATAAAAGAAGTAGGATAAACTTAAGAATGGGGAGAAACAGCAAAGTTTGAATTCTGTGAAGAGCTTTCTCTAATTTCCGTACTAGTAGTTACGATGAACCCTCAGTCTATACTATTACCACTTCAAATAAGACAACAAAATTGCCTAACTTGACATAGCACAGGAAAGGTGACCATCTGGCATCCACTAGGTGGTGCTGCAAATACTAATCAACAACCAAGGCTAGCCAACAAGTATCAATGTCTAGGAATTGGTCTTGGAGACATACTGCAAGAATTTCCACTCTGCTGTAGAGCTAGACTTCTGAGTAATAAATGTCCTATGTCTTACTGAATTCTCAGAGCAGCCGTGAGAAACTGTGCCTCACAGAGTAGACCCTCAGTTCTATTATGTCAGATGCCAGAATCAACAGTAGAGTAATTCTTCCAGATGAGCACTACAGTTTCAGGGTATAATGTCCAGATTACTCTCCTAACTTTTTAATTTTATTACTTTCAAGATATATGCCTTGATGACCTAGTGTATTATGAAAAGAGACAAAGAAAAAAAGACCTATATGCAGAGAACTATTTCTTTCTCTACAGTGACATCTTGAATATTAACAAATTGTTATAATTTATAAAACTTACAGCTGTACTTGGACATGTCAAAAATTATAATCATCCCACACCAAATCCTGTTTATATTTCTCTAGGAAGTTTGCTAAAATAATGGTAAGTGTAAATTAGGAAAATTAAAGAAGATAAATTATATTAATCAGAATACAGTTGGGCATAAATGTCTACAAAAATAATGAAAGCATACTGCAAATACTAAATGTAAGCACTATACAAAATATTCTAAGACTAACAAGTAAATTTACTCAAGGGCTAGATAAGGGGGAATTCCTCACTACTGTCTACAACTTAAATAGTGTTACAAACTTATCAATAACTCATATGAGTCCTCTGAATTAAAAAAGATGTTTGAGAAAATAACATCTCTAAAAGTCACTAAACACTAATCAGCTTATAAGTGTAGTCTCTGTGTTTAACATAAGTTTCTTAGGAAACAATAGGGTTGTTTACCTATCATTGCTGAAATACAAACAAATATGAGGAAATGAATGTATGTTTCCCTAAAAATTATGTAGTCAAGAGAACATAGATACACAGAAGAAAACAAAACAAAAGAAAACCCGATTCAGAATTGTAGCTTTACTATTTCTAATAAGATATATACTGGTTCCTAACTAGATAAAATATCCACATATTGGGAAATTGAATCTGCTCAAAGATGTGTTTGCCTTTGAATAACAAGCATCTGATCTTTGACATCCTAAAACTTTAAGCATAAAGGCTATAAGACTAAGACTTTACCATGAAATTTAGAGTAGTATTTGTATTAGGGTCCTTTTATGATAAAAATAAACCACGCATCAATAGCTATAAAACAGTACTTTGCTTTAAAGTTCCTGGGCCTTCATTGATTAATTATGGCAAGTTTTTTATCTTGAAATAAGTAAATAATGGCCTATCAAGTAAAATAAATGACACAGTTGATTCAACCAGGAGGGGGGGAAAACTCAAAATTTTAAAAAATCTGAACTGGTAAATCAATTTAACATTCTCCTTGGCCACTCTCTTCCTTTTTTTTTTTAAATATATTTTATTGATTTTTTACAGAGAGGAAGGGAGAGAGATAGAGAGTTAGAAACATCGATGAGAGAGAAACATCGATCAGCTGCCTCCTGCACATCTCCTACTGGGGATATGCCCGCAACCCAGGTACATGCCCTTGACCGGAATCGAACCCGGGACCTTTCAGTCCACAGGCCGACGCTCTATCCACTGAGCCAAACCGGTTTTGGCCACTCTCTTCCTTTAACCATTTTAACAATCAAGAGACCATCACTGACATGAAGGAAAAGGAGAAATATTATTCAAACAAATATGAAGAGACTCTAGCCATAGAATGACGGCCTCAGCTATAGAAGTTCACCATCAGTGTTGATTCATTCACACATGTCAAAGCAGAGAGAAAAGATACAGTAAAGCTCTTTAACCCACCCTTAAATAACTTACGAAAAAGTAAAATATAGCCTGAGTATTCAGAACAAAAATTTGAAACTTCCTTTCTCATATGAGAAAACTTTCTATAGACAAAAATGAATATGAATATTGTGGAGTTGTTCTTTATGCTCAACTATAGTAGGCCCAAGAAAATCTGAGCCTCACCTTTCTAATTGCTCTCCCATTAACAATAGCTAAGAAACACTACAGTTCTTTACTACCGCCACTCTCGGAGATCCTTTCCCTCCCATTCCCTGCTTTGATTTGCTTTTTAAAGTTACCCTAACAAGATACAGCACTAATCAAGCCCCACACCCTTAAAGGGATTTCGGGGGAAAAAACAAAAAACAAAAAAAGAACCAGAACCAGTTTTACCCACCTTTAACCGTCTCACCATCTCCTCTTTAGATATTTTATCTGAGATTTCCTTGACACCAGGAGGATAAGTAATTTTTCCATCATTGGTCCTCGTCTTTGAATGAGCCATGATGGAAATATTTTTACCCCTAAAACAAGAAAGTGATTAGTTGCAAACCAAAAAGTTAAAAAATATTCATAATAAACATGAGAAGTAACATTCCTAATTTATAGTAATTCACCTACCTAATTAATGAAAAGCATTTTATTGAACATTTCCCAAAATTTTTTTTCATTTTCATTAGTGGCAAGCTAGTTTATTTACACTAACCCTCCAACTACAAAAACAAAAAATGACAAAAAATGTGCAAATTAGGTATATTTTTAAAGTGCCATAAATTTATCTGTTCAAAATCTAAACAATATAGAAACCCAGGGAAGTAAATGGAGCACTGGAGCATTACACTATATCCACTTATGCCCATTGGACACTTGCCAACCCTGAAAAATCTAGAGTTCAGTTTTGGTGTTCTTATGGGGCAAGGAGAGCAGGAAAATCTAAATCTGTTGAGGTAGAATGTCAAATAAGAGACCTCCTGACATTAATGTGGAATACTACGCCATCCCCCAAAAGATAACACCTGCAAAAAAAACACAAAAAAAGAATAAACCACAAGTAAAATGTGCCCTTGCCCCCATCACCACCCACAGGCGACAGCAGAGAAGGCTGCCTTGGTACTAAATAAAAAACTAATACATGGGAGCAAGAGCTCATTAGTGTTGACCATGGGTCTTGCACATTTACTGAGGTTCACATTACCTAAGTAGTCCAAAGAATCTCAACAAATGAACTCAGTGACCCCCTTATTGGTTGTACCCCCAGCACCTAATATAAATAATTCCAAAGCCCTGCCAGCATCGCTCAGTCGTTAAGCACTGACCTATGAACCAGAAGGTCATGGTTCGATTCCTGGTCAGGGCACATGCCCAGGTTGCTGGCTCAGTCCCTAGTGTGGGGTGTGCAGGAGGCAGCCCATCAATGATTCTTTCTCATCATTGATGTCTCTGCCTCTCTCTCCCTCTCCCTTCTTCTCTGAAACTAATAAAAATGTATTTAAAATAATTCCAAGTCCTGCCTAGAGGAGAGCATGTTCATTCTATGCCTTAATGACGTTTCTAGGACAGTGAACATTATCAAGTCAAAAATAACTAAATGCCTAAGGAAACAAGGCAATATGAGCAACAACCAGCCAAAATATCAGATGTCAAGAACAGACCCACAAACAATTTGGATATTATAATTATCAAACAGGTTACAAAAGTACTATCTTTATAATTTTAAAGAAATAAAAGACAACTCTGAAATATCTATAAGGAATAAAAATTATAAAAAGCAAATTAAAATATTTGAACAAATAATAGAACTTCTAAAAATGGAAAAGTAAAGAACTGAAATTAAAAATTCAATGGATAAGTTTATTAGATTATAAGAAGCTATTAAAATTAGTGACTGGAAGAGAGGTCAGAAGAAATTATCAAAAAATATAGAAAAGGGAAATATAAAAATAAAAAGAGAAAGGATAGAAAGATTTAACTTATGATTCATGGAAGTATAAGAAGAAATGAGGCCAAAGCCCCTATCTGAAAATATCATAAAACACCAATCCACAAATTAAAGAAGCAAAGCAACTGAATTCAAAGTATTAGTAATAATAAAACAAACAAAATCTTAAAGCAGACATATTACCTTGACATGAAAAGTATTTAAACTAATAGGTTCCTTCTCAACTGCAAAAATATAAGCCAAAATACAGCAAAAATGTCATCCTCAGTGTGGGGAAAAAATTTGATTGCAGAGCTCAAGTTTACATTAACATGCATAGCACGTAGAACATTGCTTAGCACAGAGATTTTAAAATTTAAATATAGAAAGCTCACAAAAAAACAATAAAAATATAAGTACAAGACGTTGAAAGTAAAAGGAAATAAATATACACCATGCAGTGACTAAGGAGAGTACTTAAGCTAAATAGAAGTTTTAAAATAAAAATTAAAAAGGTAAGCTCCAGGACCCATTCCTTGGTATTAACTCAACAGAAATACATACAATTGTCCACCACAAGACAGGCATAAAAATGTTTATAGCAATATGCTATCTAATAAAAGAGTAATATCCAAGTTGACCATCACAACAACACACAAGATGGCCGGGAAGGGAGGGCAGTTGGGGGAACCAGGCCAGCAGGGGAGGGCAGTTGGGGTTGACCAGGCCTGCAGGGGAGGGTAGTTGGGGGGGACCAGGCCTGCAGGGGAGGGCAGTTGGGGGGAACCAGGCCTGCAGGGGAGGGCAGTTGGGGGCAACCAGGCCTGAGGGAGGGCAGTTAGGGGCGACCAGGCCGGCGGGGGGAGGGGGTGTAGTGAGGGGTGACCGGGCTGGCAGGGGAGGGCAGTTAAGAGTGACCAGGCCTGCAGGAGAGGGCAGTTGGGGGAGACCAGGCCAGCAGGGGAGGAAAGTTGGGGATGACCAGGACTGCAGGGGAAGGAGGGCAGTTGAGGAGGCCAGGCCTGCAGGGAGAGGCAGTTAGGGGAGACCAGGACAGCAAGGGAGAGCAGTTGGGGGAAACCAGGCCTGCAGGAGAGGGAAGTTGGGGGCGATCGGGCCAGCAGTTAGTCATCAATCAGGCTGACAGGGGAGCAGCTAGGCGTCGATCAGGCTGGCAGGCAGAAGCGGTTAGGGGCAATCAGGCAGGCAGGCAGGAGAGTGGTTGGGAGCCAACAGTCCCAGATTGTGAGAAGGATGTCCTACTGCCACCCTTGATCCCCCAAGGGTTCCCAGATTGGAGAGGGTGCAGGCTGGGCCGAGGGACAACCCCCCCCCCCAGTGCACAAATTTTGTGCACCGGGCCTCTAAAATATATATATATAAATAAAATGGGTTAATCCCAAAGAATACAAGGCTTAATTTACCACATAAACAGATTAAAAAAGGAAAATCATGTGATTATCTCAATGAATAAAGAAAAAATGTTCGATAAAATTTGACATCGATGCATGATTCTGAAACAAAAAGAAAAAAAACATGCTTAACAAACTAAGAATTAAATGAAATTTTATTTTATCTGACAAAGGTAGGATACAAGCCACCTACAACATAAGATGCTTATTGATAATCCACTAAAAGCTTTTTACTTGTGATCAAGACCTGCACACAAGCATACTATCATCACTTCTATTTAACACTGTAATGGAGATACTAGTCAACAAAATAAGAAAAAGAAGTACAGTGTAAAGATAAAAAGGAACAACACAGTCATTATTTGAGATTATATAATTACTAGTGGTCCAGTGCACAGATTCATGCACATTGAAAGGAAATTAATTAGAAGAAATATTGTAATATCGCCACTCACCCTTTTTCTATAATAGGTGTCAATCAAATTCACAATCAACAATGACACATCGAAACACACGTGTGCAATTGGTGCCAGTGAGAGCGTTATATGTATCACACATGCGCGATTTCAACTTAGCCTTTAACAGATATAGAATAAACTTGCTTAATTAGACCTACTTTTTGATTTAGCTAAACTTTTTCCAGCCCAGTGAAGCACGCCACCTTCTCTTTCAGGTAATTGTCAGCAATACAGCAGTAAATATCAACATGAAGCAGATTATTACTGTAGATCATGCAGGGAGAACAAAGGGTAAAATAATTAACTGCAACAGTGTTTGACTATATTCTGCGCAATGAGAAAACCTGAGGTCATTTTCAAGTTCCACCATTTCTTACTTCTTTTCAGTTGGGTCAAGTTTCTAAACTTTCTAAATCTCTCTTTTCCAGCTAATGAAAAGAAAATAGGATTCTACCAAGCCTGCCATCTACCTACTCCAGGACTTCTGTGAGGATCAAATTAGATGAGGCATGGGAAAACACGTCACAGACATTTGGTTAAAGTGAAAATGTTTGCACCTTGCTATAAAGCAAGTTGTGTTCTTGGGCTGAAGAAACTGCAAAGGGTAGCTAGGGAGAGGAAGAGAGGCGTTGCTACATGACGTCATTACCCGGCACCCACAGCCACCGTTTCCGAGCTGGGCCAGGCTGTGGGTCGCATTTTGTGCCAAAGGGTCTCAATAGCATTGGCTGAAATTTGGTGGGCTGTCGCTCCAGGATGGTGACGGGGCCTGTGTTGGGGAAAGCCGAGTGTTGCTTTGTTGGTGCCAGGTCCACAGTGCCATTTCTTTGCACATGGCCTGTGTGGGTCATGGCAGCTCTTGCATTGAGCATCTGCCCCCTGGTGCACATCATAACTACCAGTCGGACAGTCAGAGGGAAACTTAGCATATTAGTCTTTTAAATATATACTTGTGGCCCGGTGCACGAAACTCATACATGGGGGAGGGGGTGTTCCTCAGCCCGGCCTGCACCCTCTCCAATCTGGGACCCCTAGAAGGATGTCCTACTGCCAGTTTAAAGGGATCGGGCCTAAACCAGCAGTGGGACATCCCTCTCACAATCCGGGACTTCTGGCTCCTAACCACTCACCTGCCTGCCTGCCTGCCTGATTGCCCCTAACCACTCTGCCTGCCGGCCTGCTCACCCTCCAATGCCCCCCCACCAGCCTGATCACCCCCAACTGCCCCCCCTGCTGGCCTGCTCGCCCCCACCTTCCCTCCCTTCCCCACTGGCCTGCTCACCCCCAACTGCCCCCCTGCTGACCTGCTCACTCCAAACTGCCCCCCCCCCGCTGTCCTGATCACCTCCAACTGACCCCAGTGATGGCCTGCTTGCCCCCAACTGCCCCCCCCTGCTGGTCTGCTTACCACCAACAGCCCACCAGCCTGATCACCCACAACTGCTCTCCCCTCTTGGCCTCTAACTGCCTCTACGTCGGCCCTGCCACCATGGCTTTGTCCAGAAGAATGTCCGGAAGGTCTCCAGGAAGGTCTCCCAGTCTAATTGGCATATTACCCTTTTATTAGTATAGAGGCCTGGTGCACCCTGAGGGTGTGGCCATCCTGGGTGAAGGGCTGACGGCTGTTTGTAGGCTGGCCACGGCCCCCAGCCACCCAAGCTCCCAGTGGAGGCTGGCTGGAAGCAGGTATCTGGGATTTATTTACCTTCTATAATTGAAACTTTGTTGCCTTGAACGGAGGCCACAGCCGGCCAGAGCAAGCGGGAAGTTGGGCTTCCTCCATCGCCAGGGGCAACCCAAGCCTCCTGTGCGCTCCAGCTCCGTGGCCACAGCCATCTTGTTTGGGTTTATTTGCATACTCAGTCCTAATGAGCTGGTGGGCGTGGCTGGTGGGTGTGGCTTGTGAGTGTAGCAGAGGTATGGTCAATTTGCATGTTTCTCTTTTATTAGATTAGATTAGATAGATGTACGTAGAAACTCCAAAAGGATTTATAAGTAACATGTTAGAAGTCATAAGACTGAATTTAACAAGTTTGTACCACAGAAAAGTCTATATGAAAATATCAATTACCTACAGCTACTTATTGGTGAAAGACTGAATTCCTCAAGATCAAAAATAAAACAATACAAGGATATCTGCTCTCACCACTCTTATTCAACATAATATAGGAGGCCCTAGCCAGCAAAATAAAATCAGAAAAAATAAATAGCATACAAATTCCAAAGGAAGAAATAACACTACTTCCATATGACAAGATGGTCTACATAAAAGTTTTATGGGAATCTATAAAAAGAAACAGCCAAAAAAACCCCACAAACTAGTTGAACAAGGTTGCAGGTTGTAAAGGTCAACACACAAAATCAATTGCATTTCCATATATAGCAAGGAACAAATGGAAACCTAGGTTAAAAGCACAACACTACTGTCACTTCCCCATCCTCATTTAATGAAATACTTCAGTATAACTAACAAAACATACAAAGGATTGGTATGCTAAAAATTACAAAATATTAATAAAAGAAACCACAAAAGATCTAAATAAATGGACCCATATACCATGTTCATGAATTGGAAGATTGACCTTATGTAAAGACGTCAATTCTCTCCCAAAGTGATCAATAGGTTTAAGGATTCTGATAACATCCCAGCAAGACTTTTAATTATTGACAAAGGCAAGCTTATTCTAAAATTTATACAGAAAGGCAAAGGAACTAGAATAAATGAAATAATTATTTAAAAGAATTGTTCTTGGAGGAAATCTTTCTACACAACTGTAAAACTTTCTATATAGGTACAATAAACAAGAATGTGATATTGGTAGAGAAACAGACACGTAGACCAAGGTCACAGAATAAACAACCCTGAAAGAGATCTACAAGTATGTTGAATTGATTTTTACAAAGGTGCATAAGCAAATAAATGGAGTAATAATAGTATTTTCTATATACAGTGCTGCTGGAGCAACTGTATATACATATGCAAATTTAAAAAAACCCTTAATGTAAATACCTCATACTTTTTACAAAAATTAATTAAAAATAGCCCTGGCCAGTGGCTTGGTTGGTTGGAGCGTAATCCGTGTAGCAAAAGGTTGTGGGTTCAAATTTGGGTAACAGCACACACCAAGGTTGGGGTTTGATCCCCGGTATGGGCACTATGAGAGACAACTGATAGATGTTTCTCACATCAATGTCTCTATCTCTCTAAACCTCTTTCTCTCTCTCAATATATCCTCGAGTGAGGATAATAAAAATTAAATAAAAATAGACCATATATTTAAATATAAAAAGTAAAAATGAAAACCTGATAAATTGACTTCAAAAGTTAAAACTGATTGCTATGAAAAAAAACTGTTAAGATAATGAAAAGATAAGCTACAGATTAGTCTTTTTGAGAATGTTAAATGAATGGAACCAGATTTGGAGAAAATATTTGCAAATATATATTTGTCAAAAGACTTTCACCTAGCATATAAAGAACTCTCAAAATGACACTATAAGAAAAAACAATCCGGACTCAGCGCCAGACTTCCTGCCACTTCTGGACCCTCTCCTCTCCCCAGGCTCCCCCGAAACTCCACAAGTCTGCACCTTCTACTACACCTCAGCCACGGCAGGCCACTTAGAGGCTGAATGTCGTGTGGGAAACGGGAAAGTTGCCTCACGAGAGCTCAAACACAGTTCAACCTTTATCAGAAAGAATAAGTCACTGGATTTTAGAGTTTTTAATATATTGCAGTCCAGCCTTCCCATTTCATGGAGGAAGAAATGTGGACGTGAGCTAAGGAAGTACTGCAATAAGGGTCACACAAAAAGAGAAACAGGGCCAACTGTGACTAGAGCTGGTAGCCTTTTGAAAGTGATTTTTCTATTTGAATTGACCACAGATTGAGCAGTTCAATCATGTCACCTAGTGTGGCATGTGTGGTTTGCTCAGATTAAGAAGCAGTCATTGTCGGTGAGATGAAATATGGGTAGACAAAGAAACCCCAAAAGATAGAAAAGGAGAAATCGCCAGAAAGGCAACTCAGTGAAACACAGGCATGCAATATGTCAGGAAAGAATACAGAATAAGGGTCATAAAGTTCTTAAGCCAGATGGATGAAAAAACATCAACAACTTATGTAAGAATCAAAAAGAGATGAAGAGTGATATAGCTGCAATTAAAAACACCATGGAAAGTTTCAACATTAGACAAGGAGAAGCGGAGGACCGAATTAGCAAATTAGAAGACAGGTCCCAGGGAAGCAAAAACCACCCAAACTGAACTGCAATTGGAGAAAAAAATTAAAAGACAGAAGGACAGCCTAAGGGAGCTATGGGACAACATGAAACAAAGGAACATATGAATAATAGGGGTGTCAGAACAACAACAAGAAGAAAAAGGGTTAGAAAACCTATTTCAAGAAATGTTGTCTGAAAACATCTCCGATGTGGGGAAGAAAAAAGTCACACAAGCACAGAGAGTCCCAAACAAGATGAACCCGAAAAGACCCACACCAAGACACATCATAATTATGACGGCAAATGTTCAGGACAAAGAGAGAATCTTAAAGCCTGCAAGAGAGAGACAGAAAGTTATGTATAAGGGATCTCCCAATATGTTATCAAATGATTTCTCAACAGAAACACATCAGGCCAGAAAAGTATGGAAGTAAATTTACAAAGTGATGCAAAGCAAGGGACTGAATCCAAGAATACTCTATCCAGCAAGACTATCATTCAAAATTGAAGGGAAAATAAGAAGCTTCACAGACCAAAAAAAAAAAAAAGGCTAAGGGAGTTTATCACTACCAAGCCAGCTAAGCAAGGAATGCAAAAGGGACTGGTGTAAAGAGAAGAAATAAAATGTTAAGAAGAAACACAGGCACAAAAAGTTCAAATGGCTAAAAAAGTACCTATCAATAGTGACTTTAACCGTAATGTCTACAAGAGACCCACCTCAGAAGAAGGGACTCACACAGACTGAAAGTGAAGGGATGGAAAAATATCTTTCAGGCAAATGAAAATGAAAAAAAAAAAAATACTGGGGTAGCAATACTTATATCTGACAAAATAGACCTCAAAGTGAAGGCCATAACAAGAGATAAGGTCACTTCATAATACTAAAGGGATCGATACAACAAGAAGATATAACCCTGATAAACATATATGCACCCAATGCAGGAGTACCCAAATACATAAAAAAAGTTCCTGGAAGATAACAAGGGAGAGATCGACAATACAATCATACTAGAGGACTTTAATACCCCACAGACATCACTAGAAAAATTCTCTAGACAAAAAATCAGCAAAGAAACAGCAATCCTAAATAACTCACTAGATTAGAGCGACTTAATTGACATCTTCAGAACATTTCACCCCAAAGCATGGAATATACGTTCTCAAGTGCACATGGGATATTTCCAAAAGTAGACCACATATTGGGTCACAAAAAAAGTCTCCTCAAATTCAAGAAGACTGAAATCATATCAAGCATCTTCTCAGTCCATAATGGCATAATATCCTATCTAATAAAAGAGTGATATGCAAATTGACCATCACTCCAACACACAAGATGGCCGGCAGGGGAGGGCAGTTGAGAGGGACCAGGCCTGAAAGGGAGGGCAGTAGGGGGCGATGAGGACTGCAGGGGAGGGCAGTTGGGGTCAACCAGGCCAGCAGGGGAGGGAATTTGGGGGGCAACCAGGCCAGCAGGGGAAGGCAGTTGGGGGCAACCAGGCCTGCAAGGGAGGGCAGTTGTGGGGAACCAGGCCTGCAGAGGAGGGCAGTTGGGGGGACCAGGTCTACAGGGTAGGGCAGTTAGAGGCAACCAGGCCAGCAGGGGAGCAGGTAGGCATCGATCAAGCTGGCTGCAGAGTGGTTAGGGGCAATCAGGCAGGTAGGCAGGCGAGAGGTTGGGTTCCAGCAGTCCTGGACTGTGAGAGGGGTCCAAGATTGGAGAGGGTGCAGGCTGGGCTGAGGGACACAGCCCCGCCCCCATGCACGAATTTAGTGCACTGGGCCTCTAGTCCTATATATTAAAAGAGGTAATATGCAAATTGACCATCACTCCAACACAAGATGGTCGCCCCCAAGTGGTCAAAGATGGCCACCCCCATGTGGCCATAAGATGGCTGGCAGGGAGAGAAGTTAGGGGCAACCAGGCCAGCAGGGGAGGGTAGTTGGGGGCAACCAGGCCTGCAGGGAAGGGAGGGCAGTTGGGGGCAACTAGGCCTGCAGGGGAGGGCAGTTAGAGGTGACAAGGCTGGCAGGTGTGGGAAGTTGCAGACGACCGAGCCTGCAGAAGAGGGCAGTTGGGGACGACCAGACCTGCAGGGGAGGGGAAGTGGGGGCGACCAGGCCAGCAAGGGAGGGCAGTTAGTGGGGGTGACTGGGCCTGCCAGGGAGGGCAGTTGGGGGCAATCAGGCCACAGCGATTGGGCCTAAACGGGCAGCTGGACACCTCTCGACAAGTCCCAGATTGGAGAGGGTGCAGGCTGGGCTGATGGAACACCCACCATGCAGCAATTTTTTGCACTTGACCTCTAGTTAGAAATAAACTACAATAAAAACAAAAAAATTCAAACACTTGGAAGCTGAATAGCATGCTATTAAACAATGATTGGGTTACCAAAGAGATCAAAGAAGAAATTAAAAATATCTGGGAAACTAATAACAATAAAAACACAACAAACCAAAATCTATGTGACACAATGAAAGCAGTCCTAAGAGGGAAGTTTATAGCTCTACAGGCCTACATCAAAAACAAGAAAATATGGTAGTAAACAACCTAACTCTACAACTTAAAGAATTAGAAAGAGAGCAACAAAATAAGCCTAGAGTGAGAAGGAAGGAGATAATAGAGATCAGAGCAGAAATAAACGACATAGAGACAAAAAAATAAATAATAACCCAATAGAAAAGATCAATGAAACCAAGAGATGGTTCTTTGAAAGGATAAACAAGATTGATGACCCTATAGCCTGCCTCGCCAAGAAGCAAAGAGAGAGCAACCAAATAAACAAAATCAGAAATGATAGAGGCAAAATAACAACAGAATCCACAGAAATACAAAGGATTGTTAAAAAATACTATGAACAACTCTATTCCAACACACTAGACAACCTGGAGGAAATGGACATATTCCTAGTAAAACACAACCTTCCAAAACTCAATCATGAAGAATCTAAAAATCTCAATAGAATGATAACTATGGAAGAAATTGAAGCAGTCATCAAAAAGCTTCCAGCAAACAAAAGCCCAGGGCCAGACAGCTTTACAGGGGAGTTTTACCAAACATTCAAAGAAGAACTAAAACCTATCGTCCTCAGACTATTCCAAAAAATTCAAGAGGAAGGAACACTTCCAAGCTCATTCTATGAAGCCAGCATCACCCTATTACCAAAACCCGATAAAGACAGCACAATGACAGAGAATTATACGCCAATTTCCCTCATGAACATAGATGCCAAAATACTCAACAAAATTCTAGCAAATCGCATCCAGCAGTACATTAGAAAGATCATACATCATGATAAAGTAGGATTGATCCCAGGGATGCAAGGATGGTACAACATCCACAAATCAATAAACATGATACATCACATAAACAAATTGAGAGAAAAATATCACATACTCATATCAATTGATGCAGAAAAAGCATTTGACAAAAACCAACATCCTTTCTTGAAAAACAATCTCAGCAAGGTGGGAATAGAAGGATCATAACTCACTATAATAAAATCCATATATGACAAACCCATAGCCAACATCATACTCAATCGGCAAAACCTAAAACCATTTCCCCTAAGAACAGCAATGTGACAGGGAAGCCCACTTTAACCACTCCTGTTCGACACAGTACTGGAAGTACTAGCCATTGTGATTAGAAAAGAGGAAAGAAAAGGCATCCAAATTGAAAAAAGAAGTAAAACTGTCCTTATTCACAGATGACATGATACTGTACATAGAAAATCCTAAAGACTCCATCAAAAAATCATTAGACTTAATAAATGAATTAGCAATTGTAGCCAATGAATTATAGCAGGATACAAAATTAACACCAAGAAATCTATGGCATTTCTATACAACAGTGACCTTACAGTAAGAGAGACTAAAAAAGCAATCCCATTTACCATCACACCAATAAAATTAAGATACCTAGGAATAAACTTAACTGAGGAGATAAAAGACCTATATGCGGAAAACTACATGACACTGAAAAAAGAGATAGAGGAAGACAGAAACAGATGGAAGAACATACCATGTTCATGGATTGGGAGGATCAACGTCATTAAAATGCCCATATTACCCAAAGCAATCGGTAGATTCAATGCACTCCTCATTAAAAAACCAATGTCATATTTCACAGACCTGGAACGAACTTTCCAAAAATTCATCAGGAATAAAAAAAGACCCCGAACAGCTGTGGCAATCCTGAGAAAGAACAAAGTAGGTGAGATCTCAATACCAGATATCAAGCAGTATTACAAAGACACTGTTCTCAAAACAGCCTGGTACTAGCACAAGAAAAAACATATACACTGAGTGGCCATATTATGATGACCGGCCAGATTATGACCACCCATCAGTACTTTACTGGGCCACCTTTTGCCTTCAATACTGCAACAATTCTTCTTGGCATTGACTCCACCACATGTTCAAAGGTGATGCGAGGAATCTGACACCATGCCTGATGAATAGCACTGTCCAGTTCTGTGAGATTTGATGGTTATGGAACCAGCTGCCTGATGGCTCTTTTAACTTCGTCCCACAAGTACTCAATTGGATTGAGATCTGGTGATTGTGGGGGCCACCTAAGCAAGGTAAAGTCTCCCTCATGTTCTTGAAACCAGTCCTGCACAATACGAGCACCATGGCATGGTGCATTGTCTTGTTGGAAGAAGCCATCTCCATTGGGATACACCATCAACATGAAAGGATGAAGTTGATCAGTAATGATACTTAGGTATGTTGTGCTATTCAGATGTTTATAATGATCTGGCCCTTTAGCAACTTCAGCGTGAAATTATAGCTAATTTGCCTACCAATGTCAGGTGGTCATAATAATCTGGCCTCTCAGTAGATCAATGGAATAGAATAGAGAACCCAGAAATTGACCCAAACCACTATGCTCAATTAATATTTGACAAAGGAGGCATGAACATACAATTGAGTCAAGACAGTCTCTTCAGTAAATGATGTTGAGAAAATTGGGCAGATACAAGCAAAATAATGAAACTAGACCACCAACTTACACCATACACAAAAATAAACTCAAGATGGATAAAGGACTTAAACATAAGACAGGAAACCATAAAAATACTAGAGGAATCCATAGGCAGCAGAATCTCAGACATATGCGGAAGCAATTTCTTCACTGATATTGCTCCTAGTGCAATGGAAACTAAAAAGAAAATAAACAAATGGGACTACATCAAAATAAAAAGCTTTTGCACAGCAAAAGAAACCATCAACAAAACAACAAGAAAGCCCACTGCATGGGAGAAGGTATCTGCCAATATTATGACTGATAAGGGTTTAATCTGCAACATTTACAGGGAATACATACAACTTAACAAAAGGAAGATAATCCAATAAAAAAAATGGGCAACAGACATAAATATTTTTTGAGAAGACAGAAAGGCCAAGAGACATATGAAAACATGCTCAAAATCACTAATTATCTGAGAGATGCAAATCAAAACGAAATGCAATACCATCTCACACCTGTCAGAATGGCTATCATCAACAAATCAACAAATGACAAGTGCTAGCAAAGATGTGGAGAAAAAGGAACCCTCCTGTACTGGGAATGCAGACTGGTACAGCCACTGTGGAGAACAGTATGGAGTTTCCTCAAAAAACTAAAAATGGAACCCCCATTTGACCAGTGATCCCACTTCTAGGACTATATCGCAAGAAACTAGAAACACCCTTCAGAAAGGATATATGCACCCCTATTTTCATAGTGGCACAATTCACCATAGCTAAGATTTGGAAACAGCCTAAGTGCCCATCAGCAAATGAGTGGATTAAAAAACTGTGGTACACCCAGACTGACCAGCCCCTAGTGGGGACCCCCAACACTAAAGGGGGTGTGGCCAGCCTGGGTGAGGGGCTGATGGCTGTTTTTAGGCCATCAGCCCCTCACCCAGGCTGGCCAGGCACCCCAGTGGGGACCCCCACCCTGAAGGGGTGCAAACAGCCTGCAAACAGCCAACAGCCCCTCATTCAGGCTGACCAGGCACCCCAGTGGGGACCCCCACCTTGAAGGGGCTGTGGCCAGCCTGCAAAGAGCCATCAGCCCCTCTCCCAGGCTGGCCAGGCACCCCAGTGGGGACCTCCACCCTAAAAGGGGTGTGACCAGCCTGCAAACCCCCATCAGCCCCTCACCCAGGCTGGCCAGGCACTCCAGTGGGACCCCCACCCTGATCCGGGACACCCTTCAGGGCAAACAAGCCGGCCCCCACCCGTGCACCAGGCCTCTATCCTATATAATAAGAGGGTAATATGCAAACTGACCCTAACAGCAGAATGACTGAGAATGACTGGTCACTATGACACACACTGACCACCAGGGGGCAGATGCTCAATGCAGGAGGTGCCCCATGGTGGTCAGTGTGCTCCCACAGGGGAGCTCTGCTCAGCCGCAAGCCAGGCTAACGGCTGCCAGTACAGCGGTGGTGGCAGGAGCCTCTCCCGCCTCCTCAGCAGCGCTAAGGATGTCCAACTGCAGCTTAGGCCTGCTCCCCGCTGGCAAGTGGACATCCCCCAAGGGCTCCCGGGCTGCCAGAGGGATGTCTGACTGCCAGCTTAGGCCCAACTCCCCAGGGAGCGGGCCTAAACCAGCAGGTGGTCATCCCCCGAGGGGTCCCAGACTGCAAGAGGGCACAGGCCAGGCTGAGAGACCCCCCCCGAGTGAACAAATTTTTGTGCACCGGGCCTCTAATTTTAACAATAATAAGTATTACAACTGACGTCAGAGAAATTGGGGAGTGAGAGATCCCCTTGGCCAGTCCCCCAGAAATTACAAGTTAACCAACTAAAATTCAACAAAGAATTCCATTGAGGCACACTTGAGAGGCAGAACATTGAAACATCTAAATGTGGGTAACCATGAATAAAGAGGGAGACAAATAGGGATGAAAGTGCAGATGGCCCATAGTTGCAGCCCTGTATCCAGGAGAGGAGAGGAAGCCAGTGCCTGGGGTACTAGGCACTTTCTTCAACCAGGATAAACAGAGAGTTGTGGGGGAGAGTCGAGCAGGGCAAGCAGAATGAACAGTAACTGAGTCAGCAGACTCCTGACCGAGCACGGGATTCTACCCTGTGGCTATCCATATAATGTTAGGCAGTGGTGTTTCAGATAAAAAAACTAAACCACAGAGCCCTGCCACCCTTAATCTCACTTTCCATTGTCTTTGTTGTTATGTCAAGGAGCATATTATATGTAAACCAAGAGCGAATCGCTGTTTCCTCTGTGACTGATTCCCCAGTGGCGGTTATAGGGGTAGGAACCCCCGGAGGTCTGGGGTTGCCATTACACTTGAGGCAAACAAAACCCCACCAAGTAGTTCATCTGTGCTGTCTTATGGAAGCTGTGGAGGTCAAAACTGGAAGATTAAAGAAATAAAAAATCTTGACATTCAGCGCCACCTACTAGAAAATAGTAGAAAGACATCTTCGGAGGAAGCTATCTGCCACATATAAATAGATATAAATGCCTTGGCAAAGGAGATCAGCAAATATCAAGAATAACGACATTGCCGAAACCGGTTTGGCTCGGTGGATAGAGCGTCAGCCTGCGGACTGAGAGGTCCCGGGTTCGATTCCGGTCAAGGGCATGTACCTGGGTTGCGGGCACAGGATGTGCAAGAGGCAGCTGATCGATGTTTCTCTCTCATCGATGTTTCTAACTCTCTCTATCTCTCTCCCTTCCTCTCTGTGAAAAATCAATAAAATATATTAAAAAAAAAAAAAGAGTAACGACAGTAATGAAGATGATCAGGAAAAAATGAAAAATCCCCAAAAAGGAAGCTGAATCACATGGAAATATGTGATATAAATGAGAGATTTCAAGACTGCGGTTCTGAAAATACTCAATGCATTGTGAGAAAACACAGACGGGCAATTAAATGCACTCAGAAAACAAATCGATGTACAAAATGAATACTTTACTAAACGGATTGACACTTTAAAAAAGAACCATTCAGAAATGAAGCATGCAATTAAGGAGATTAAGAGTGAACTAATGAGCAAAGAAAACAGAGTCAACCAGATGGAGGAAAGATTTACTGATATCAAAGAAAAGAATCTAGAAATGGCACAGAAGGAAGAAGAGAGAACTGAGCACAGAGAAAAAATGAAAGAGCTCTATCAGAACTATCTGACTACATCAGATAAAGCAATAGTAGAATTATAGGCATTCAGAGAAGAAAGAGAGAGAGCAGGGAACAGAGAATCTGTTCAAGCAAATAGTGGATGAGAACATCCCAAACCTATTGAAAGAAGTAGATCCTTGAATCCAAGAAGCACACAGAACACCTAGTTGCCTCAATCCAAAGAGGCCCTCTCCAAGGCACTAGGTATTGAAGCTGTCAAAAAATGACAAAGAAAAATTCTCAAGGCTGCCAGAGAAAAGAAAGACGTAACCTACACAGGAAAACCCATCAGAATTTTATCTGACTTCTTAGCAGAAACTCTAAAAGCCAGAAGAGAGTAGGACCAAATATGCAAACATCTGAAAGAGAGAAATTACCAGCCACAAATAATATATCCAGAAAATGTATCCTTTAAACATGAAAAAAATAACAATAAAAACGTTCCCAGATATACAGAAGTTGAGGAATTCTATCACCAAAAAACCTGCACTGCAGGAAATACTCAGGGAACTTTCCACATGAAACAAAGACTATAATGTCACAAGACTAAGTGTAAGAACGCCAAAAAAATTACAGCATAAACAAGGATACTTGTGGAAACAAAACATAACATCCACAAAAAAGCAGGTGTGGCCATACTTTCATCAACAAAATAGATTTCAAAATAACAAAGAAAACAAGAGAAATAGATGGGCAATTTAAAATGATAAAGGGGACACTACATCAAGAAAACATAACACATCCTAATATATATTCACCCAATCAGGAAGCAACGAAATATATAAAAGAACTACTCATAGAACTAAGGGGAGAAACTAATCAAAAGACAATCATAGTTGGGGGGGCCATTAATACTCCATTGACAGCTCTAGACCAAACAAACAGAAAATCAATAATGATATATTAACTGTGCCCAGCATATGTGGCTCAATGGTTGAGCGTCAGCCTATGAACTAGGAGGTCACGGTTCAATTCCCAGTCAGGGCACATGCCCTGGTTGCCAGCTCAGTCCCCAGTAGGTGCTGTGCAGGAGGCAGCCTATCAATCAATGATTCTCTTTCACATTGATGCTTCTATCTCTCTTCCTCTCCCTTCCTCTATGAAATCAATAAAAATGTGTATATGTATATGTATATGTATATGTATATGTATATGTATATGTATATGTATGTGTATATATACATACTAGAGGCCCGGTACACGAATTGGTGCGCAGTGGAGTCTGGCCGGCCTGCCCCCGACCAGGCTGGGTGGGCCGAGGGGAGAGGATGCAGGAGGTTGGCCAGCCAGCCCCACCCCCGATCAGGGTGTGGTGGGGCAGGGGGCAATCAGGAGTGGAGCCGCCCAGAGGGAGGGGCCACAGGCAGTTGGCTGGCTGGCCCCGCCCCCTGGTCAAACTCCAGGTCCAGGGGACAATTTGTATATTAGCCTTTTATTATATAGGATATATAAAAGAAATATCGACCTTAAAGGAAACACTCGACCAAATAGACATAATTGACATTTACAGAACCTTCATCAAAGAATATAAGATTATACATTATTCTCAAGTGCACATGGAACATTTTCAAGGATAGACCATATGTTGGGTCACAAAATTAGCATCAACAAATTCAAGACTGGAACTGTAACAAACATATTCTCTGACCATAATGCCTTGAAATTAGAAATCAACTGCAAAAAGGAAGTAAAGAAATACACAATTATGTGAAGACTAAAGAACATGCTAACAAAAAATGGACTGGGTCAAAGATGAAATAAAAGATGAGATCAAAACATATATAGAGACAAATGAGAATGACAACACAACTTATCAAAACTTCTGGGATACAGTGAAAACAGTAATAAGAGAAAAGTTTATCTCATTACAGGCCCATCTCAAGAAAAATCCCATGTAAATAACCTAATATCACATCTTAAAGAACTAGAAAAATAACAAAAGCAACCCAAAGTCAGCAGAAGAAAGGGAATAATAAAAATTACAGCAGAACTGAATGAAATAGAGAACAAAAAAATTATACAAAAAAATTAACAAAACAAATAACTGGTTCTTTGAAAAGATTAATAAAATTGAGAAGACTGGCTAGGCTCACTAAGGAAAAAAAAGGGGAAAGATCCATCTAAATAAAATCAAAAGTGAAAGAGAAGTCATCACAGACATACAAAGGATCATACTAGAATATTAGGAAAGACTATATGCCACCAAATTCAAGAACCAAGAAGAAATGGATAAGTTCCTAGAAATATATAACCTTCCTAGACTAAGTCATAAAGAATTGGAAAATTGAAATAGACGAATCAACAGTGAAGACATTGAAACAACCATCAAAAACCTTACGAAAAAACAAAAGTCCAGGGGCAGTGGCTTCACCAGTGAATTCTACCAAATGTTCAAGGGAGACATAAAACCTATCCTTCTCAAACTTTTCCAAAAAATTGAAGAGGGAATACATCCTAACACATTCCATGAGGCCAATATAACTCCAATACCAAAACCTGGCAAAGATAACACAAAAAAAGAAAACTACAGACCAGTATCTCTGATGAATACAAGATTCAAAAATCCTAAACAAAATAGCAAATGGAATACAACAGTGCTTCAAAAAAAAGTACATCACGATCAAGTAGAGTTCATTCCAGTGGCACAAGCATGATTCAACATAAGCAAATCAATGTAATACAGATTAACAAAAGAATGGATAAAAATCATGTGATCTTATCAACAGATGCAGAAGAAGCACTTGATAAAATACAACATCCATTTATGAGGAAAACACTCAATAAAATAGGAATAGAAAAAAGTACCTCAACATAATAAAGGCCATCTATCATAAACCCTCAGCTAATATCATACTCAACGGTGAAAACTTGAAAGCTTTTTCTGTAAGATCAGGAACAAGACAAGGATGTCCACTCTCATTCAACATAGTGCTGGAAGTCCCAGTCAGACCAATAAGGCAAGAGAAAGAAATAAAAGGCATCCAAATAGGGAAGGAAGAAATCAAACTGTCACTTGTAGACGACATGATTTTGTGTATATATATAAAACCCTAAAGACTCCACCATAAAGCTATTAGAAACAATAAACAAATACAGTCAAGTTGCAAGATACAAAATCAATGTGCAAAAATCCAGTGCCTTCAAAACAAACAAAACTTCAGAAAAAGAAATGAAAAAACAAAAACAATTCCTTCTGCAACTGTAAAACAAAAACATACTTAGTAATAAACTTAACAAAGAATGTGAAAGACCTATACACTGAAAATTCTAAAGCATTATTAAAGAGACTAAAAGAGATGCAACAAAATGGAAAAATATCACCGTGGTCATGGATTCGAAGAATCAACATAGTTATAATGGACATATTATTCAAAGCAATATATAGATTTTATGCAATCCCCATTAAAATTCCAATGTCATTTTTTAAAGAAATAGAACGAGAAATCATCAGATTTGTATGGATCCACAAAAAACCCTGAACGGCCAAAACAAAATCCTGAGAAAAATGAACAAAGCTGGAGATACCACACTATCTGACTTCCAATTATAATCCAGAACAATGATAATCAAAACAGCATGGTATTAACAGAGAAACAGGGACAAGATCAATGCAACAGACTAGAGAGCCCAGCAATAAAATCACATGTATACGAATAGATAATTTTTTACAAAGGAGCCAGAAATACACAGTGGTGTAAAGACGTTCTTTTCATTAAGTGGTGCTGGGAAAACTGAATAGCCACATGCAAACGAATGAAACTGGATTACAGTCTGTCCCCATGTACAAAAGTTAGTTCAAAATGGATCAAGGCCTAAATATAAGACCCCAAACAGTAAGTTACATAGAAGAAAATATAGGTACCAAACTTACAGATCTTGGTCATAGAGAACATTTTATGAAATTAACCCCAAAGCCAAAGGAAGTGAAGGCAAAAATAAATGAATGGGACTATATCAAACTAAAAAGCTTCTGCACAGCAAAAGAAACTGACAACAAAACAAAGAGCAGTCAAACAGAGAGATGATATTTGCAGTCGCTCCAACAAAAGTTTAATTTCCAAAATATATAAAGAACTCATTAAACTCAACACAAAGCAAACAACCCAGTCAAAAAGTGGGCAGAGGACCTGAAAATACACCTCTCCTAAGAAGACATAGGAACAGCCAACAGATATATGTGAAGATAGATGTTCAACCTCACTGGCAATTAGGGAAATGCAAATCAAAACTACAATGAGATACCACCTCACACCTGTTAGAAGGCCATTATCAACAAAACAAGCAACAACAAGTATTGGGAGAGGTTGTGGGATAAAAGGGGACCTTCATTTACTGCTGGTGGGAATGTAGGCTGGTACAACCACTATGGAAAGCAGCCTGGCGATTTCTCAAAAAAAAGTAACAATAGAGCTACCAGACGACCCCACAATCTCTCTCATGGGTATATATACCCCAAAAAACCCTCAAACTCATGTATTTGCAAAGATATATGCACCCCTATGTTCATTGCAACATTGTTCATAGTGGCCAAGGCATGGAAACAACCAAAGTGTCTTACCATAGAAGACTGGATAAAGAAGTTGTGGTACTTATACCAAATGGAATACTACTCAGCCATAAGAAAGGATGAAATACTGCCATTTGCAACAGCATCGACGGACTCTGATAATATTATGTTAAGTGAAATAAGTCAGTCAGAAAAAACTAAGAACCATATAATGATATCACTCATATGTGGTATATAAAACTGAAAATCATGAACACATACAGCTGTGTGGTGGTTATCAGAGGAAAGGGAAGTGGAGAGAAGGGGATCCTAATATATGGTGACAGGAGATTTGACTTTAGGTAGTGGGCACATGGTGCATACAGATTTTAAAACATAGAAACCCACATTTGAAACCTATGTGATCATGTTAACCAATGTCACCCCAATAAATTAAATAAAAAATATGTATAATTTTAAAAATATATGTATCCCAACCCATTGAATTCTGGATGTCTTTTTATTTGTGTAGTCTGTTCTTTCTTCAATGTATTGTAGTTTTCAGTATAAAAGACTTAAATCTCCTTAGTAAAGTTTAATCCTAAATTATTTTTTCTTTTTGATGCTTTTGTGAAGGGATTGTTTTGTTAATTTCCTTTTCTGGCAGTTCACTGTTGGTATTTAGAAACATAACTGATTTTTTACATGTTGATTTTATATCCTGCAACTTTACTATATTTATTAGTTCTAAGAGTTGTTTTGGCGGTGTTTTTTTCAGAGTCTTTTAGGGGTTTCTACATGTAACATCATGTCATCTGCAAACAGGAAAAGCTTTCCATTTTTCACCAGTTGGAAATGCCATTCAAAGCCACAATAAGGTATCACTTCACACCTGTTAGCATGGTCATTATTTTAAAAGATAATAATAATAACAAATACTGTTGAGGATGTGAAGAAATTGGAACCCTGTTCATACTGTTGGGTTGGAATGTCAATTGATGCAGCCACTATGAAAAACAGTATGGGGTTCCTAAAAAAAAAATAATAATAATTAAAAATAGATCTACCATATGATCCAGCAACCCCAATCCTCGCTATTTTACCCAAAAGAATGAAATCAGAATCTGAAGAGATAACTGCACACCCACATTCATTGCAGCCTTACTCACAATAACCAAGATATAGAATCAAACAGCCCAATTGATCATCAACAGATGAATGGATAAACAGCAAGTGGCATAAAAATACAATGCATTATTATTCAGCCTTAGAAACGAAGGAAAAAAATCCTACCATTAGCAATAACATGGATGGACTTGGAAGACATTAGGCTGAGTGAAATAAAGCCGTCACAAATACTGAGTAATTTCATTTATATGATGCATATAAACTAGTCTAACTTATAGAGGCAGAAAATAGAATAGTGACTGACAAGGGATGGGAGAAGGAAAAAATGGGGAATTGTTATTCAATTGGGTATAAAGTTACAGTTATGCAAGATGATTAAGTTCTAAAGATCTGCTCTACAATATAGTGCCTATAGATAACAATATGTTGTTGTGCCTTTAAGACTTTAAGAAGATAGCTCTCATGTTAAGTGTTCTTATAAAATAAAAAAGCAAAGGGATACAAAGAAACTTGAAAGTAATGGCTATGTTTATTACTTTGATTGTGGTTATGGTATCATTTGTGCATGTATGTGTCCAAACTTACCAAATTATATAGATTAAATGTGTGCAGGTTTTTTATGTATCATTTATACTTCAATAAAGCTGTAAAAAAAAGAATAGATTTTTCAGGCATCCTTTAGGTATAAGTGCTTTTCCTCATTTCCTGAAAAAAAAGGGGAGGGTGGGGGGAAAAAATAAATGGCCAGTGGGCAGTTATATCTGCAGAGATATGTCTGAGCTAGAGACAGATTTAGGAATACTTAGTGATAAATAAAACCAGAGGCATAGATGAGAGCATTCAGGAAGATTTGTAAAGTGAGAAGAGCAGTGGGACAAGAAAGAAATGAAAGAAGACCTATCTTTAAGAAATGGACAGAGGAAAGCCCGGCCATCATGGCTCAGTGGTTGAGTGTCGACCTATTAACCAGGAGGTCACGGTTTGATTCCTGGTCAGGGCACATGCCTGGGTTGCAGGCTCAACTCCCAGTGGGGTTTGTGCAGTAAGTAGCCAATCAATGATTCTTATCACTGATGTTTCTATCTCTCTCTCTCTCCCTCTCTGAATATATATATATATATATATATATATATATATATATATATATATATATGTATATATGATATATGATATATATCCCACGTTCAAAGGCTGTTAAATCACGTTGTTTACCCATATCTCTGAAAAAAATCACTTCTGTCGTGATAAACAACTTGTTTCCCTATTTACAATGGTCTGGCTCTCTAGCAACTTCAGCGTGAAATTATAGCTAATTTGCCTACAAATGTCAGGAGGTCATAATAATCTGGCCACTCAGTGTATGTATATGTGTGTGTGTATATATATATTTTAAAAGAAATGGACAGAGGAAAAAGACCTTGCAGAGGGATCTGAGAATAATTGAAGAGGTAGGTAGAAGACCCTGGAAAAAGCCGTGTCAGAAAGTAAGGCATAAACTAAGTTTTAAGACAGGGAATGGCCAACAGTACAGGATGCTGAAGAGATCTCAAGGTGAAAAACTAACAAGAATTCATTAAGGGATTAACTGTAATTGGCATGAGGGTTGATGAAAATGTTCTAAAATTGGATTATGGTGATGGTTGCACATTTCAGTAAATTCACTAAAAATCATTGAACTGTACACTTGAAATAAGTAAATTTTATTAATTTTATGGCATGTAAATTACACATCAATAAAATTGCTTAAACTTTTTTTAATTTTAAAAAACTCTTGTAAATTCTGAGACACTTCCATATCTACATCGGCAAAAATGACACTGTAAGCATACCTCATATCATACACAAAATGAATTACAAGTACATTAATGACCTAAATATAGAAGCAAAATGTAAAAGCTTTTTGAATATGATAAAGGAGAACAATTTCATGATCTCAGGTTAGAAAAAGCATGAATTGTCTTGGAAGAACCAACCTCATAGCTGTGTTCCTTCAACCAAAGAAAAGATAGGAGCCATCGGCCGAGACAAACAATCCCAGGGGAAGGAATATCAATATGACAGGATTCCCAGTTTTCCACAAAACCTCATCACTCATAACAACAGATACACAACTGTGACCAAAGACTACAGCTAATTAATGCAATGTGCCTTTGTAGAATATACTCACCTATATAGTCAAAATTTATCAAATGTCTATTGTACTTTCAGAAATCTTTAACAGTAACTTTAGGGCAAAATGAGTAAGATGGATCTCAAACTGTACAAAAGGAAACAGATATCCCCCTAGATAATTAAATCACAATAAATTATAAAATTATCCTTACAGAAATAGCCATAAGCTTAGAAAAATAAGACTGAAAGAAAGCCCACTTCTATAAATGAATGGGGGTGAAAGGGTAAAAAGGACAGAGAAAACAATTTGAATAAATCTTAAGAGAAGAAAGTTCATAATGTTTCTGATATGAAATATGCCTGAAGGAAAAGGTGGAAGGAAGTAAGAAGGAGCTAAAAAGGAAAAGATAAGAGCCAACAAAGGAACAGATCACTGTTTGCACTTCAGTTTTAAAAGCAATGATACTATAAACAGAGGTTTGAAACACCTCTGTGAATATACAGAGACTGTTTCCTCACACACATTAAGACATACTTATAGGCCCTTGTCTACTAAGCAAATTCTATGTACCTTACTTAGTACCTTAAAGTCTCAAGTCTATGTTTCAACTTCTCCTGACCTCTCCAGGCAGAGCTAGGCAAACTTTGAAAATATAATTAGCCTTCATCATATCATACTTAATAAACTTTTTATTTCTATATCTCTTTCTGCTACTTCACTGTAAGCTCAAGATAAGGACAGCATATTTTACGCTAGCATCTATTACAAACCCTAGCATAAAGTAGGTGCACAAGAAATACTGAATAAATGACCAGAAGTATACTAAGAAATGGTGGCTACAACAGGAAGTACAGACAACACAGAGGAGAAGTCAAATACTGTACAGTAAAACCAGTTAGGAAACTGCTACCAAATTCCAGGTAAGAAATGAGTAACTGACTGCAAACAATGACTGAAAAACAGAAAAAGTGATTCAAATATTTATGATTATAAAAGAGAAGTAAATGATTAGAAGATTCAAAGCTCTTGTTCCTAGAAAGTCATTCAAATATTTATTGAGATTTTACTTGGTACAATATACTATGCTAGGCATTAGACATACAACAATAAGCAAAACAAAACTTCTGCCCTCATTCTAATAGAAATAGGAAAAAGAAAGAGGCATCAAATCTTGGGGAAAAATTATGTTTGATCTAGAAGGTAACTGGAGATGCAGTTCTAGAAAAAGTCAAGTTTGTGGTTTAACAAGATCAAGAAAGAAACTGTATAGAGTGAACCTTGAGGAAATATCTATATTGATATGGGAGTGGGGGAAATCAGAAAGAAAAACAGAAGAGAGCCAAGAAAGGTAGTAAAATAAAAATAAAGAGTTTTTAAAAAACAAACAAAAAGTCTGGAGATGGAGTGATGGTACACAGTGCTAATTACTTCAGATATACATGTCACTAAAACATACAATATGACCTCAGCAAATACTCTTTAGGGCTTGGGTAAGGTGATCTTTAAGAAAAAAGTGTATGGAAAAGAAAAAGACTGAACACAAAATTACAAGGTAAGAGAAAAAAAATGGAAAGGAGGGGAGAAGAAATAGAACAATGCAAGTAGGAAAGGAGGCACCGAAGAAAGAAATTGGGCCTTCAACTGTTATTAAAAATCAGTGGAGAAAAGATACTGAAATAAAAACAATTTCAAAAAAAAGAGAATCGCCGAAACCGGTTTGGCTCAGTGGATAGAGCGTCGGCCTGTGGACTGAAAGGTCCCAGGTTCGATTCCGGTCAAGGGCATGTACCTGGGTTGCGGCACATCCCCAGTAGGAGATGTGCAGGAGGCAGCTGATCGATGTTTCTAACTCTCTATCTCGCTCCCTTCCTCTCTGTAAAAAATCAATAAAATATATTAAAAAAAAAAAAGAGAATCTATATAAAATTGGCCTGTGTCAGAATTCATATTATATACTGTATATACAATATAACAGCATGCCAATTAATTTCTTTCTCCATTTTAAAAAAATGTTATTTACCACCAATTTATAGTAAAGCCAGAATAATCTAGAATTTTCCTGCTTTTAAAGGGTAATTTAAAACAAATACTTCCAGAAAGCAATTAATTTTAAGGATTATTGTATGCAAATTGTTATAAATATTTATAAGTTTATGTCCACAAGAACAGTAAGTAAAACACAAGGAAATATTTTAATACTAAAGAGCTTATACAACCTTTAAGTTCAAATAAAATGGTCATTAATTAAAGGGCATAGATTGATTTTTTTTTTAAATCATACTAATAGCCCTGGAAAGGAAAAAAAAAATCAAGTTATCATTAGATACTAAATAAGAGACAGCAGCGAAACTACTTACGATCCGGTCAATGAAAAGAAAAGAACAAAGCATTGACTGGATTAAAGAACAAGGGCAATAGCAGTAACAATAATCATATTTTTTAATTGATCTGGGAAGAAATATAGAGAGGGATCTGTAATTTTAATGATGATTTTTCTTAAAAATCTAGTATGTGACAAGAAGTTCAGAGTCACAGAAACCAAATCAAACCACTACTAGAATCCCAACTTGACCATGTTTATTAAAAGCTGATTTCCCTCCTGGAACTGTACTCCAGGTTTGAGCTCTAATTAAAAGGAAAACGAGATTTTGTGAAGTCTGGTTAACTGCAAAAGGCAGTCTTCCCACAACCAGTACCTCTTATAACCAGCAGATGGTGCCCTCCATAAGGAGAACCCTTCCACTGCACAGTCATTACACAGAATAGGAAGTTAGGCTTATTCTTGGCCAGGGACAACTAAAAAGGTAATAGAAGTATTTTCTAAGAAGGAAAGAAAAAAAGACAAAATAAATTATGTTATTCTCTTCAAAGGATATAACCTTAATATCACTTTACATATTCTCCAACTACTCAAACAAAAAGCTGCTCTTTTTCTACATACAATGTCACCACTAACCCGCCATTCAGCTTGAATTAATCTTTATTAATTAAAATTAAGTGTATATGTTACCCCAGTTATTCTTATGTGTTCTGGTAAAACAAAGTAATTTAAATGCTTACAGAAATCCTTTGAGAAAGCTCACCCATTCTGTTCATATTGTTGGTAATATCTACACTAATAAAAGAGAAACATGGTAATTGGCGTACATCCGCTACCCTTTTCATTGGCTAATCAGCGAGATATGCAAATTAACTGTCAGCCAAGATGGCGGCCGGCAGCCAGGCAGCTTGAAACTAACATGAGGCTTGCTTGCCTCAGTGACGGAGGATCGTTGGAGGAAACCAACGTTCCCGCCTGCGGCTGCCAGCCTCTGAGCGGGCAGTTTAAGAAACATTGTAACAAATACCGCCGGACTTCAGCCAGCAGATTCGCAACATTGTAAGCAAAGGCCAGAAACCTACTTTCAGCCGCGGAGGCCTAAGAGCTGGAGCCAAGCCTCAAGCTAAAGCTGGCCCAGAATAAAAATAAAAATAAAAATAAAAATAAAAATAAAAATAAAAAAAGGAGCGGTTGGGAACTTCAGTCACTCCCAGCCTGAAAACAGCCCTCAGCCCCTCACCCAGACTGGCCAGGCACCCCAGTGGGGACCCCCACCCTGATCCAGGACACCCTTCAAGGCAAACCAGCCGGCCCCACCCATGCACCAGGCCTCTACCCTATATAGTAAAAGGGTAATATGCCTCCCGGCACCGGGATCAGCGTGACAGGGGGCAGTGCCCAAACCCCCTGATCGCCCTGCGGCTGTGTGTGTGACAGGGGGTGGGACCCCAACCCCCTGAGCAGCCCTGCTCTGTGCCTGATAGGGGGGAGCTCCCCAACCCCGCCCCCCCTCACGGGCCCTGCTCTGTGTGTGATGGGGTAGAGCCATAACCTCCCTATCGGCCCTGCCCTGAGTGTGAGAGTGGCGGCGCCCCAACCCCCTGATTGGCCCTGCTCTGTGTGTGACGGGGGCAGCACCCCAACCCCGATTGGCCCTGCTCTGTGCGTAACACGGGGTGGCGCCGCAACCTCCCCATCGACCCTGCCTTGAGTGTGACAGGGGACGGTACCCCAACCCCCCAATTGGCCCTACCCTGAGCGTGACTGAGGGTGGCATCACAACCTCCCAATCCGCCCTGCTCTGTGCATGATGGGGTAGCGCCCCAACTCCCCAATCGGCCCTGCTCTCTGCCCAACCAGGGGCTGCACCTAGGGATTGGGCCTGCCCTCTGCCACCCGGGAGCAGGCCTAAGCCAGCAGGTCGTTATCTCCCGAGGGGTCCAGACTGTGAGAGGGCACAGGCCAGGCTGAGGGACCCCCCCTCTCCCCCCCGATTGCACAAATTTTTGTGCGCCGGGCCTCTAGTTTATTTATAAAAGGTTAAACATGGTTTTACTCTCTTGTCTACATTCTTTTGAAGGACAATCAATGTTCTAGAAGGGAGTAGAGTTAAACTATTAAACAGAAAAAGAACATTAGACCCTGGAACGTCTCAACTAACACCACTTTCTAACTAACAACACAGAAAATGTTTTGTTGAGTTCCTTTATGGTAATACTTTTTATATTAATAATGATAGTCTCTCTCATTTATTGAATGATTGGTATTTCCCTAGTAAGTAGTCAGCTCAATGTCCCATTCAGTAGTGGGGGAAAATGATGTACTTCGTTATTTATATCAGACCTCAAGCACACATTCTTGCATAACCCCACATTCTCAGATTGCCTCTACTTCATTGAGAAAATAGAAGCTGTTAAACAGGAACCTTCCCAGTATACCATCATGAATCTACTACTGCCCACCTGCTATGTTTGAAACCATTTCCTGCTTCCTTCCTATTAACAGAAAGGAAAAGCTGAAGAAGACAGTGAGGACAAGGCTGGTCCAGGTCTGTGGGAGAACTAAAAAGCTAATGGGAGTATTTTCTAAAAGAAAAAGAAGTCAAGTAGTTATTCTCCCACCCCATCAAAACCTAATCCCATCACAGGTGCATAAAATCCCATCCTCTACACGTTTCTCAGAGATTTTCATCTCCTGTTTCCTCAATTTCTACTACATCCTTTCAATATTCAATAATACTCTCTTCTTGAGTAGAAGGCATTCAAACAATAAAGGAAAGAAAATACAACATACCTGCTTAGACTACAAACACCCCCCAGCTGTCTTCTCTCTCAAATTACATTCACAGCCAAGTTTCTCAAAACTTAATCTTTCTACCTTCACATCTGCAGTTCCCACTTGCATACCAATCTAATCTTGTTTCTAACACCCCCATCCCATCACTGGCAATAATGCTTTTTCCATAATCATCATAGACTTCAAAAATGATAACAGGTTTTCCCTTCCCTGTATTTACACCCTTACAATGTGACTTTGTTGCTCCTCCCATGAGTATGTTTCGAACCCTTGAATTTGGCATGCTCTTACAACTGGCTTTGGCCAATGGGTTATTGGCAAATGTAATAATAAGTACTTGTGCCTTTGGGTTTACTGACTTGTTGCTCTTGGAACTCCGCTCCTAACATGTGCCCAAATCCAGAAGTTATCCCACTAGAAAATGAGAGATAATATGGAGAAAGGTCTCAGTAATCCCAGCCATAAGCAAACCACCAGGTAACCATAAATTTACCTAAAGAATCAAGAGTGAGATCAGCTAAGGGTGACCTAGATCAATGGAACTGCCCATCTAAACCAAACTCAAATTACTTAACCTGCAGAATAGGGAGCTAAATAGTGTTGTTTTTTAAGCCATTAAGTTTTGGGGTTTATGTAGTAAGAGATAACATTTTAAAAGTTAATTCACTTTCATGTTGCCAAATCAAATCCTTTCTAATCCTTATTTTAGTGACCTCAGCAGTTGACACACAGTTGACTGCAACCTCCTCTTTGAAACACTCTTTTTCATCTACTTCACCTTTACTTCCTTCCCTACTGATCATACCGGTGTCCTTTGTTGCTTCCTTCTCCTGCACGAGTTCATTTCTGGCCCCTTTAATCACTTTTTAATCTGTGTTTTTCTTCCAAGGCTTTTGCCCTAAGCTTTCTTAAAGCTACTCCAGAGACTTGAAAATAATAAATACATATCCCACCAAGAGCTCTTTTTTGAACTGCAGTCCACACATACAACTGTCTACTTAACATTTACTGGGGTATCCTCAAAGGCATCTTGAACATAAAATACTCAAAACTAAACAAGCATACTTTCTCCCAACTTATTCCCTATTTAAAAAAAATAAAAAAAAAACCTCCTTTTTCAATCTTCTGTCTGAATATGGTTCCTTAGTATATCCGGATTTGTTTCTCCCAGAAAACTGGGAGTGACCCTTGACAATTCTCTTTCAACATTTAAAAGCCACCAGAGTCCTGTAAATATAACTTGCAAAACATAAATGAAGTCCATCCTCATTTGGCCATCACTTCACCATAACCTAATCTAAGCCACCTTCTAATTAATTCTTCATATAGCAACCAGATTAATCTTAATATGCTAATCTCTTCATATCACTGCCTTACTTAAAATTCTTAAATAGGTCTCTACTGCTCTCAGAGTAAGTTCTAAATATACTAATCTGACCACTTTCTCATTAATTTCCGTCACCTCTCTCCAGTCCTTTAAGGCACCACGCCAAGATCCTTCTGTCTCAGTGTGGGCTATTCATTCTACTTCAAAAACTTTTTCCTCTTCTTTGTCACTCTTTTCATGCCTGTAACACTGACTTTTCAAGACTCCTACATCAATTTCTCAGGAACATATTCCCAAATCACCCAAACTAAATTAAATCCATACTACATGCTATCATACCACCCCTGTAGTTTTCCTCCAGAGAACTTAAATTGTAAATATTTATCCTCTAATATCTGTTTCCCTTTCTAAAGTGTAAACTGTATAAGAACAATAATACTACTTAGTTCACCTCATGCCTAATACAATGATGGGCAAAAAGCAAGAATTCAACAAATATTCCTTTTTTAAAAAAAGAACATTTTAGAGATAGGAACGGAGAGAGGGGGGAGAGAGAAAAAAAAACCATCAATTGGTTGTCTCCCATATGAATCCCAACTGGGTACTGAACCGGTAACCTGGGTATGTGCCCTTACTGGGAATCAAACCAGTAACCTCTTGGTACATGAGACGACGCTCAGCCAACTGAGGCACATGGGCCAGGGAATCAATAAATATTTTTCTTCTTTTTTCAAAATGTATTTTTATTGATTTTTAGAGAGAGGGAAAAGGAGAGGAAGAAAACGAAACATCGATGCGCAGAACATCTTTCAACGGCCTCCTGCATGCCCCCAGGCATGTACCCTGACAGGGAATCGAACAAGCCCAACCAATGGAGCCACACTGGCCAAGAAAACACATATTCTTCGTAATGAGTTAAATAAAATAATTATGCCCATTTTATAAATGAGAAAACTGGAACTAATCTGTGTGATTCCCAAGAACTATCCCCTTAACATAATGGTTCCCAATTTTTGGAGCACACTTGAATCCCCTAATGCTCAGGCCCAAACCCCTGCACTTGAAAAAAGTTCCATAAGAATTTTTATATAGAAAGTTAAGTAACAATGTTTCCCTAATAGCCCGAAAGTGTAATTCATAAAAACCAAAAAGTGTAAACAATCCAAATATCTATTTAATGGCGAATGTATATACAAAGTTTGTTTTATCCACACAATAAAAAACTACTATTCAAAAATAAGTGGAACAAAGCGCTGGTATACGATACAACATGGATGAACGTCCAAAACATCCAATTAAAAGAAGGACTACATATTGTATGATTACATTCACATGAAACACCTGAAAAACACAAATCTATAGAAACAGAAAACAGGTTAGTCACCATGTGGGGTTGGGGGTGAGAAAAGAGTGACTATAAATGGACAAAGAGCACTCTTTGTAGGACAATAGTTGCACACTAAATTTACTAAAAATCATTGACTTGTATATATGAGTGTTTTAAAAGAAACACAAAAGAGCAATGAACAAAAGCACAAAGATATGCTAGATATGGAAAAAAAACAAACTACAATTATCTATAATAATAAAAGTGTAGCCGAAACCGGTTTGGCTCAGTGGATGGAGCGTCGGCCTGCGGACTGAGGGGTCCCAGGTTCGATTCCGGTCAAGGGCATGTACCTGGGTTGCGGGCACATCCCCAGTGGGAGATGTGCAGGAGGCAGCTGATCGATGTTTCTCTCTCATCGATGTTTCTAACTCTCTCTCTCCCTTCCTCTCTGTAAAAAACCAATAAAATATATTTAAAAATAATAATAATAATAATAATAAAAGTGTAATATGCTAATTAGACCGGATGCCCTTCCCAGATGAAGGCGAGGCTGCAGCCCCAGCGGCTGCAAAGGCCTACTCTTGCACGAATTTGTGTACTGGGCCTCTAGTCCTATCTAATAAAAGAGAAACATGGTAATTAGCATACGACCACTACCTTTCCCATTGGCTAATCAGGGCAATATGCAAATTAACTGCCAACCAAGATGGTGGCCGGCAGCCAGACAGCTTGAAACTAACATGAGGCTTCCTTGCTTCAGTGACGGAGGATTCCAACGTTCCCTGCCTGCCGATGCCAGCCTCTGAGCTGCAACTCTAAGCAACTATGTTACAAATATAGAAGTTAAACAAAACCCCAGAAACCTGCTTTAGACACTGGGCTTCAGCCAGCAGGATCGCAACATTGTTTCAAATACAGAAGGTAAACAAAGGCCAGAAACCTGCTTTCAGCATTGGAGGCCTAAGAGCTGGAGGCAAGCCTCAGAGCTAAAGCTGGCCCAGAAAAAAAATAAAAAATAAAGGAAAAAAGGAGCGGTTGGGAGGTTCAGTCACCTGCCAGCCTGAAAACAGCCATCAGCCCCTCATCCAGACTGGCCAGGCACCCCAGTGAGGACCCCCACCCTGAAGGGTGTGTGACCAGCTGCAAACAGCCATCATCGCCTCACCCAGGCTGGCCAGGAACCCCAGTGGGGAACCCCACCCTGATCCAGGACACCCTTCAAGGCAAACCAGCCGGCACACACCGTGCACCAGGCCACTATCCTATATTAGTAAAAGGGTAATATGCCTCCCAGCACTGGGATCAGCGGAGCTGAGAGGCCTCCCGGCACCGGGATCAGTGTGACGGGGGCAGCACCGAAACCCCCTGATCGCCCTGCGGCTCTGTGTGTGACAGGGGGCGGAGCCACAACCTCCCTATCCACCCTGCTCTGTTCCTGAAATGGGAAGGCGCCTCACCCCCCTGATCAGCCCTGCTCTGTGCCTGATAGGGGGGAGCACCCCAACCCCCTGATCGCCCTGCGGCTTTGTGTGTGACAGGGTGTGGCGCCCCAACCCCCTGATCGGCCCTGCTCTATGTGTGACGGGGTAGAGCCATAACCTCCCCATCGGCCCTGCCCTGAGTGTGAGAGTGGCGGCACCCCAACCCCATCACTGGCCCTGCTCTGTGGATGATAGAGGGCGGCGCCCCAACCCCCACCCCACGGGCCCTGCTCTGTGTGTGATGGGGTAGAGCCATAACCTCCCCATCGGCCCTGCCCTGAGTGTGACAGTGGCGGTGTCCCAACTCCCCTATCGGCCCTACTCTGTGAGTGACAGGGGGGAGCTCCTCAACCCCCTGATCAGTCCTGCTCTGTGCGTGACAGGGTACGGAGCCCCAACCCCCCTGATGGGCCCTGCTCTGTGCGTGACGGGGCAGCGCCCCAACCCCGTGATTGGCTCTGCTCTGTGTGTGATGGGGTAGAGCCATAACCACCCCATCGGCCCTGCCCTGAGTGTGAGAGTGGCGGCGCCCCAACCCCCTGATCGGCCCTGCTCTGTGGGTGATAGAGGTCGGCTCCCCAACCCCCTGATCCGCCCTGCTCTGTGCATGACAGGGGGCGGCGCCCCAACTCCCCAATCTGCCCTGCTCTGAGCCCGACCAGGGGCTGCACCTAGGGATTGGGCCTGCCCTCTGCCACCTGGGAGCAGGCCTAAGCCAGCAGGTCATTATCTCCCGAGGGGTCCCAGACTGCGAGAGGGCACAGGCCTGGTTGAGGCACCCCTCTCCCCCCTGAGTGTACAAAAATTTGTACACTATTAGACTAGAGGCCCGGTTCACAAAAATTTGTGCACTCGGGGGGAGGGAGTGCCTCAGCCCAGCCTGTGCCCTCTCGCTGTCTGGGACCCCTCGGGGGATGACCACCTGCTGGTTTAGGCCTGCTCCCCGGGGGATTGGGCCGAAGCTGCAGTTGGACATCCTTCGCGCTGCTGAGGAAGCAGGAGAGGCTCCTACCACCACTGCTGTACTGGCAGCCATCAGCCTGGCTTGTGGCTGAGCAGAGCTCCCCCTGTGGGAGCACATTGATCACCAGGGAGCATCTCCTGCATTGAGCGTCTGCCCTCTGGTGGTCAGTGTGTGTCATAGTGACCAGTCATTCCCAGTCATTCTGCTGTTAGGGTCAATTTGCATATTACCTTTTTATTATATAGGATAGAGGCCTGGTGCATGGGTGGGGGCTGGCTGGTTTGCCCTGAAGGGTGTCCCGGATCAGGGTGCAGTCCTCCTGGGGTACCTGGCCAGCCTGGGTGAGGGGCTGATGGCTGTTTGCAGTCTGGCCACAGCCCCTTCAGGGTGGCGGTCCCCGCTGGGGTGCCTGGCCAGCCTGGGAGAGGGGCTGATGGCTGTTTGCAGGCTGGCCACAGCCCCTCCAGGGTAGGGGTTCCCGCTGGGGTGCCTAGCCAGCCTGGGTGAGGGTCTGAGGGCCGTTTTCAGGCTGGCCACACACCCTTCAGGGTGGAGGGTCCTGCTGGGGTGCCTGGCCAGTCTGGGTGAGGGGCTGATGGTTGTTGCCAGGCTGGCCAAGGCCCCCAGCAGGGTCCCTCACCCCATGAGGGTGTGGCCATCCTGGGTGAGGGGCTGATGGCTGTTTGCAGGCTGGCCACGGCCCCCAGCCACCAAGCCCCCAGTGGAGGCTGGCTGGAAGCAGGTATCTGGCATTTATTTATCTTCTATAATTGAAACTTTGTTGTTTTGAGCGGAGGCCACAGCCGGCTAGGGCAGGCAGGAAGCTTGGATTCCTCTATCAGCGGGGCAACCAGGCCTCTCGCTTGCTCCAGCTCCGTGGCTGCCTGCCGCCATCTTGGTTGGGTTAATTTGCATATAGTCGCTCTGATTGGCTGGTGGGCGTGGCTTGGGCATAGCAGAGGTACGGTCAATTTGCATGTTTCTCTTTTATTAGATTAGACTAGAAGCCCGGTGCACAACATTCGTGCTCCGGGGTGGGATGGGGATGGGGGTGTCCCTCACCTCGACCTGAGCCCTTTATCAGTTCGAGAGCACTCAGTCGGACATCCTTAGCACTGCCACAGAGGCAGGAGAAGCTCCCGCCACCCAGTTGCGCTCACCAGCCCTCAACCTGGCTTGTGGCTGAGCAGCGCTCCCCCCGTGGGAGTGCACTGACCACCAGGGGGCAGCTCCTGTGTTGAGCATCTGCCCCTGGTGGTCAGTGCGCATCATAGCAACCAGTCATTCTGATGTTCAATCAATTTGCAAATTACCCTTTTATTATATAGGACTAGAAACTCAGTGCACGAAATTCGTGCACAATAGGGAATTAATTAGCAGAAATATTTTAATATTGCTATTTGATCTTTTTCTATAATAGAAGTGTGAGTGAAAGGAAATTAGTAAACTAGTAAATGTATATGAAAATAATATATAAATTTATTAATAAATAAACAGTAACAAAAGGATATAACAGAGGCATGATATAAAAACAACAAAGACATGATATGAAAACAACAAAAACATGATATAAAAACAAAAACATGAGCCCTAACCGGTTTGGCTCAGTGGATAGAGCGTCAGCCTGCGGACTCAAGGGTCCCAGGTTTGATTCCGGTCAAGGGCATGTACCTTGGTTGCGGGCACATCCCCAGCTGGGGGTGTGCAACAGGCAGATGATCAATGTTTCTCTCTCATCGATGTTTCTAACTCTCTATCCCTCTCCCCTCCTCTCTGTAAAAAAATCAATAAAATATATTTTTAAAAAACCCCAAAAATAACATGATATAAAAACAACACTGATGCAAACAATGACTGATAAAGTGATTAAACTTATTCTAATATCTCCCTGTATACCACATTAAGAGTAAAAACACTTTCAGAGTGCTTGACTAATTTCCCTTGTGATGAAGTATTTAGAACTTTAACTTTAACCCCTAGAGTGCCGGGGAGCGCGATCGCACTCCTCCTGTCTTTCACCAAAAGTGCCGGGAGCGCTATCAAAACTTCGAAATGGCATCCAGTTCTAAGTCTGCTTTTATTAGTGATGATGTTATTGCTAACTATGTCAATGTAGTAAAGGTTTCCTTAAGTTTTTGAATATATAACTTCATTTACTTGCAATTCATAATTTTTTTCCTAAACTGCTGTAACATCAGCAAAAATGCCTTGGCAATTTTAGCATAGTTCCCAGGATATTGGTTGGCACTCAAAGGGTTAACATCACATGCTCTTCAAACTTGAAAGAAAGCAACATATAACTGCCCATGTGCAAAAATGGGTTCAGGTAGGAATATGTCTATTCTGTCTAGAGTTTGTCCTTGTGATTTATTAATAGTCATCACAAATGCTGGCATCACAGGAAACTGTCGTTGAACCAATTTAAATGAGAGGCCAGTGTCAGATGGGGACAAATCAATTCTTGGAATCAGAACACAACCACTTCCTCTGCAGATCCTGTTAATACTTCAGCTTAGGTCGTAATCTTTTGATAATAAATCTAGTACCATTACAAAAACCCCATTTACTATTTCTCAATAGCATGATGATTGCACTCACTTTCAATTTTAATTTATGACATGGCATTCCCGAAGGAGTAATACTATTAAGAAATTCAATGGGAAAATTTTCCTTTTCAGCATCATCAGTTGAATCAGTGAAATCATCACTCAAATATGTGTGAAAATCTCCATCGAGTATATCCAAAATTTCTTCATTTAATTTTTGAACGTGCTCATTTTTTGGACAAAGAATTGCATGTTTAGATATATTTTTACTACTATCTATAGAGATAGTATTTCCAAGGTAGTTTCAATAATAGATCCATTACAAATCATTTCACAGGGGATTTCAATTATATCCATTCATAAATGAAAACTGCTATCAAGTTTGCCATCTCCAAGTTTTACTAACCATCCACTATAAGCAGAATCCTCTGATCTCATATTTGTTGTAAGAGACAATTTTCTGAAACATCCCCAAACATTACAGTACTTTAAACTCGTTTGTACTATGGCCGATCGCATAGCATGTGGTACAATACTGAGACATTGTCAAAAATCTCCTCCAAGGAGAACTTTCCCACCAAATAAACATTCAAATTCATAATTTCTCTTAGTAATCTGTCTGTGGTGTTTATAGCATGACTGGATGCCATGGTGAATTCATCAATAATGAGAAGTTGGGCCTTTTTAATAGTTTTAGCAACTTCACTGTTTATATTGAGTCTAGAAGTTTCATTTAATGGAATCGTTAATTTATATTGGGAATGAAAGGTGCTTCCACCGAGAAATAAATTTGCAGCAATTCCTGTAGATGCTGTGGGTAAAACAGTACCACCACGACCTCTAATATAATGTATTAAAACTTTATACAGATATGCAGGTGAATAGGATTCCTAGCTGGCAGGCCCCTGACAGCAAGCTGGCCACCTGTCAATTCCGTGAGGAATGGGGCTCCCTCCTCCCTCCTGTCAGGGTCCGGGGTGCAAGTGAATGGGGTTCCTTATTCGCAGGCTACTGACAGCAAGCTATCCAACAGCAGAGTTTGTGAGGAATGGGGCTGGTTTGAAGGCCAGCCACGCCCCCTGTTAGGCCAGACCCAGAGTTCTACCATGCTATGGCCTCCTCCTCAGCAACCCAGGACTGACTGCTGCTGGGCGCTCCTGGCGCTCTGAGGGTGGGTTCTTCCCTCAGGCCTTGCGGGAAACAGCTCGGGGAGGGCGCAGTTGTTGCTAAGAGGACCCAGGACTCAGTGGGTCCAAGCTCCAAGGGCCGGTTCCTGCCTCAAACCTCACCCTTACCAGAAACAGCTAGGGGAGGGCACAGCAATTGCCAAGACAACCCCTGCAGGACTGACTTCGGCCTTGATCGTGGCATTACACCCAGGGTTTTTATATAAATAGATTATTATATAGGATATGTGTTGCTAGAAAACCTCACATTCTGCAAAATCACACTTTCAAAATAATGGACAGGATAGAACATTTGCAAAACAACAATCCTAATAAAATACTAGCATAGTCAGTCTACACTGGCATTTGTTCCCAGCATCATAATCAAAATTTGCAGTCCTAAATCTTGGGAGTCAGGCTTTCCCTTAAAGACAGGTCCTTGAAGGTACTTACTTCTAACAAAATTAAAAATTTAATCTAATGACAACATTCAAATTTTGTTAAACATGGGAAAAACAGCCTCAGATATTTCACATGCACTTTTAAGCTATACCACACAGCTTCATATAGAAAGACTAGGATTTCTTCAAGCTACTAAATCTTCTTCTTATAATACACAAAAGTAATTTTGCATCAGAATTTTCGCCCCCCCCCCACACACCTTTTTTTACACTGCATCTATGGATCACTTACAGGACATATTTTCTTTCATAGCACAATAAATCTAAGCAATTTTTATCAAACATCTAGATCCAATAGAACTTCAAACATAACATATGATCCCACATTATAAGATTTCTTTTTAAAATTTTATTGAGGTATAACTGAAACATATTAGTTTCAGTTGTATGAAATGATTCGATTTATATATATAGTGGGTAACATTTATCACCACACATATTTTCTTGTCCAGAGGTACTTTTAAGAATTACCGTCTTAGCAACTTTTAAATAAACAATACAGTATTAAAAACTATACTAGTAGTTACACTATAATGCACAGGCTATATACATTAAATTCCATGACATATTTTGTAACTGAAAGTTTGTACCTTTGGACCTCTTTCACCCACCCCCTCAAATCTGGCAACCACCAATCTGTTCCTTGTATCTGTGAGTTCGAACTTTTGGTTTTGGGTTTTGTTTTAAGATTCCACATGTATGTGAGACCTGTCCTTCTCTGACTTATTTTATGTAGCATAAATGTCCTCAATGTCCATCCTTATTGTCACAAATGGTAGGGTGACACCTTTTTTTATGGCTGGAAACCATATACCATGTTTTCTTTAATCCACTGATGCACGCTTAGGTTGTTTGCATGTATTGGATATTGTGAATAATGATGCACTGAACATGGGGGTACAGATATCTCTTTAACTTTGTTTTTATTTCCTTCATATAAATACCCAGATGGAATTGCTGGATCATGTCGTTCTATTTCTAATTTTTTGAGGACATAAAGAAATGTCCTCAAAGCCATACTGTTTTCCATAGAGGCTGCACAAATTTACAATGCCACCAACCATGTACAAGGGTTCCCTTTCTCCACATCCTCGTCAACTCCTGTTATTTCTTGTCCTATCTAATAAAAGAGAAACATGGTAATTGGCGTACGACCGCCACCCTTCCCATTGGCTAATCAGCGAGATATGCAAATTAACTGCCAGCCAAGAAGGCGGCCTACAGCCAGGCAGCTTGAAACTAACATGAGGCTTCCTTGCTTCAGTGACAGAGGAAGCCAACGTTCCCCGCCTGCCTTGCCGGCCTCTGAGCCTGCAGTTTAAGAAACATTGTAACAAATATAGACGCTAAACAAAACCCCAGAAACCTGCTTTCAGCCAGCTGGGATGTCAGAGCTGGAGTTGATACAGAGTTTCGATTATAGAACTGAAACAAACCAGATACCTGCTGGCCCAGAATAAAAAAGAATAAAAGAAAAAAAGGAGCGGTTGGGAGCTTCCGTCACCCGCCATCCTGAAAACAGCCATCATCCCCTCACGCAGGCTGGCCAGGTGCCCCAGTGGGGACCCCCACCCTGAAGGGTGTGTGACCAGCTGCAAACAGCCATCATCCCCTCACCCAGGCTGGCCAGGCACCCCAGTGGGGACCCCCACCCTGAAGGGTGTGTGACCAGCTGCAAACAGCCATCATCCCCTCACGCAGGCTGGCCAGGCATCCCAGTGGGGACCCCCACACTGAGCCAGGACACCCTTCAGGGCAAATCAGCCGGCCCCCACACATGCACCAGGCCTCTATCGTATATAGTAAAAGGGTAATAGGCCTCCCAGCACCGGGATCAGCGGAGCCGTGAGGCCTCCCGGCACCGGGATCAGATGACAGGGGGCAGCGCCCAAACCCCCTGATCGCCCTGCGGTTCTGTGTGTGACAGGGGGTGGGGCCACAACCTCCCTATCGGCCCTGCTCTGTTCGTGACAGGGGAAGGCGCCCCAACCTGATCAGCCCTGCTCTGTGCTTGATACGGGGGGAGCTCCCCAACCCCTGATCGCCCTGCGGCTCTGTGTGTGACAGGGTGCGGCTCCCGAACCCCCGCCCCCTACGGGCCCTGCTCTGTGTGTGACGGGGTAGAGCCATAACCTCCCCATCGGCCCTGACCTGAGTGTGACAGTGGCAGCGCCCCAACCCCCTGATCGGCCCTGCTCTGTGTGTGTAGAGGGGGGCGCCCCAATCCCCTGATCTGCCCTGCTCTGTGTGTGACAGGGGGCGGTGCCCCAACTCCCCTATCACCCCTACTCTGGGAGTGATAGGGAGGAGCTCCTCAACCCCCTGATGGGCCCTGCTCTGTGCGTGACACGGGGGAGCTCCCCAACCCCCTGATGGGCCCTGCTCTGTGCGTGACAGGGGGGAGCTCCCCAACCACCTGATCGACCCTGCTCTGTGCGTGACAGGGTACGGAGCCCCAACCCCCCTGATGGGCCCTGCTCTGTGCATGACACGGGACAGCGCCCCAACCCCCTGATTGGCCCTGCTCTGTGCGTGACAGGGGGTGGTGCCACAACCTCCCTATCGACCCTGCCTTGAGTGTGACAGGGGGCGGTGCCCCAATCCCCCAATTGGCCCTACCCTGAGCATGACTGAGGGTGGCATCACAACCTCCCAATCCGCCCTGCTCTGTGCATGACAGGGGGCAGAGCCCCAACTCCCCAATCGGCCCTGCTCTGAGCCTGACCAGGGGCTGCACCTAGGGATTGGGCCTGCCCTCTGCCACCTTGGAGCAGGCCTAAGCCAGCAGATCGTTATCTCCCAAGGGGTCCCAGACTGCGAGAGGGCACAGGCCGGGCTGAGGGACCCCCGTTTCCCCCCCGAGTGCACAAATTTTTGTGCACCGGGCCTCTAATCTTTTATATAATAGCCATTCTAACAGGTGTGATGTGATATTTCATTATGGTTTTGATTTGTATTTAGTTGTTTCAGCTTTTTTCTCAATATCTTTATACACTGTTAAAATGTTATCTTTGGAAGAAAGATTGCCTTTGAGTGCTTCAAAATATTAACGTGCTGCAAAAAGGACATTTATGGCCAATGATACTTCTGCATTAGTATTATTTCTTTACCTAATAATTATAAGAGCTAAGTTATGTTACAGAAACATGTACTGTAGCAGAATGATATTAACAGAATGCTTGAACTAGAATATGCATGTATGTGCACACATGTACACATATTTGTGAAAATGATATTTAAAGAAACTGAGACCTGTTAATGTAAGGTTCCATATCCTTGATAAGGAGTTACGTTTTTCTGATAATAGGGCAGTTGTTATCTGTTTTTCTTTGTTCTCTAAGGAACATGAAGAGCAATCAGATTTCTATTTTAGAATTTCCAAAGACAAAGTCATACTTACTGAAACATAAGACTGCAGAAATACAGTGGGGCGTTGACTTACGAGTTTAATTCGTTCCGTGACGGAGCTCGTAACTCAAATTACTCGTATGTCAAATCAAAAAGTGAACAAGTGAGACACTTGATGCTGGGCTGATGTTGTGGCGTTCACTGTGACGTTCGCTGTGCCCACTAGTGGTGGGGTATCTGAAGCTGGCTCGTAACCCGAATTTCGGCTCGCAACTCAAAGCAAAAAATCAGCCAAGAGACGGCTCGTATCTCAAAAAACTCGTTAGTCGGGACACTCTTAAGTCAAGGCCCCACTGTATATGAGGGGCTAAAGGGGCTCATAGAAGCAATAATAGGAAGCTCTGAACTACTGGAAAATGACACACTATACAATTCACTACTTAAAATATACAATTCACTGGTTTTTGATATTGTAATGTTTAATAGTGGTAAAACACATGTAACAAAATTTGCCATTTTAGCCATCTTTATAAAGGTACAATTCAGTGGCATTAAATTAAGTGTTGTGCAACCATCACCACTATCTATATTTCCAAAACGTTTTTGTCACCCCAAACAGAAACTTTGTAACATTAAGCAATAACCCATTCATTCTCTCTTTTCCTTAGCCCCTGATAACCTCTAATCTACTTCCTATCTCTGGATTTGCCTATTCGAAGTACAGCAGATCCTTTAATAATGCTGCTTCATGTGACACTGTTTCAGTATAACATTGATGAGATGCCACAGAAACTACTGGTTTTGTTATATGTTGTTTTGTCATAGTTCCAAGAACTTAGGGATGATGTTAAGTGATGACTTACTTTATCTCATATAAGTGTAGTCATACAGTATTTCCCTGTGTTGGGCTTATTTCACTTAGCATGTTTTCAAGATCCAGCCATGTTCTGTCACATATCAGAGCATCATTTTTTTCTCTTTCTTTTTTGGCTTATAAACAACAAGCAATTATTTCTCATCGTTCCAGAGGCTGGGAGCCCAAGCCCAAGATCATGCTGTCAGCAGATTCAGCATCTGGTGATAGCCCATTTTCTTTTTTTGCTTGTTTTTTATAATTACAGTTAATATTCAATACTAAAGGCCCAGTGCATAAATTCGTGCATGGCTGGGGTCCCTCGACCTGGCCAGCAATCGGGGCCGATCAGGGGGGCCAGCCTGCCGGGGGTAGGGACCGTGGGAGGTTGGCTGGCTGGAGGGAGGGACTGTGGGAGGTTGGCTGGCCACCTCCCCCCAAATCGGGGCCAGTTTGGGGGGGCGGGGCGGCAGCTGACCATTGGGAGGGACCGTGAGAGGTTGGCCCCAGCAGCAAGCTAACCAATGGCTGATTCCACAAGGAATTGGGCTCCCTCCTCCCTCCTGTCTGGGTCCCGGGTGTGAGTGAACCAGATTCGGGGCTGTCGAGGCTCCAGCAGCAAGGTCTGGGTCAGTGCATGTCATAGCTATCGGCTGGTCGTCCGGTCATTCGGTCATAATGGTCACTTAGGCATATATATATTAGTTTCAGGTGTATAGCATATTGGTTAGACAGTATATAACTTATGAAGTAATCCCAAAAGTCTAGTACCCACCTGACACCATACATAATTATTACAACATTATTGACTATATTCCCTATGCTGTACTTTACATCTCAGTAACTGTCAATTTATACTTAATCCCTTCACATTTTTCACTTAATCCCCAACCTCCTTCCCATCTAACAACCAGTTTGTTCTCTGTATCTATGTTTGTTTCTGTTTCATTTAGAATCTCATTCTCTTTTAATGACTAAATAATATTCCATTGTACGTATATACCACATTTTTGTTTATTCATTCATTTGTTAATGGACTGTTTCCACTTGTAAATAATAGTGCTATTGTAACTGGAATCAATGTTGGGCTGCCTGCCTCCACAACAGCCAAACTCATGAGACAGCTACTAATGAAAAAGGAAAGTGGTTTAGTCAAGTGCTGGAAACCTGGGAAGATTGGGGGGGGGGGGGGCGACAACACGACTCTTGTCGCAAAGCCCACATCTCAGTGCTGACAGAGGTTTTTATGAGGGAGAGGGAAAACAGAGCAAAGAAATCAAGGGGAGTGGGTTAAAAAGTACTCTATGTGCAGGCCAGCACAGTCCATTCCAGTAAGAATCTTGAAAGTGATCAAGTGATAGTCTGGTGTGCATCATCTTTGTCTTCGTTATCCTGATTCTACAGCTGATGCCCCAAACTGGGATGACTGAAGGTTAGAGTCTGCATCTTCTGAAGTTAGATAAACATGCTGTTTATCTACAAGCTACATATTAAGAGTCAGCATTTACAGAAACAATATCAAAAGAATGGTGGAGTGGGGTTATAATTACCCACTATTACACTATGATCATGAGTGTACAAATCACTCTTCAAGACTCTGCTTCCAATTACTTACACCAGGTTTAATGGATTCTTTGGAGAAATGTCTATTCAAGCCCTTTGACCATTTTTTGATTAGGCTGTCCTTTTGTTGTTGAGTTGTAGAAGTTCTTTATATTCTGGATATTAACTCCTTATCAGATATATGATCTGCAAATATTTTCTCCCATTCTGTAGGTTGTCTTTTCATTTTCTAATAATGTCCTTTGATACACAAAAGATTTAGTTTTTAATGAAGCCAAATTTATCCATTTTCTTCTTTTATTGTTCATGTTACTGGTAAAAACCTATTGCCAAATCCAAGGTCATGAAATGCTACCCCCATGTTTTCTTCTAAGAGTTTATGGTTTTAGCTCTTTAGATTCACTTTGAGCTAATTTTTACATATGGTTTGAGATAGGGATCCAACTTCATTATTTTGCATGTGGAATTCCAGTTGTCCCCATATCATCGTCTCTTTCCTACCCTCTCCTCCTCCTCCCTCTCCTCCTTCTCCTTTGATTTTTTTTGTTTCATCAAGAAATCCATTAAAAGGTTATAAAACCAGTTACTGAATTTGTTAAAATATTTTTGGAGGGAAATTGTCAACTCTCATTTTATTACCATTCCTATGGTATGTCCGTCCAAAACATTATATACACACACTTTGAATAATTATTAATTCTAATGGATTAAATCTGAAAAGAAAGAAGTATTAATTGAGCTACCAGCTGTATACATTTTTGGGGGACACCTTGTATTTAACAAATCAAGAAATTGAGGTCAAGAGAAGTTCGGTGACTTGCCCAGGATTAGAAAGTTTCTGAATGACAGAATTCTAACTACACCACAACTGCTTACATGGCTTATATTACTAGAAACAGCCACCGAAGCATACTTAATTTCTTGGTTTTATTTATTTCAAAAGCAAACTATAGAGCACTATAATTACAGTACATAACTAATAAATCACTAACAAACTATCTTCAAAGAGCCTAAGATAAATAAACAAAACAGAAATATCAACTATAAGGGTAACATTGTCCAACAATTATAAGAGTTCCTCAAGGGAAGTGAACCTTTTTCTGATACTTGAGTCCTCACTGAACCCTTACTAGGTCAGTGAGTGATATAAAGGATAACCCTGGCAACATACCTAGAATAAGCACAGAAATGAGTTTTAGTTATTTCTTTTTATCCCTCAATGCAAGCCAAAGTACAATTCAAAGTACTTAAAGTATGATTCAGTAATAACAATTCTATAGGAATGGGGACCAAATACCACAAGGCTCAAAGGTCAGTGATCTCAATGTCTGGTTTGATCTAGAAGAAAAATCTAAGCACACAAAGCAATGATTCTTCAAACTTATTTTAATCACAAAACTCATTCTTCTAACCAAAATCTTTTCACAATGTCAAACATATTGAATAGATCAAAAGACAGCTGCTCTGGCTGAACTGGGTGATGGGTACCCCAATGCCCCCAATCTCTTAAGAAAGACCCCAGAAAACAATTTTGAAAACCATTGATATGTCACATATTGTTAAAAATGTGAACAACAGCTTTTCTAAAATGTATTAATATTTATTAAATGTTAATGACACATTCCCTTCAACCTATCAATCCCTCTCTTCCTACTGTCTCATTGTAATAAAACCATCAAGATTATTTTTTTCAGCACAGTTTATAGTGGAGAAAAAACATGAAAAACACCTGCTAAATGAAGTGTGGTATATCTTTACCATGGATTATTATATAGTATTACAAAGAACAAATTGTATCAGATCATCTACATCAGTAATTTACAAACTATCTCATGGCACACATAAACTAATTACTAAAATTCTGCAGGACACCAAAAAAAATACATTTTTTACCGATCAGACAATCTAAGTGAAAAGACGTCAGTACTCCTGACTAAATAGTCAGTCAGGTATTGCAAGTTTTAAAAATTCTTTCGGCACACCAGTTGAAATTGCTGATCTATACTGAGAAGTGAGAAACGCATTATTCTCAGGTGTGTATATATGTACACATGGTAGGTGCTGATAAGACTTTTGTAAGAAAGTACTACCACAACTACACCGAAAATAAAAGTACCTCTGGAGAGATGGGGAAAAATAGAAAAAATACGTACAGAACTAAATGGCAAATACAGATTTTAAAATTATTTCTACTGTATGTAAAAACAGACTTAGACATGCTTTGACTTTAAGAAATGCTATTTCACAAGTATTTATAATAAAGTGTTTTAAAAAAACAATCCTTAAAGAAAGAAAAACCAATAATCTACAAGTATTGTGTGTTGACTATCCTTCAAGTTTTCTTCATTAAAAAACTTGAAGACTAAGTTTTGAAGACTAAGCAAAAGAAGACTAAGCAACAGATACTCAAGGTTATCTATACTGTGGCAAGAGCCAAGAGTGTAAGTATTCTGAACTGTCAAAGGCACCTCTGCCTTTAAAAAGAATAAAATCACAATATATCACTCTCCATTCCTTTTTCTTTTTCCTTCCTTTCTCTTTCCTTTCTTCCACCTCCCACTGCAAGATCCTAAAAGGGACAGATAAATTAAACTAGATGTCCCAATCATCATCCCACCTAATCACTTTCCAAGTCTAAAACTCTATAATCTTATTGTGTTATATATTTGCAGTTGTTTGCAATTCTTACTATTCAGCTCTCTTATAATATCAGTTAAAATGATCTGTTCTTCACAGATCCATTAATGAATGCAATTATGCAATTACTCAAGTGAAAATTAATTTTAGACCTTTCCCCCGCACATTTTCCCAGGAAAACTAACTAGCAGCAGAAAGAACATCAATATTAAAATGGTTCTGCTTTCACTTTGAAAGAAGATATTTCTTTTCAATTCCCTGGCAAACAAATTTTCTTCCAAAACGGTAAAAACTCAAAAAATGAACTACATTGCAAAAATACCAATCAGAAATAAACTTGAAATTATAGACTGTTTTCTGAGATGCAAATAAACAGTTCATATCAGCTTTGTACAATATCTGTAATTTTATCCTACAAAGATGGCTCCTTTTTTGTTCTATACAATGTCAACAGTAATTATTTCCTTAATCACTGTATAAACCGTAAAGCACTATACCTGAAGTTATTAAATTGTGCACCAACACATCTCGAAATACCCTGGACGCCATGGCAAATTCATAGGCATTGTGGGATATTTTTAATTATGGAGAAAAACACAGCAACTCCTCAATATCTATCAGACACCAGTATCTCAGGGTACTTGCATTTCAACAGTCTTTATTCCTTCTGAAGGTACTGCATCTTTGAGAAACTGGGTTTGGGGGAGTTGATGTGACAAAAAAAATACTGCATGAAAATCAACATGAAATAGAAAATGAGGGTGGCAGTGTCTAATCTGATTCTAAGACTTGAGATCTTGTACATGCCTAACAGGCAAACATATCCCATCACTAAGTAACTGTTTATTCTTTCTTTCTTTCTTTCTTTTTAATTAAACTGATATTTAGAGAAAGGTAGTGAGAGAGAGGAAGTGGGGAGAGAGAAAAAGAGGAGGGGTGGCATTGATCAGCTGCCTCCTGCACACAACTCGACTGGGGAATCAAACCTGTAATAACCCAAGTATGTGCCCTGACTAAGAATCAAACCCACCACCTGTTGGTGCACAGGACAGCGCTTCAAGAGCCACACCAGCCAGGGCTGTAACTGTTGTTATCCTATATAATAAAGAGCTAATATGCAAACGGTTGTCACACCCTCATGCCATCACGCCATAATGGCTCAGACACTCAACACTGGGGAGAGAGGTATGGGGACCAGCCAGGCTGCGGCCTGGGAGAGGGACAAGCCGCCCGCCCCACGGTCCTGGGCACCAACACCTAACAGCCCAGGAGAGGGACAAGCCGCCCGCCCCTTGGTCCTGGGCACCTGCAGCTGCAGCCCAGACAAAACTGCCCACCCATGGTGCCCTGAGGCTACAGCTGGCCCGGGCAAAGCTGGCCCAGGTCCTGGGTGCCTGTGGCTGGCCAGAGGGAGGGCAGCCCGGGTCCCGGGTGCAGGGCGAGGCAGAGGCAGTGAGGGGCAATCAGACAGAGGGGTTAGGGGCGATCAGGCAGGCAGGTAGGTGAGTGGTTAGGAGCCAGCGGTCTTGGCTTGTAAGAGGCAGTCGGACATCCCCCGAGGGGTCCCAGAATGGAGAGGGTTCAGGCCAGGCTGAGGGTCACCCCTCCCCCGTGCATGAATTTCGTGCACCGGGCCTCTAGTTTAAGAATAAAAAAGGAAGCATTTTTTTCTTTCAATATATGTGCAATTCTTAGACCATAAATATTTATTAAGCTTTTTGTACCTAACTAAAACAGAACTATTAGGTATTATTTCTTGGCTTAATAAAAAAAAAAATATGAAACACTAAGGGTACTGTGAACCAAGAACTTTTAAGAACCTCACTGTATGTTTACAAGAGATTCTCGCAGACATATGTAAGTAGCACTATGGTATATCTTTACCCTATCTTCAGTGGTGACAGGGCAAAGAAAATAAAAAACTGAGAAGATTGAAAGAAACATACCAAAAATGAGTAGGATAACAGGCTACTCTCCATCAAATGTCATTCTAGAAAAGCAGCAGGCAAAACTAAAGGTTGAATATAATAATTAAGAAAATATCCAAATGTTGCTTGTATTATGTTGATTTATTTAAAGACAAGGCTAATTAGTCCCAAAGTTTTGGTTCTCTCAATGGTTTGAAATACTCTTTAGCAGCTGAGCCCTAGTTGGAAACAAAATTTCCCACCAACTTCTAAAGTTACAAAATATCTAAAAAGCAGAGATCTCTGTTTTTAGCCCTGGAGCAGCCTAGGACCACAGTCTGGCTTTCCTCCTCCACACCTGTAATAGTGTTCACTGGAACCTGTGGGCTTCAACAAAATAGCTTAAGGTTGTTGTAGAGAAGGGAACAACCTTCAATTAGAGGAGCTCAGCTTTATAGATCTTATTTTGAATAATGATTTCTTTGAAAAAGCACATTACAAGCTGTAGCCTAAAGATGTAACAATGACTTTCAAACTTTTCTAAATTGCAATACAACCCAGTATATAAGTACACCTCAAGAAACAAAAACAAAGACAAAAAAAAAAAAAAAAACACCCTGATTACATAACATTCTTCTTTTGTGTAATTAATTCTGAGATTTTCTACTCTAATTGAAAACCATTTACAAAAGTCTGGCCTGAAACTTACCTCAATGACTTCTCAACCTAAAAAAAAAATTTACAGTGACTGGGGAGGCAAAAAAGGTAAGAACAAATATGAATAAACAAAAACATAATATTTCCACCTCATCATGCATACCAAAAAGCAAACAAAAACAACAACAAAGGGGGTGGAGAGAAAGGAGGGAATATGCATAAAAATCTTATCTCTGGTTAAGAAAAACTTTTCAACCTGAAAACAATGAAACTCCTGGTTTTATGGTGGGCAACTGCATTGTAACATTTATCTCTCCTCTTCCCCAAATCCATTACAATGGCCAAAGAAATATAAAATGAAAGCAGTGTTAGGAATCAGAAGACCATTTACTATGCTAATAGTCAAAACAAGCAAAACCTGGCAGGACTCAGTAAACCAACTCAGAAATCAGGGGAGGAGGGTGATGCTGGAATGAAGACAAGAGGGTGAAAGTTCCCTGCCTTAAGCCCACCATAATTAACAAACAAGCAAACAGAATCTTCCAGTAACATACTCTTACCTCTACAGCAGGGGTCCTCAAACTTTTTAAACAGGGGGCCAATTCACTGTCCCTCAGACCGCTGGAGTGCAGACTATAGTTTAAAAAAAAACTATGAACAAATTCCTATGCACACGGCACATATCTTACTTTGAAGTAAAAAAACAAATGTTTTCGGCGGGCCGCATGTGGCCCGGGGGCCGTAGTTTGAGGATCCCTGCTCTACAGCAACTCCTTTCCAATTCCTGTTAATAATCTCAGTTCAGAGAACAAGGCAAACAAGATTTTGAAAGCCCACCAGAAATCCAAACAGAATTAAGAGAGGCTTTGCACCTGAACTTTCTTGAGTTGGAATAGTCTCTGCAAGATAAATCAAGTTGGAATTTTGTGACCCAATACTCTCTCAGGAATCTGTCTTGTGTCATCTGTCTTGACAAAAACTCTGCCAATATGCTCCCCAGCCCACATACCCTAAAAATATTGCAACTTTTTTTTTAAAGTTTCTCTCAGTCAGTTCATTTACCATATCAGGGAAAACCCACACAAGAAAAAGAATAAAAATAAAAAACAAAAACAGGCCAAATAAAACGTTAATACAGAAACACAGTTTTTTTAATTTTAATTAGTATTTTCAATGAAATATGGAGAGATTTGTATATATAATAACTAAAACAGACTACCATGAAAAGTAGCTATAGTAAAACAAGAGAATTCTGGGGACTTGAAAACATAATAGTCCAAATTGGAAGGGTTGTGGGGAGATGTAACTAAATATTAACAGAAGCAGTGAAATCAGACTACTGGCTTTGAATACCCACTTAAAAAACTGAACATACATATCCAATAGTACACAGACTACATATTGTGAAGGGCCCAACAGATCCTGAAGAAAACAGGTACCACATTACTGAGATCATAACAAGTAAGGAAAAGATATAAGGACATTTCCACACTCAACCTTCACTTACCACACTCCCCATAAGAGTAGAATGAATTGAGACTTGAGCATTAAGGAGAGTGCACAGGGAGCTTCAAGAGGGCAAATGTCCATATTGGCACTGTGCCAGCTACAAGGAGAGCTGAATCTTAGAGTAATCCTTTAAATAAATGAGGACCCCAGAAAGTTCCCAGTATATAGCAACTCTAATTCTTAGTAAATTAAAAAGCAAAACCTCTGTGGAGTTAAAACAGAACAAAAACTTCTCAATTTAGGCTCCCAAATTTTAAGCACAACAATTATGAGTCCTACTCAAGGATCAGCAAACACATAAGAAACAAACCACAAACCATGAAGACGCATGCCCTATTGAATTCAGGGCTCACAGTTCTAAACAATTAATGTGTATTCATTCATTTAATCTTCACCAACAACCCTGTGAGGTAAGCAATCTCTTTTCCTAGAGAGTAAGGCATAAATAGATTAAGCAACTTGCCCAAAGCTGACTAGCTATTAGCTTTTAAGGGGTGGAGTAGGGACTAAAACACAATCAAGTCAGCTCCAGAGCCCACATTTTTACCACTGTACTGACTCTCAAAGGTAAATATTAGATTTTCATAGCAAAAACAACAACAACAAAAAGCTTGGTTCAAATGTTGAGCCTATCACCAACCTTGGCATCTTGGTAACTCAAGCAACTTAAGTCTGTCCCCTCAACTATAAGAAGGTAACAACGACAGTATCACAGGATTATTATGAGAATTTAGTCATGAATAAAAACACCTGAGTGATTATTGTAAGTAATAATAGTTAACATTTACTAAGCACATACTGGCATATATGAAGACAGTACCTACCTTAAGCACTTCACAAAGGTTATTTTATCTAATCCTCAGAAAGTATCATTACTCTCCTAACCATTTTTACAGGTAAGGAAACAGATTCAGAGAGATGAAGAGACTTATGCAAGATCAAAATGGCTCTAATTCTCTATCCTTCCTATTATCCATACCAGGGGTGCGCAAACTTTTTGACTCGAGGACCATAATGGGTTCTTAAACTGGACCGGAGGGCCGGAACAAAAGCATGGATGGAGTGTTTGTGTGAACTAATATAAATTCAAAGTAAACATCATTACATGAAAGGGTACGGTCTTTTTTTTTTTTTAGTTTTATTCATTTCAAACTGGCCGGATCTGGCCCGCGGGCCATAGTTTGCCCACGGCTGATCCATACTCATGTAATGTGACACTGCTACTCATTTCCAATCAAGAGGAAGAGTTCATTTCCCCACACCTTGCCTGGCCTCCTGACTTGCCTTGGCCAACAGAACATGGCAGAAGTGACATTGCGTCAATTCCAAGTGTAGACCTCAAGAGACCTGGCATGTTTCCACTAACTCTCTTAGAATATTGCCACTACCATGTGAACAAGCAAAAACTTGCCTGATGAATGGTGAGAGTCATCCTTAATCATCTGACAGAGCCAGCCAACCACCAGAAATAGGAGAAGTCACCCTAGCCCGTGGTCGGCAAACCGTAGCTCGCGAGCCACATGCGGCTCTTTGGCCCCTTGAGTGTGGCTCTTCCACAAAATACCACGTGCGGGCGCGCACATACTGTGCGATTGAAACTTTGTGGCCCATGCGCAGAAGTCGGTATTTTGTGGAAGAGCCAGTATTTTGTGGAAGAGCCGCACTCAAGGGGCCAAAGAGCCGCATGTGGCTCGTGAGCCACAGTTTGCTGAGCCGCAGTTTGCGGACCACTGCCCTAGACCACCAGCCAGGCCCCAGACAACCTGCCAAGTGACCACAGACATATGAGTGACACTAGATGAAATCACCTTGGTTAAAATGAGTCCGATCTAGCCCAAACAATCAGAAACATCCATCTGATCCACAGATTCATGAGGAATAATAATATACACTGAATTGGGATTAGGGGGAGGTTACAGAATAATAGCCAACTGAAATTCATGGTAAGGCAGGAGAGCTGACTCCAAACTCACCCTCTAGTCACTACACTATATAACTTCCAGTTTCAGAGTAGACATACATGCAATGCTACTGAAATATTTTCTTTTGTGAAAAAGAAAAGTCATTTAAACTATATTACATTAAAACAATTTATGAAACCGTTCAAAATGGTAAATATAATTCTTGTTTTCTTCTTTAGGAAACAAAAAAAGCATAACAGACCTAAAGTTAAATCACAATTACTAATAACCATCTGTCCATTAATTTATTAAGTATGATATAATAAAGAAAAAACACATGTACTTTTCTGGATATATTTACAATTCATTCAATATAAATAAATACCTGTGAATACAGTATCCTGATTAACTCCCCAAGTATTGTAAAACATATATATTAATTTGTATTAACTCAATCTCAAAGTAAATCTTAAATGATTTACTTTGCTTCCCAATTCACTGATATATAGCACACCAAGTATCTACTCACCTATATGCATTTATGCCCACACAGTTCCTTGGTGGATCTTAGCTTTCACTAAGGGATGCAGCAAGGGTTCCATTAAACTGGAAGTTGAGACTGCCACCCAGCCACTTTGGCCTTTCATGCCAATGAATCAACAGAGGGTTACAGAACTAACCAAGGTGAGTGATCTTACCGAAAGGGGAAGCTAGGTTGCTAGTACATAAGAAGGGCTAAGGAAAAGTATGCAGGAGTTCCTCTGGGATGCCATTTAGCATTTCCATGTATTGTACTGTGATTAAAGTCAGTGGAAACAATACAGGCAGGACTGCTAATGATCCAGACCCTTAAGGAATAAAGGTTTGGGTCACTCCACCAGGCAGGCAAAAACCACAACCACCTAAGGTGGTACTTGCCAAGAACAGAAGGAATGTGAAATTACAGCAGGAGAAGGCAATTATAGATAACTACAACCACATCATTAGTTGCAAAAATGAAAATTCTAATGAGTATCTTCTGCATATTGATATAAAAATTTTATATGTATATTAACCAACTTATTTACCTCCCTTTCTATAGTCATCTCATAGTAGTTAATCTCATATCACATTTCAGTATTGTTTTTTTACTTATTTTGAGAGTATGTTTATTAAAGCTGGCGGTAGTGAATGAAACAAGGAATGGCTCAGGACAAAAGCAACAGGAGAGAGCCTAGACTGGGCTTATCTGTAAATTTAATGAGATTAAAAGAAGTGTGTATAGGTGCCATGGTAACAAGATAAACTGTGATGGCTTTTTACTGTCATCTTAGGTAGGCTGAAAGTACATTTCTCCAAATTCTGTTCCCTGCATGGTATGGGTTAGGGTTGGCCTATAAAGAAATTCCTATGAATTAAGAAGACAAAAGTAAAGTAGCAGAAATGTTCAAGATGTCAACAATTTTCACACATTATCAAGGCTATCTGGGCTCACTTTCATTGGCCTGGGGCAGAACATGGCCCACAGTTCCTCCAGCTCTGGTCAGCTCTCCTTTGCTTTTCCAAATAATACAGGGGCTGGTTAATGTGTTGGTCTATTATGAGGTGGACCACACCTACTACAAGTTACCTACATCAAAGTTGCAGGTCTGGAAGCAGGGAGACAGTGATAAAGGTTCAAGTGTGTGCTCACAGGTTCCAGCTTATTTCCTTAAGTTCCAGACCTTTACAGGTTCCAGTTTAACCTTACTCTCCTGCACTTCACATCTATCTTCCCTTCCCAACTGCCAGCCCTGATGACAGATTTCAAGCCCAGCATCAGGCTCAGGAGTGTATAACCAGTTCCTACAATTGGTAAAAATCAATCATGACAATAATCTTACTTCTCTTTAAACCCTAATTGATAGAGATGAAAATGTTATTTAGGGCTAGACCAGGGGTGGGCAAACTTTTTGACTCGAGGGCCACAATGGGTTCTTAAACTGGACCGGAGGGCCGGAACAAAAGCATGGATGGAGTGTTTGTGTGAACTAATATAAATTCAAAGTAAACATCATTACATAAAAGGGTACGGTCTTTTTTTTTTTTTAGTTTTATTCATTTCAAACTGGCCGGATCTGGCCCGCGGGCCGTAGTTTGCCCACGGCTGGGCTAGACTATAGTAGAAAGAGCTAAATGTATCCACCTGTCTCTTAACTAAAGAGAAAAAGTCCAACACCGAAATTGGGGTTTTATCATGTCAGCAAAAATATTAAGGATTTACCTGAAGAACATTAAGGATTTACCTTGTAGGAAATAGGCCTCTGGGATCCATCTTCAGAACAGTCAACTATTAATGGAAACGGTTACTGGATTTTCCCAGGGCAAACAGAATATAGGGAGGAGGGGAGAGGGTCTAAGAACGAAGAACTGTGTACATGAGCCAGCATCACAGTGGAAAGCCTGAGGTGCCTGCCTCAACTAGACCGGGGAGGGGGGTGCGGGGGGGGAGACAACTAGAAAAGGCCTCAGCCCATTTTTTTTTTTTAATGGCCCAATGGGAGACATGAGAACTAAACTATCTATAGGGAACACTGTTAACCCCATAGTACTCAGCCAATGAGGAACTGGAGGGACAATCACACCCTGCAGATAAATAGCCTGTGCTCTGTAATCACTCAATCAGGTACCAGCTCTTGCAAGACCTTATTAAAAGTCTCATTTCTTCCATACTTCTGTCTCCGAGTCCATTATTTGAATTTGGACAGGTGAGCATTTCTCACAACCTGAAGAACATCAAGTTTTGAATGCATTTACTTTCTAAAGTAACAAGTTCAAATTTTAAAATGCACCTTCTTACGAAGTTATATTGACATTATAACAGAATAGGCACTGTCCAAATTCAAGAGAAAAATTAAAAAGCAACACACCTTAATAAATGTATTTAGTCTACCTTAATGTTAACCTTAGACTTATGCTTACAAGCATTAAATTAGCAGATGTATGCACCATCTCTACAACCAACTCAACCAGTTCCCTCGTGCACATACTTAAAAAAAAATCTGTTTTACTGAAGTCAGAAGTATAAACTCAAACTTTTGTAGAATAATCCTAAAGGGTCCTCTGGACCTAAGCCATTTAAAGTTAAATAAATGCCTAACAGTCCGATCATGAACATGAATTTTGAGACTGGAGCAGTTGAACAAACATTCACATTTTAGTACTTTTTCCACAGAGCAGAAATACCAAGAGAAGTAAAGGTCAAAGGCAGTTGAAAGATTACATTTTTCTTCCAATATTATCTAGAAACAAGTGTCCCACTGCTGTCTATTAGAGATTGATGCTATTAAAGAGGAAAAGAAACAGCAAGAGAAATATGGCTGTCCCTTTCACCAATCTTTGTAAACATTCTTTAGCTACTGGCTTTTCACTGTGTATGTATGTAACTGAAGCAACAGTAAATTTCTATCTTATTCTAAAAATGTGTAACCATAAAAAAAGGTAAGCGGTAAGCGAGCAACTGTGTTTAATGGCCCAGTTTGAAATGAATGAAAATGAGTGTGTTAAGATTTCTAATAATGGTGGAGTAGTTTATGCCAACTCGTTAAACTAATCTTCCACAGATAACAATTATAAACTCTAGATAAAATACTTTTAAAAATGATCTGAAGGTAAAAGAAAATAAGCAAGAGCTTATTTTGGAAATTGGAGATTTGACCAGTGAAAGAAGGTACACCGATGGAGATGCTATTATACATCTTTCCCCCCAAGACACTCTTAGTCTACAATAGCACAAGGTCACTAGAACTGAAGCAGAAAACTACAGTTTTATTAAAGTTCATGGCCACAGAGTGACTAAAAATTCAAAGGGAAAATTCAGGAAAGGAGTGAGCCACAGCAGGTGAAGACTCAAAAACTAATATAAATTCCTTCAAAGTTTTCACTGTGCTACAGCATATGCTCAGGGAAGATCTCAAGAAGCCCAGTAGAAAACAACTGGAAAGTTGAAAATCTTGCAGCAATTTCAGCTTCTACCCACTGCAAAGGAGACATGAGCCTGGAGTTTGACCAAGTTACAAGGACTTAGAAAACACCCCACGCTTTCTACAGACCCATCTTAAAGTATAAGATGAAGCCTTCACCGACCTATAGTACAATTTTAAGCAGAATAACAAAGATCTCAGAAGAAGAATGGAGAATATTTAAATGTCACAAATTTGGTAAAAAATATCAACTTACAAATCACTAAGCTCAGCAAATTAAGCAGAATACAAAAAAGAAATTAAAGAAAAATACACATTAAATTGTTAAAAAAACAAAAGAAAGTTAAAGACACACTGGTGACCAGAAGACAGTAAAAATACATTTGGCCCTTGAACAATGTGGGGGTTTGAGAGTGTCGACTCCCGCCAGGTATAAGATTGGCATAAAACTTAAGTTGGCCCTCCTCGCACTTGGATTCCCAACCACAGATAGAAAATATTGTCTTCTAATCTAAATATAAGTGAACCATGCAGTTCAAATACATACTGCTCAAGAGTCAACTGTACATCTTTTAAATGATTAAAGAAGGCTGTCAAAAATATTCTTGAAAAGTAAGAGTAAAATACATGGACATTCAACTAAATGAAAGTTATCACTACACCTGTACACTATGCAATGTTAAAGTAATTCTCCAAGCTGAAGGGAAACAACAGAAGAAACTTAGATGTACGCAAAGAAATAAAGAGAACCTGAAAATAATAATAATGTAGGTATATACAAAAGACTATCTCTTATTCTTTTCTCTTAGACTAGAGGCCCGGTGCACAGAATTTGTGCACTGGGGGGGGGGGGGCAATCTGGGACCCCTCAGGGGAAGTCCGACTGCCGGTTTAGGCCCAATCCCACAGGGATCGGTTAGACAACCCTCTCACAATCCGGGACTGCTGGCTCCCAACCGCCCTCTTTCCCCTGCAGCCCTTGTCGCCCCCAACTGCCCTCTTTCCCCTGCAGCCCTTGTTGCCGCTAACTGCCCTCCCCTGAAGGCCCGGTCCCCCCAACTGCCCTCCCTGCTGGCCTGGTCGCCCCTAACTGCCCTCCCCTGCAGGCCTGGACCCCCCCCCCAACTGCCCTCCCTCCCCTGCCGGCCTGGTCACCCCCAAGTGCCCTCCCCTGCCAGCCTGGTCGCCCCCAACTGCCCTCCCCTGCTGGCCTGATCGCCCACAACTGCCCTTTCCTGCTGGCCATCTTGTGGCAGCCATCTTATGCGAGGGTGTGACGGTTAATTTTCATATTATCTCTTTATTATATAGGAGTCTTTGAAAAGTAACTATTTAAAATAAAAAATAGCACTGTTGAAGCAAAAGATTACGCATCAATAGCACAAAGGTGCTAGATAAAACAAATACAAAACACAGAGCGAAATAAATGGTAGTCTTAAAACTCAACTATATAAATAACATTAAAGGTAAAATTACCAAACCCTGCACTCAAAGGTAGGGATTGTTAGGTAGATTTAATATTAGAAAATAAGGGAGGCAGGGAGGGAGGAAGATGGGAAGGGACAGGAAGGAAAGGACAGACAGAAAGAAAACAAACCCATTAAATATATGCTGTCTATAGGGAATGAGCTTTAAAACAAACACAATCAGGTAAAAAGTATGATGATGAAAAATTATACACCATAAATGTAAACATTAAGTGAAAAAGAACTGGTCTAGTTACATTAATAGCAGGAAAAAAACTTCAACAAAGGAGAGTTATCAAAGGTAAAAAGGTTCAATTCATCCAGAAGGCATCACAATCGTAAATGAAAATGCACCTAATACTAGAACCTGAAACAAAAACTGCATAAAAAAAAATATATGAAGCAAAACTGGTATGAAATGAACAATTCTGCAGTTATAGTTATAAATTATAACACCCCTCTCTCTCAGCAATTGAAATAAATAAAAAACAATCTATAGCAGCAGTTCTCAACCTGTGGGTCGCGACCCCTTTGGCGGTTGAACGACCCTTTCACAAGGGTCGCCTAAGACCATACTGCATATCAGATATTTACATTACGATTCATAACAGTAGCAACATTACAGTTATGAAGCAGCAACGAAAATAATTTTATGGTTGGGTCACAACATGAGGAACTGTATTTAAAGGGCCAGAAGGTTGAGAACCACTCATCTATAGGCACAGAGATCAGGGATCAGAACTAAGGTCATCTGCCCATCTTTGTAAATAAGGCTTTATTAGAACACAAGAGGCCCAGTGCACAAAAATTTGTGCACTCGGGAGGGGGGGGTCCCTCAGCCCTGCCCGTGCCCTCTTGCTGTCTGGGACCCCTCGGGGGATGACCACCTGCTGGCTTAGGCCCATTCCCTGGGGGACTGGGCCTAAGCTGGCAGTCAGACATCCCTCTGGCAGCCCGGGAGCCCTCAGGGGATGTCCACTTGCCAGTGGGGAGCAGGCCTAAGCTGCAGTCGGACATCTTAGCACTGTTGAGGAGGGAGGAGAGGCCCCCACCACCACCGCTGTACTGAAAGCTGGCAGCCTGGCTTGTGGCTGAGCAGCGCTCCCCCTGTGGGAGCATACTGACCACCAGGGGGCAGCTCCTGCATTGAGCGTCTGACCTCTGGTGGTCAGTGTTTCATAGTGACCAGTCATTCTGCTGTTAGGGTCAATTTGCATATTACCCTTTTATTATATAGGACTGCCATGACCATTCATTTACATACAAGGCTGTTTTGCACTACAAGGACAGAGTACTTGCAACAGAGACTATGTATGTAATCAAAAAACCATAAAATATTTTCTAAAGCCTCTTACCAGAAATTTTCTGACCTCTGATATAGATCTGAACACTAGTCACCAGCTTGACTTAATTGTATAATAAACTGTGTACATCATAAAATAAGTCTCAAATTTCAAGACAAAACTCTCACAGAATATATTCTCTGACCACCAGAGAATTATAATAGAAGTCAATTACAATAAGCTATATATAAAAACCCAAAATATTAACCCATGCTTTAAAGAAATCAAAAGGGAAATTAGAAAATACTCTGAACTGATTCGTAATGAAAATACAACATATAAAGTGTTGTGGGATGTAGCAAAGCAATGCTTAAAGAGGAAACTATAGCTTTAAGTGCTTATATTTTTATAAATTTAAATATCTAAATTCCATCTTAAAAAGTTAGGAAAAAATCAAACCAACAGAAAGTAGAATGAAGGAAATTATCAAGATAAGAGCACAAGTCAATTAAAATAATTCATTGAAACCAAATGCTGTGCAAAGAAATAAAACTGCTAAACCCCTAGCGAAAATGACCAAGAAGAGAATAAAATATGAACTACCAACATCAGGACTAAAAGAGATCACTAGAGATCCTATCGACATTAAAGGGATCAGAAAGGAATATTACAAACTTTATGCCAAAAAATTTGATAATGCAAATGAAACAGACAAACTGCTTGAAAAACAAGACAAAATAGAAAATCTGTGTAATCATATATTTACTAAAGAAACAAAATCTGCTATCAAAAGCCTTCTCACATACACACACAAAAATCCCTCCATGCCTGGATGGCTACCAAACTCTAAAAAATATATAACTAATCTCATACAAGCTGTTTCTGAAAACAGAAGAAACACTTCTTAAATAGTTTTAAACAACTAGCATAAACAGGCTACCAAAAGGCATTACAAGAAATTACAATTACAGATTAATATTCCTCATGAACATAGATATTAAAATCCTTAACAAAATATTAGCAGACCAAATCCAGAAATATAAAAGGACAATAATACATCAGAACCAAGTGAGTTTTTCCCAGGAATGCAAGCTTGTTTTAACTTTCAAAAATAAATGTAACTCACTAAAGTAACAAAATAAAGGGTAAAAACCATACAATCATCTCAATAAATACAAAAGAAGGTGATATTTGACAAAAATCAAATAAATCTCAGTACACTGTATATAGAAAGGAACATCCTTCACCTGATATTTCTTCTTTCAATCTACAAAAAAACATACTACTTCCCCCTTAAGATCAGGAACAAGGCAAGATGTCCATTTTTACCATTCCTCTTCAACATTAAATTGAAGATGCCAGACAATGCAAAAAGGTAAGACAAAGAAAAAAAAAACCTTATAAAATAGAAAAGGAAGGAGTAAAACCGTCTTATTCATAGATATCATTGTTTTGTAAAGAAAATCCTGAGGAATCTACAAAAGAACTAATGGAACTAAATAAATTTAAGCAAGGTCAAAGAATACAAGAACAATAATTTTTAAAACAATTATTGTATATCTAGACTAGCAGGAAAAATGTGAAAAATGAAATTTAGAAAATTTTATTTGTAATAGCATCAAAAAGAAAAATCTTTAGGAATAACTAACATGCAAGTTCTCTACAGAGAACATTAAAATGTTACTTTATAAATATGTGAAAGCCTAATTTAGTAAATTGATGTACACACACACATATACAGGGATGGGCAAAAGTAGATTTACAGTTATGAGTATGTGAAACACCGAGTTCATTCTTGTATTATTATTTATTAACTAGTGGCCCAGAGCACGAAATTTGTACATATTAAGAGGGAATTAATTAGAGGAAATATTTTAATATTGCTATTTGCCCTTTCTCTATAATAGAAATGTCAGAGATGAAAGAAAATTATAAAATGCATATGAAAATCTCCCTCCTGTCAAGAGTCTGGGGTGCGCTGCAGGACCTAGAGTCAAGTCCCCACCCACCACCCGCACATGCTTTGAAAACACAGAAGAGCCAGACCTGGCCGGCCCCAACCTGACTGGGTGAGACCCAGACCTGGCCGACCCCACCCCCATCAAGCCCCTCCAGGCGGGGGGCACAGCCTCAGGTCCCCCAGTGCCGGCACCGGGGCGTGGTTCACGGCCTGAGGTCTGCCGGCCCAGTGCCCAGGCTGGGGGTGCAGCCTGAGGTCCCCAAGCCCCACGGGGTGGGTGGCACAGCCTGAGGTCCCTCACCTCGGCCAGGCGCCATGCAGTCTCAGGTCCTTGCTATTCGGTCGTGATGTTACAGCGTCATGGCTAATTTGCATATTCCTTTATTTTTTATATACATAGATTATTGTATTATTTATTATGAAAACTGTATACCTACTTTTACTCACCCATATATTTACTAGTATAGTGCATGTGAAAATAAAAATGATCTAAGCAAAAAGAGAGGTACACAACTGTACCAATAATCTATTGATGTATAGTAAGCTATCCCAAAACCTACCAGTTGAAAACAATACTTATTATCTCAATGTCTAAAGGTCAGGAATCCAGGAGCAGCTTAGCTGATGGATCTGGCTCAAAGGTCTCTCATGAGGTTTCAAACTGTAGTTAGGTCTACAGTCAACTGAAGACTAGAGGATCAGCTTCCAAGCTTACTCAAGGCTATTGGCAGAAGGTCTTAGTTCTTTGTCATATAGCTATTAGTAGACTATATTCCATGGATCTCCTGATATTCTGCACATCTTGCTTAGTAAGGCTCTGACCACCTTTTGTCCCAGACTACCTTTTACAAAGATGTCTATGAAGAAAACAACCTTGGACCATAAAGTCTCCTCCAGAGCAAAGAGCAAGTATGTTCACTGCCCACTGGAGAGGATGTGGAGAAATGGGACCCTAGTGTACTGTTGGTGGAAATGCAGACTGGTGCAGCCATTGTGGAAAACAGTATGGAATTTTCTCAAAAAATTAAAAATGGAACTGCCTTTTGACCCAATGACCCCACTTCTGGGTACATATATCCTAAGAATCCCAAAAGTCCAAACAGAAAGAATATATGGACTCCAATGTTCATAGCAGCATATTTATAATAGCCAAGATTTAGAAATAGCTCAAGTGCCATCAGTAGATGAGTGGATTAAAAAGCTGTGCTATGTATACACAATGAAATACTGAAAAAGAACGAACTCTTACCCTTTGCAACATAATGAATGAACCTGGAGATTATGGTGCTAAGCAAAATAAGCCAGTCAGAGAAAGACATGATCTCATTTATATGTGGAATCTAAAGAACAAAATAAGCTGATCAACAAAAGAGGACCAGAGGCATGGATAAATGGTACACTGATAGATCTCAGAGGGGAGAAGGGTGGGAAGAATGGGGAGAGATCAAAGAACATATATGCACATATACATAAACCCATGGACACAGACAATAATGTGATGAAGCTGGGGCGGGGGGGAGGTAGAGGGGGGAAGAGAGCTGGGTAGAAGGGTCAAAGGGAGTGAAAATGGGGGACATCTGTAATAGTCAACAATAATATATCCAGGTTCGCCATGCTTAGGGTTCCTCTCCCCTAACACAACCCAATGCATGTGCAGGTGTCATCTGGCCTTCTTCACATCACCCAGTGTGAATGAGATGCCTCAAGGAACTAATGCAAAAATGCTGATACCCTTGCTACTACTATACCTGTGAAAATAAACTGTGTTTGAATCTGACCAAGGAGTCTCATGCAAGCAGAATATAATCACAGACCCTTCACAGTCTTGACAATGGACTCTCTACAACACAACAGCTGGTTTCTCCTAGAGTGAGTGATGAGAGAGAAAGAGACCAATACACAAACCCCTGTCAGAAGTGATGTACCATCACTTTTACCATATTCTATTGGTATATATAATCCAAATACAATATGCAAGATGACTAAAAGGGTGCAAAGGCCAGGAAGAGGAGGCAGGGATCAATGGAAGCCATGTTAGAGGCTGACTACAAATACTGTTAGAAGTTAGTTTTACCTAAATGTGTCTACAGAACAACACAATCCCAATCAAAACCCCAAAAGATTTTTTTCAAATGGAAATTGACAAAACAATTTTAAAATTTATATGGAAACACTAAGGAACTAGACTGGTTCACACAATGTTAGAAGATTCACACTATTTGATTCCAAGACTTACGGTAACAGAGACAGTATGATATTGGCACAGAAGAAACAAATAGGTCAATCAATGAAACAAAAACAAATCTATACATATAAGTTCAAATTCTAGACAAAAACACAAAGTCATTTCAGCACAGGAAGGTTTTTGCAAACCATAGTGTTAGAATTGGATAAATGTAATTTAAAAATGAACTTTAACCCCTACTTCACACCATGCACAATAATTAATTAAGATGGATCACAGCACTATACGTAAAAGTTAAGACTATGAAGCTTCTAAAAGAAAGCACCAGAAATTATTTCCATGATTTTGGGGTAGGTAAAGGAATCTTAGCACTCAAAAAGTATATTCTGTTAAAGAAATAAGTAACTGGACTCCACCAAACTTAATAGCTTCAGCTCATCAACACATACTGTTAAAAAAAACAAATTACAAACTGGGAGAAAATACTGTCAATACTTCATCTGTCAATGAACGTGTACTGAGATATAGTCAACCCTCTGAACCCATGGGTTCCTCTTTCCCAGACTGAACCAAAACCATGGATTGAAAATATTGGGGGTGAGGGGCAAAGGGCACAGGGGGGAGAAATGTTATATTACTGCTGGCATGTACTATATAGTTAGGCCTACACTGGTTGCATCTGTACTGTGCATACACTTTTTTCTTTTCAACATTCCCTAAACAATGCAGTATATAACTATTTGCATAGCACTTACATTATAGTCAGGTATTATAAGTAATCTAGAGATGACTTAAAGTACAAAGAAAGATGTACGTAGGTTATATGCAAATACTGCGCCATTTTATACAAGGGACTTGAGCATTTGCATGTTTTGGTATCCACGGGGGTACTGGAACCAAACCCCCATGGATACCGAGGACAACTATATAGTAAGAATTCTTACACATTCTATATAATAAAAGCCTAATATGCAAATCGACCAAACGGTGGAATGACCAGCGGAAAGACCGGCGGAACGACCAGTCACTATGACGCACACTGACCACCAGGGGGCAGATGCTCAACACAGGAGCTGCCCCCAGCCCACAGGCCCTTGGGCAATAGTAACATGGGTATAACTGTCATATCTCATCAAAGTGAAAACCTAAGGTCAGTACATTTTATCTTATTTACTTTACATCTCAATATCAGTAAAACAAAAATAAATTTTAAAAATGAATTTGTAAACTCTTTATATTACTTCTCCTTAGCCTTGGGTTGTCTAAAGCATACTTAGTGTACATAAACATACACTTATATGCATTCAGTATATATTTATCACTATGTGCCAAACACTATGCTGAGGTTCCAAAATAACTGTAAGTCCATGCCCTCAAGAATCTAACAAGGAAACACACAGTTAAATAATAACAACATGCAATGAGAGGTTTCCATTACAGAGATACACACAGTCTTGTGAGAAAAAGAGTACCCACCATACATTGCCTGACAGACAATTAGGTTTCATAAAGCCTTTCCATTAGGTGAAGGATGAAAAGCAAGACACTGGAGAAAACCAAGATGGCGGCATATGGAAACGCCTGTACTTGCTGCCTCCCACAACCACATCAAAATTAGAACCATCATCCAGAACCACAGGAAAGCTGCCTGAGTGGAAGTACTACATCTATAGAGGTAAAGAAGAAAGCACACTGAGACTAGTAGGAGGTGTGGAGGCACGGAACGAGCTGGTCTGGCACCTGAGTGTGCTACTTTTTTAACTGGGAGGGACAATGCCTCTGTGGAGGCCGCCTGGAGGAGCGAGGGATCCCTGTCCCACACCACACCCCCAGCCCAGGGGTCCCAGAGCTAGGGAAAGAAGTCCCTACAGGCCGTAAGAACTACAGACTGTAAAAAACAGTGCGGATTGGGGCTGAGTGACACAGGCTGCTAGAGACCCAGCTGCTCCTCTTAAAAGGCCAGCACCATGACCTGAATTTACAAGCTCCCGCTTCCTCTGAGCTCAAGTGCTGGGCGAGGCTCTGGGGGAAACTGAACTGTCTGACATTGGGGCAGGAACTCGAGGGTGGCTTTCTTCCAGAGAAGGTGCTCACAATGGTCACTGTTCCCAGGCTGGGACCTCCCTGGTGCAGGGCTGACTGGCAGCCATTTCTATTTGCTCCACCCTGGTGATTCCCTGAGACTCCACCCCACCCAATTTACAACCCAGACCAAGCTGTGTACAGCAGCTTTTGCATATGAATGCTCTGTCCTTTCTCAGGCTAGCACTGTTAAACAAGCTGTAGCTGGGTTAGGGAGCCCCAAATCTATCAATAAAAGGCCCAAAATCCAGCACCAGCCTGCCATGCTTCACAGCTGGGCCTCGTCTGGGCACTTCCAAACCCGATTAAAGAGGAGGAATCTACAGAGCTCTCTGTAGCTCCTCCTGGATGGCCCCAGGCAGTGGCTGACTTTGCACCTCCCTGGAGACCCAAGAGCCAGTATACACAGTGGTCAGTGTGAGACCATACCAGGTTACAACTTTTCACATCCATAAGTGACACACTCAAGGAGCAGACTCAGTGAGCACCAAAGCCCCACTAAACCAAGTCCTGCTCCATAAGGGTGTCTCCTGCACAGCAGGTCTCCCACTGTAGTCGCAGCTGGGCCCCACAGCCAATTGGCCTGGAGATCAATTCCTCCCAGTGACACCAACAGTGATCAAGGCTCAACTACAACTATACTGTGCACACAGCCCACAAAGGGATGCACCAAGTGTGTCCACCTCCAGTGACTGGGGAGGCTGAACCACTGGGCCCTATGCACCACCTACTAAACAAGGCCACTCTATCAACTCAAGGAGACTTAGCAGCTACCCAATACATAGAAACAAACACAGGAAAGCAGCCAAAATGCGGAGATAAAGAAACATGTCACAAATGAAAGAAATGGAAGAAAGCAAACTACTGGATATAGAGTTTAAAACCAGTTATAAGGTTACTCAAGAATCTAGAAACCTCTGAGGAACTTAGTGAGACTTTCAAGGATCTTAGGGAGAATGCCAAAAATAATGGAAAAGGACCAGTCATAAATTAAGCATACACTGACTGAAATAAAGAATAACATACAGGGATTCAACAGTCAATTAGAGGATCCCGAGAATCAAAGCAATGATTTGAAATATAAGGAAGCAAAAAATACCCAACCATATGAGCAAAAAGAAAAAGAATCTGCCCTAACCAGTTTGGCTCAGTGGATAGAGCCTGTGGACTCAAGGGTCCCAGGTTCGATTCCGGTCAAGGGCATGTACCTTGGTTGCGGGGACATCCCCAGTGGGGAGTGTGCAGGAGGCAGCTGATCGATTTTTCTCTTTCTCATCGATGTTTCTAACTCTCTATCCTTCTCCCTTCCTCTCTGTAAAAAGTCAATAAAATATATTTAAAAAAAAAAAAGAATCCAAAAATATGAAGATAGTGTAAGGAGCCTCTGGGACAACTTCAAGTGTACCAACATCTGAATTATGGGGGTGCCAGAAGACAGAAAAGATACTGAAAACTATTTGAAGAAATAATGACAGAAAACTTCCCCTACCTGGTGAAAGAAATAGACTTAAAAGTCCAGGAAGTACAGAGAACCCCAAACAAGAGGAATCCAAAAAGGACCACACCAAGACACATCATAATTAAAATGCCAAGGGCAAAAGACTAAGATAGAATCTTAAAAGCAGCAAGAGAAAAACAGTTACCTATAAGGGAGTACCCATATGACTGTCAGCTGATTTCTCAACAGAAACTATACAGGCCAGAAGGGAGTGGCAAGAAATATTCAAAGGAATGAATAGCAAGAACCTACAACCAGGAATACTCTACCCAGTAAAGCTATCATTTAGCATTGAAGGTCAAATAAAGAGCTTCACAGACAAGAAAAAGCTAAAGGAGTTCATCACCACCAAACCGTATTATATGTACCTAGAGGCCCGGTACATGAAAATTCATGCACACGGGGGCCCCTCAGCCCAGCCTGCACCCTCTCACAGTCTGGGACCCTGGGTGGGATGCCCATCTGCTGACTTAGGCCTGCTCCCCAAGAACAGATGATCTAAAAGAAATAATCATATCCTTGGATAACGATTTTTTAAAAAGGTAATGGTCACATGAAAATTCACTGCCGGCGGGGCTGAGGGGACTGGGGAACTCCGGTAGCAGGCGTGCAGTGTGGCTGGGCCCACCCCCAGGCGGGGCTGAGGTGACTGGGCGCCACTATCTTGTGGCTATGGGCACCACCATCTTTGTGAGGGTGTGATGGTCAATTAGCATATTACCTCTTTATAGAATGCTGAAGGGTATTCTTTAAGAAGAGGAAGAAGAAAAAGGTAAAAGTAAAAAATATGAACGTGACAACAAATACATACCTATCAACAAGTGAATCTAAAAATCAAATGAATAAAAAAACTGACGAACAGAATAAACTGGTAAATGGAATAAAATCAGGGGCATGAAAATGGAACAGACTGATGATTCTCAGAGGGAAAGGGGTGGGGGTACAGGAAGAGACTAAACAAAGATCTTATATGCATGTATGCATTACCTATGGACACAGACAATAGGGTGGTGAGGGCCTGGGTGGGGTAGTAACCGGGTGGAGGGGAGCTATGAGAGGAAAAAAGAGGGACATCTGTAATAATCTCAACACTAAAGATTAATTTTTAAAAAATAGAAAAAGAAAAGCAAGACACTGGACATGTGAACAAGCAGGAATCCTATATAATAAAAGGCTAATATGCAAATTGTCCCCTCGACCAGGAGTTCAACCAGGGGGCGCGGCTGGCCAACCGCCCATGGCCCCTCCCCCAGGCGACCCCAACCGCGATCAGCCCCCACCCAGATCAGGAGCGGGGCCAGCTGGCCAACAGCCCACAGCCCCTCTCCCCTGGCCCGCCCCACCCTGATCGGGGATGGGGCTGGCCAGCCAACCAACCGCGGACCCTCCCCCCGTCCAGCCCGGCCCAATCGCCCCCATCAGGGCGGGCCAGCCGGACTCCACCTGTGCACAAATTCATGCACTGGGCCTCTAGTAGACCATTATAAACAGAGAAATAACACATGAAAAGACAAAGGGTTTAACACAATAGGGAGCTAGGAGCAGTTCAGTGTTTTTGGAGTTTAGAGAATGCTTGAGGAAATAAAAATAAATGCTGGCATGATAGGTAGGTACTATGCTAATGCCAAGGTATTTGGATTATAGAGGCAGGAAAGAACCACTGAATAGTTGTGTAAGTCAGGAAATGACACATTCAAGTTTGCAATTAGAAATATCACGCTGTTAACAGTTACAAGAACCTTGGAGGGAGTGCAATTGGAAGCAGAAACCTGTCAGAAGACAACAGCAGGACAAGCAAATCATGCTTACTATTAGTAAACCAACCAATGGCACATAGACAGAAGAGGAAATTTAAGAATCCCCAAAACAGATAGCAAAATGGGTAAAGATTAAAATAAGACAGTCCAAAGGAAAAATAAAAATGGTTCTTAAACATATGAAAAGATGCTCAGTTTAATTCATGAGAAATGCAAATTAAAACTACACTGAGATAACATTTTTCACCTATTATACTGACAAAAATCTAAAAAGTATGATTATACAATGTGTTGGCAAGGCTATAGGGGAAACAAATATTCTCCTATATTACAATTACAACCTCTATGAAGGGCAATTTAACAGTATCTTACAGTATCTTCCAAAATTATATGTTATTCTTTGACTCACCATTTCCACTTTCAGGAATTTATCCTACGGTCACACCTGTGTATGTACAAATTGATATATGTACAATGTTGCTAATAAAGCATTTTTATAAAGGTAAAAACTAGAAACAATCCATCAATGGACTAAATTACGGTACATAAAAAAAAATGAACACTACAGCTGTTAAGATAGCATGCCCACCCTACCACTTTATACATCAATATGGAAAGATCTCAAATACATTGTTAAGTGAAAAAAGTAAAGGACAAAATGGTTCAAGTTTCCAGAATTAGTGTAAAACGTGTGTGCGGGGGTGGAGGGGAAGCAAGGTAGACTAAACACATTTGTGTATGGTTGTATTGTTTAATTCCCCAGAAGAATATATAAGAAATCAATAACATCAGTAAACTACTGTAAACTAGGCAGATGTAGACTTTTTATTGTATTTCTTTTTTTCTCTTTTTTTTTGTTTTTGAAGTATTGTGCATATAGTGTAAAAAAAAACTTTGGAAATGCTGTAATATTCAAGAGAATTTGGTAAGTTATATGATGGTTTCTGACTTGGTAACAAATCTAGTCATCCCCTACAACTAAAAAAAAAATATATATATATATCTGTGTTATTAACCAAAGCATGATGTTCAACAGTAGAGAAAGAAAGCTCAGTTTACATGATGTTAAACAGTAAAGGAAGGCAGCTCAGTTTTTAGACATGTTGTACTGAGGTATTACATCCAACAGTATACTAGAAAAAGAAAATTTAGAGAGAGGTGAGGGATATAGTTGTTAGTAAAAGTCTTGGAGAGGAAAACTCTGAGCCTCATTTATCTAGGAATTATTTATTCTATAAACCCAATTAACCCAGAGAATAAACTAAAAAGGCAACTCACTCAAAGTGACAGCATAAGGCCACATATTCATATCCTTTTCTTACAGACATCAGGTTCTCACTAAAAGCTTATTTAATACATTTAGATAATTTCCCAAGTTCACAACAAATTAGAAACATCAAAAAGCTACCAGAGACAATCATTTAACAGCAGCACGAGGCAGTAAAAACATGATGATGATATTACCAATACCTCAAACAGCATACTTAATAGAAGCTAAAGTCCCATATTTTATTTTCTAATATTTGACCAAAGTGATCCCTCATTCAAGAAGTTTTTCATGGTTCATGCACTCTTAGACTAACATTAGCATTCAGCATCCTTTTATCAAACTTTTCAAGTATTTGTGATTTATATCTCAATAAATCTGTTTTTAAAAATGGGGTATCTGCTATTATTCCTACTTTACAGATTAAGAAACTGAGGCTTGGCAAAATTAGGTAATTTACCCATGGTGACATAGCTAGCTCATGATGGGGACAGGAAAAAAACGCACATAGTCTCAATTCTTAAAATAATCGATATGCTTAATGTTCTTCTGCCTGCCTTAAAATGAGACTTCACTCATCAGCCTAAATATGCTCCTACTTCTTTGTTCAAGGCTTAAATGCTAGTGACCTTCAAATTTCCAAGTAGGACTACAAAGCCTTGACTTAATTATGCTATACTATAAAGGCAGGAAAAGAAGTCAAAAGCTGAAAAGAAAGGTACTAAAGAGACAGAAGAAGAGGGAAAAAAGTACTCAAGAGCTAAATTTCAAAGTTTGCCATTTTAAGCATAAGATTACATAAAAGATAACTATTGTGTGACTGCTATCATAAATTTGGTGGTCAGGTCTAATTAAGCTTAGTTAGACCAGGATTTCTCAGCCTTTGCACTATTAACATTTTGGGCCACATAATTTTTTGTTGTGGATTGCTTTCCTAAACAATGTAGGATGTTTAGCAACATCCCTGGCCTCTACCCAATAGAAGCCAGTGGCATCAATCCTCCCCCCTCCTCTTACCTCTTACCCCCTGCCCCCATTCTAACAACCAGAATGTCTCTAGACCAGGGGTGGGCAACCCCTGGCATGCGTGTCAAACATGGCACGCCAGTAACTTTTGCTGGCATGCGAAACCCTCTCTTATAATCTTTCATTTACAATTTTTTTCTTAATATCTACTTTTTTATTTTTCAGATAAATTCAGTGTAGGTGCATCTTAGATAAATAAGTAATTTTACATAACAAGTTATTTTAAAGACCATAGACATGGATTGATGAGAGAGGGGAAGAGCAATTTCTATGCCTCTGCCTTAACTCTCCCTGCCTTCCTAGATCCGACCAGTGTTTTGGTTTCATCCACATACGCTTGTGAATCTTTGTTCTCAGTGATGAATTTTGTTAAGTCTCGTAATAGGAGTAGCCTGACAGATGAAAGCAGTAGCTCGTGCATATCTCTGAAGGCCAGAAAATATAAACCTGATGTAAAATCTCTGTCATTAGTTATGCAGCAGCAAAAGTCCCAATGACAATATCAAACGGAGTCAAAGTTTTCTGTCGGACTATCAGTGTACATATATACATTAAAAAATAAATGTATTTTTCATCATCATATACTGTATTTTTGTCGCTCGAATGAATTTTATTATTTCTTCAAGGTTCTTCACATACGTACACCTTAAGAGATATCAAGTAGGCGTAACATGTTCTCAAAAAATTAGGGTTGGCACGCAGAAGAATTGTGAGTCAGAGATTTTGCTGGTTTTGGCACGCACTCACTAAAAGGTTGCCCACCCCTGCTCTAGACATTGCTAAATGGAGACAGATTAGAAGCTCTTTTTCTTTTTCATCCTTGCCCAAGGATATATTCATTGATTTTTAAAGAGAGGGAGAGAGGGGGAGGGAGAAACATCTATTGGTTGATTCCCCTATGCTCACCAACCTCCTAATGCTGGCCTCCCCAACGGGAGATCAAACACACAACCTTTTGGTATATGGGACAATGCTCCAACCAACTGACCCACTGGGCAAGGGCCAAGAATCTTTTTTTTTAAACAGCTTTGAGATATCTTGGAAATATAAAAACTGTATGTATTTGAAGTATACAACTTGATATTTTGATATATGTATACATTGTAAAAAGATCACCACAATCAAGCTAATTAATAGCATCTCCACAGTTACCATAGGGATAGTGACAGACAAGAGCCTTTAAATCAATTACCTCCCAAGACTACTAAGAAAAAAACTCATTTTATTTAAAAATGGAAACTAAGGAGAAAATAAACAAATGGGACTACATAAAAATAAAAAGCTTCTGCACAGCAAAAGAAACCATCAACAAAACAACAAGAAACCCCACTCCACTGCATGGGAGAACATATTTGCCAATGTTATATCCGATAAGGGCCTAATCTCCAAAATTTAAAAGAAACTCATTAACAAAAAGAAGATAATCCAATCAAAAATGGGCAAAGGACTTTAAATAGACACCTTTTGAAAGCTGACCTACAGAAGGCTAAGAGACATATAAAAACATGCTCTAAGTCAGGGGTCCTCAAACTACGGCCCGCGGGCCACATGCAAATACAAACACTGTATTTGTTCCCGTTCTGTTTTTTTACTTCAAAATAAGACATGTGCAGTGTGCATAGGAATTTGTTCATAGTTTTTTTTTAAACTATAGTCCGGCCCTCCAACGGTCTGCGGGACAGTGAACTGGCCCCCTGTTTAAAAAGTTTGAGGTGCCGAAACCGGTTTGGCTCAGTGGATAGAGCGTCAGCCTGCGGACTGAAAGGTCCCGGGTTCGATTCCGGTCAAGGGCATGTACCTGGGTTGTGGGCACTTCCCCGGTCGGGGATGTGCAGGAGGCAGCTGATCAATATTTCTCTCTCATCAATGTTTCTAACTATCTCTCTCTCTCTTCCTCTCTGTAAAAAATCAATAAAATATATTTAAAAAAAAAAAAAGTTTGAGGACCCCTGCTCTAAGTCGTTCATTATTCGAGAGATGCAAATCAAAAAGACAATGAGGTACCATCTCACACCTGTCAGAATGGCTATCATCAACAAAACAACAAATGACAAGTGCTGGCGAGGATGTGGAGAAAAAGGAACCCTCTTACACTGCTGGTGGGGATGCAGACTGGTGCAGCCACTGTGGAAAATAGTATGGAGTTTCCTCAAAAAAGTAAAAATGGCCCTGGCCGGCTTGGCTCAGTCAAGAGGGTCAGCAGGTTTGATTCTGGCCAAGGGAACTTGCCTGAGTTGCGGGCTCGATCCCCAGTAGGGGTGTGCAGGAGGCAGCCGATCAATAATTCTCTTTCATCATTGATGTTTCTATCTCTCTCTCCTTCTCCCTTCCTCTCTGAAATCAATAAAGCAATATATTTAAAAAAAAAAAAAAAGTAAAAATGGAACTCCCATTTGACTCAGTAATCCTACTTCTGGGAATACCCCAAGAAACCAGAAGCACCAATCAGAAAAGACATATGCACCCCTATGTTCATAGCAGCACAATTTACAATAGCTAAGATTTGGAAACAACCTAAGTGTCCATTAGCAGATGAGTGGATTTAAAGGATGCAGTACATCTACACAATGGAATACTACGCTGCTGTAAAAAAAAAAAGATAGAAGAACTCTTACCATTTGCAACAGCATGGATGGACCTGGAAAGCATTATGCTAAGCAAAGTAAGCCAGTCAGAGGAAGATAAGTATGACATGATCTCACTCATTTGTGGAATATAATGAACATCATAAACTGATGAACAAAAATAGATACAGAGACAAAGAAGCATCTAACAGACTGTCAAACTTCAGCGAGAAGGGGGGTGAGGGGTGATAAGAGGTCAACCAAAGGACTTGTATGCATGTATATAAGCATAACCAGCCGAAACCGGTTTGGCTCAGTGGATAGAGCGTCGGCTTGCGGACTGAAAGGTCCCAGGTTCGATTCCGGTCAAGGGCATGTACCTGGGTTGCGGGCACATCCCCCAGTGGGAGATGTGCAGGAGGCAGCTGATCGATGTTCCTCTCTCATCGATGTTTCTAACTCTCTATCTCACTCCCTTCCTCTCTGTGAAAAATCAATATATTTTTTTTTTAAAAAAAAAATGCATAACCAATGGACACAAACACTAGGGGGGTGAGGTATGTGCCAGGGGGTGAGGGTAGCTCAGGGGAGGACAATGGGAGGCAAAAGGAGACATATGTAATACTATATGTAATACTTCAAACAATAAAATAAAACTTAAAAAATAAAAAAGTAAAGCTGGGTGTAGGGGCAGTAGGAATTAAATAGAGACAAAGTCCACATAGTGATGCTAACATCCCCAGATTTCTGTACAATTCAGTGTGCACAGCCTCTGAACTCTAGCAGAGTATCAACTACTAAAGATCAGAAAATAGATGTAAAGACTGCTAGAAAGAACTGCTCCCCCTTTGACTAGTATGAAGAAAAAACAAGTTTCCCTGATAAGAAAGACTAAGTGTCCCTCATCTCTGAAGGAATTGAAATACCAAGGTCAAGATTGTCACCCTGCCAGGGAAGAGGAACAAACCAACTAACAGTATATATAAAAATGAAATGACAATTCGGGGTGGGAGAGGAGAGTGGTAACACAGGACAAGCAGGAGACAGAGCTGATTCCATACACAATTTGCTCTATCAAATCTCCCTTCCTGCCTTTATATTATCTTCTGTTAACACCAAGTTAGGGGCTTTCAATAACCTCATGTTGACCTTTAGTTGTTCAAAACCTAGCACTGTAGCCTCTTCATTCAGAGCATTGCTCCTCTTTAAGGTGCCATGGGCTCCAAAATCTTATTCCTCTCTAAAAGTTCCACCTCAGATCATTTTAGATAAGAGGAGTGGGTGTGGGAATGCAAGTAAATTAAGCTACTCAATCTAAAGTATGTGCTGCAAGGACCCTCTGCCCAATAAGCATAATTTAAAAAATATGTTTAACCTCACTCATAATCAAAGAAATGCAAACCCAAAACAAGATATAAATTTCACATATCAAATTGGCAAATAATCAATAAAGTCCAATACCAGCATGCATGTAACAAGCATATTCATATACTGCAGGTTAGTGTAAATTGTTACAACCTAAATATCACTCAAAAGAAGTCAGAACAAATTATGACACATCCTTATAATAAACTAGGGGCCCAGTGCACGAAATTCATGCACTGGGTGGGGGGGGGGAGTGTCCCTCAGCCCAGCCTGCCCCCTCTCACATACTGGGAGCCCTCAGGCGTTGACCCCCATCACCCTCCAATCGCAGGATCGGCCCCTTGCCCAGGCCTGACGCCTCTGACAGAGGCGTCAGGCCTGGGCAGAGGACCCTCATTTCCCCCCATCACTGGTTCTGCCCCCAGCCCAGGCCTGATGCCTCTGGCCCAGGAATCAAGCCTGGGCAGGGGACTCCCAGACCCCTCCAATTGCTGGCTCTGCCCCTTGCCCAGGCCTGATGCCTCGGCCAGAGGCATAGACCCCCATCACCCTCCGATCGCCTGATCGGCCCCTTGCCCAGGCCTGACGCCTCTGCCAGAGGTGTCAGGCTTGGACAGGGGACCCCCATCTCCCCCCGATCACTGGCTCTGGCCCCCGCCCAGGCCTGAGGCCTCTGGCCCAGGAATCATGCCTGGGCAGGGGACCCCCATCTCCCTCTGATTGCTTGCTCCACCCCCCGCCCAAGCCTGACGCCTCTGACCCAGGCTTCAGGCCTGGGCAAGGGGACCATCATATCCCCCCAATCCCCGGCTCCGCCCCCCACCCAGGCCTGATGCCTCGGCCAGAGGAGTTGACCCTCATCACCCTCTGATCACCAATCACCGGATCGGCCCCTTGACCAGGCCTGAGGCCTCCGGCAGAGGTGTCAGGCCTGGGCAGGGGACCCCCAGCTCCCCGCGGTTGCAGGCTCCGCCCCTGCCCAGGCCTAACACCTCTGGCCTAGGCGTCCGGCCCAGGCAGCGGGGACCTCCAGTGGCAGCGGGGGCACCGCGATCGTGGGCTTTGCTTTAGGCCCAGGCAAGGGACCCCTAGCTCCTGGGACTGCCAGCTTCAACCGTGCCCAGCTCCCATCGCTGGCTCCACCCCTACTTCCTGCTATCACTGGCCAGGGCGGAAAAGGTGCCTGATTCTCCGATCATGGCCCCAGGGCCGCCTTTGCCCTGCCCCCCAGCTCTTAGCTCCCCCCTGGGTTTCCGATCACTGTCAGTGGCAGGGGGCTTCTTCCTGCTTTCCCTTTCGCCTCCCTGCATTGTGCCTACATATGCAAATTAGCCGCCATCTTGTTGGCAGTTAACTGCCAATCTTAGTTGGCAGTTAATTTGCATATAGCCCTGATTAGCCAATGAAAAGGGTAGCACCGTACGCCAATTACCATTTTTCTCTTTTATTAGTGTAGATTATTCTACTCATTTTTTTTAAATTATGTCAATATGAAAAGAGCTGTGATATTAACTAGGGAAAAACAGTAAATTGCAGTTAAAAAAGTAAACAGCAGTTTGATATAATACAATTTGTATAAAATTTTTTGAAAAGTAAACTTTCTAGAAACAGATAATAGTTACCTTTTTATTTTTTTTAATTGACTTTTTTAGGGAGAGGGAGAGGGAAACATCAATCAGCTGCCTCTTACTAGGGAGCCTGCAACCCGGACATGTGCCCTGACTGAGAATCTGATCATCTGATTGGTGACCTCTTGGTGCATGGGACAACGGTCAACCAACTGAGCCACACCAGCCAGGGTGATAGTGAGTTACCTTTTAAGGGAAAAAGAAAAGTAGCTTTTATTTTTACTTTTCTGTATCATTAGAATTTATGATATACATGTACAACTTTTAACTTAAAATATATAATTCTTTAATGTTCTCTATTCCCCCAAACCTTAACCATTACTCTCACCATCTCTTCAACCCCTACCCATATATCTGAAGGCTAAAATTCCTTGACAGAATTTCAGGTAGCTAGAGATATATTTTTAGATATATATATCTGGGGCTTTTCTTTAAAATCTCAACACTCACTTCTCTTTAACCTCCTCTGATATGATAGAAGAGAAAAAGAATCCCTACACTAACAACAAACTCGGTTTCTTTCAAGCCCTAACCATCACCCCCTACCCCCACCCCCCCACCCCCCCCCCCCCCCGCGCCAAAGAGATATAATGGTGGTAGTTATAATATCCCCTCTTTCATCAGTTATATATCTAGTCTTGGCCAATTTCACTCTCCCACATTAAAAAAATAATAATTTTTTTAAAAAGCAACCCTTATAGAATCACTTAACAGCAGGTTTTTCTCATCACCTTGGTGCCAGGTGGTTAACCACTAAACTTTTTTAGAGCAGGGTCTCAGTTCTATTTACTGCATCATCCCTGGTACTGTACATATATGGAAACTTAATATTTGTTCATTGTAACTGAATCTGTCCAGAACATTCCCTGTCAAAGGGAGAGGCAGGTTAGTGGAGTACTTTGAGGTCATGGGACTTTAAAAGATGCCTCAAAAACATGTTCCTGCTTCAATCTTTCCCCTTGGCTGAACCAAGTATTTTAATTACTGCTTATGATTAATGTCTAATTACTAGAGAACAATAACTATTATGGATATTTTTTAAATATCTCCGATTAATGGCTTTAAAATTTACCTTAAACAATGAAGTTTTACTCATTTGAGTTTCCTCTTCATGATTTTCTCACTGTACATGATCAGCCCTGCCAACTAAAACAATTACAGTCTCAAAGCAGCATACCTATCCTTAATTTTGAACTATTTAGTGAGCAAGGGTTTTAAAACCTTTTTCAAGAATGGGGGTGGGGGGTGGATAGCTACAATCAGGTGGTTCGTAAATGTATAGTGTGAGGAAAGAGCTGATTTCTAAGATCCAAAGAGTCAGAATTGTGAACCATTAACAGTTTCTTAAATAGGCTTAAAGAGTAAATACAGTCTCAGAGAAATTATAAGGTTTCTTTTTAAACTATTTTTAGAATTTTTAATATTCCAATCAGGAATACTAAACCAACTATCTATTGTAATTCAAAGTGACAAATGATTGTGTAACAAATTGTGTTTAAAAAGTTAAAACACACACTCATACACATGCATCTCATAACAAAATAAAGTTCAATACTATCTTTTCCAAATTACTCTGGCTCATAAGTTTTACGAAAAATAAATAAATGCCATGTCAAGTAATTTTAACCAATGAAAGAGCAAACAGCTCCAAGAGACAGAGACAAGCAAGAGGTTATCTTCTGAGACAACTAAAGAGGACTGAATCCTGAACAGAAATTACTAAAACCAGACTATGAAAAAGATAGTTAACCTTGAAACGTTATTTCTTGGTTGAATGAATGAAAAGAAAATGGGAGAAGGGGATGAAGAATAACATGCTATTTGGCAATAATTTTAAATATTGCTTAAATCCTAAATAAAGCATGCAGACTATGGGGAAGCATCCAAGCTTCCAGGAAAAATAAGGGCTGCCCTTTATGCCACCACATGAATATGACTGTGACTTTGGAAAATCAATTAAATTACAATCTGAACCTAATTTCTCATGTATTTGATGAGCTGGAGATCATGTTAAATTTACCTTTATAGCTATCTAACACTAACAAAGGAAACACAAATTTATTCTTTTCTAATACTTGTCATCCAAGCCAAATCACAGTGAGTACTCCTATTAGTTCTAGGAACACACGATCAAAAAAAGTAGTACTGCCCAGCTGGTGTGGCTCAGTAGTTGAGCGTGCACCTATGAACCAGGAGATCACAGTTCCATTCCTGGTCAGGGCACATGCCCTAGTTGCTGGCTCTATCCACAGTGTGGGGCATGCAGGAGGCAGCCCATCAATGATTTTCCCTCATCATTGACATCTCTCTCTCTCTCTCCTTCTCTTCCTTCCTCTCTGAAATCAATATATATATAAAGTAGTACTGAGGATGCCAAAGAACAATCCTAAATCTCCAAGAGGGAGAAACAGAAAGAACACAACCTCCTAAAATATTCCCCTCTTCACAAAGCTTTACGTATATTCTACCATTTCACTCTTCAGCAGGGCAAGACCTAATATAGGGTATCACTTTATTTTAGGCTTAACAAATTATGTATTGATAAATGTAGTACTCAAAATGTTAAAGTTACAGAGCAATTTTAAATAAACTTTAAAAATTAAAACAACTTTATCCAATAGC